>NW_027286952.1:365000-687500 GCF_022747635.1 Hetaerina americana | reverse complement strand
CGCGCGTTTGCCGTGCCCGGCGTGCGGGGGAGGGGCGGTCGGGAGCCCCGGGAGGGGGTGGTGCGGCCCCCCCTCGCTGCATGCGCGCGCGCGCTCCTCATTCCTCGGATTAATATGAGTGCCCCATCCATCCATCCATGCGAGAGGCAGTCGCCCTTGGTCTCCAACATCTCTCTCTGCGCTGGCATTTAATCTCGTTGGGACGAGACCGTAGCCATTGCGCCGGGGTGCACCACTGCACCGTGGTGCCTTCTTCCCTGAAGGCAAAACACAGCGTCACCCGAACCCGCGGACACCACGGAGTGCGGCCGGCGGTGGCGTGCGACACTGTAGTCGTGGTCTTCCCTCGGTGTCCCCTTCCGAATGTCTGGAAGTCGTTGGCGCCGGTGTTTGGGCGAGCCGGTCCTTTTGAGCGTGGTCCCCCCCCCCTCCCTCGGAGGAGTGGGGGGGGGGTCCCGCGAGTTGTCGGGCAACTGAGAGGCATTCCTCGCTCGCTTCTCGTGCCCCTGCGAGCACTCTTGCGTGATGCTTCATTTAACACTCGAAGCAAGTGCCGTGATCGCCGCAATTGATTGCCTCGAGTGGTGGTCACGTTTTTTGACGTGCACCTCCAATAAAGGGCATTTCCTTCTCGTTGAATGCTCTGCATACTCTCCGCTTGTCCTTCGGCTCAACCTGTCTTCCTCTTCTGCCTCTCTTCGCGTCTCCACCTTTTCTCTTGCTTTGCTTCCGTCTGTAAATTGTATTGATTTACTTCCTGGGTACCCTTCGTTCACTGCGCTCCGTGTCATTCATTGATAGGAGTTCTTTTCCTTTTCGAAATCTCACCTGGGAGTACTGCATAGCAGTCTGTTATGAGATGGAAATGGAAAGAATCTTGGTTTCTGTGGAAATTGATATTCTGAGCGAGTGTATTTCATGCTCCGTATAGCATTCTGTCCCGAGTATTGAGAAATGAGACCTCTTGTCGTCGACTGGGGGTAAAATACGATCGTCATTGACCATATAAACATATGCAGGTATGTGCGCATGTGTGTGTGTGTGTGGGTGCATGCGTATTTTAGTGAATTGATGTGCGTACTATCCTCCGTGTGTGTTTGTGTGTGAATGACGACGTGTATTCATAGTAATTTTAAACGAAGCAAATCAATTTTGTAGCATGGCTCCACTAGAAATAGTGGTGGTATTATGTGCACTTTTCCTTTTTATGATAAATGTTTACTTGTACATTGCACGTTAAATTTCCTTCCTGTACTGAGGCCCTTGCTTGGTGCGTGACTTTGTTTGTTGGCTTGCTGTGTATGCCTGGTGTGGATGCACCCCCTGCCACACATCTTCCCGGCGGCTTGCAGGGTGCTAAGTACAAATAGAATACTAATTTTGTAATGCACTAAGCACTGATTGAAAATATTACGTTGGCTGGCTAACTGAAGCTTCACCATCTGCATTTATTCAGACGTGCGTGACGATTGGTTTCGTATTTTTCCCCTCGTCAAAGTATACGCTGCCAGTGCCTGCCGCACGTGAGCGCTGTTGCAACCTGCCCTTCGTAATGCGGGAGAAGAAATGAAACGATTGGATACTTTGAAAGATTCATCTTGACAAATTAAACATTATGTAAGATAGGTTCTCATGATTATTACCAGTAGACTATTTGATTAGATCTCAGCTGCAGTCGCAAACCACACGTGATCCAATTCCTGCCATTCCATTTCACCGGTTTAAGACTCAACTCTAGTTTGCAGATTTTTCGTTCTGATTGAGTACTGGGAATCTTTTTTGAAGTGATTTTTCGTCCAGGAAATATTTCGAGTCATTCGAATTCTTGTGGCGGCATAGTAGCTTCGGCGGCAAAGCATTTGCACTCCTCGCGGTCCACGGACCCGGGTTCGAATGCGGGTGACGCGTGTGATCATCCTTGTCGGGATTGACCAGCGGATTCTAGATTTAATTGGAAAATATTATTCGTTGCGGGGAGCGGAACTGTCCCACTCAATGCCTCTGCGAATGTTCGTACTCCATGCGTCGTGACCCCACGCGACGGATTAGGGTTCATTTTTGCAATGGGCTCGATTTTTTTATCAAATGCCTCTCAAATCATCAAAAATTTGTTTCTTTAGTGTTTGTTACAGCAAATTTGTTTTCAACAAAATTCTCAATAAATTTGTACCTGAGAAATTTTCTTCAAACCTCAATATTCCAATCGAAAAAAAACTTAAATCATACAGGGACCCAAAATAACAAACGTGGAATCGGTCAAACACTTGGCTGTGACGATAAATAGGGGTATGTCCTGGGGAATACAAATTCGAGAAACATTCGGAACAGCAAGTAGAAAGTTAGGGTTCACTGAAAGGATACCTGGGAAGTGTAAGGAGAGGGTAGGGGAGCTTTGTTATTTCGCGTTAGTTCGACACCACACCTGTATGAGTATGCTGCGGGTGTATTGGAGGGATCCTCACGAGGTAGACTTAGTTTCGGGACTAGATGGAGTGCAACGTGGAGCAGCTATGGCTGTGAACAATTGTTTGATGAAAAAGCTAGCAGTGTCACGACGGGACGAATTAGGATGGGAGCCTGTAGTTGACCGTAGGTTTAAATACAGGTTAAAGTTACTGCGTAAATTTCAGGCAGGTTGTTATCCGAGGATGTTAAAGACATATTTACAGGCCCCGACTTACTATTGTAGATCAGATCAAGTAATCAGGGCGATAGATTGTAGACGGGTAGATTTAAAATTGTCGTTTTTTCCTCGTACCATTAGAGATCACAGTATACACGACAGCGGAGGAGATAATTAGCGTTGGCAGAGTACATATTTTGTCGATATATTGCCTTTTTTTAAAAATATAATAGACCCCGTCTTTTTAACAGTTCTACAGCATGATTTGAATACATGCAGGTATTCTGTTATTGAATATTGTTGCATGTATCGTACTTTCTTTCGTGTTGGATTAACATTTTTCGAGTGAATGATTTGATTAATATTTGTGTAGAGGTGACATGATTGTGATAGAAAAGGCATGGCTGGTGCCCTAACACCCCCCGCCACACACCCTTGCGACGGGTAGCAGGATTTTGTATAGATGTAGATATTAGAAAGACGTTTAGATCCTGATCAACCTCATTAGTCATGCTCTATTTTTGGGCAATTACCGAGGAAATAATTGATGACAAGCGAATAGCTGAACATATACGCTTAACCTTTGAAATATACACGAACGCCATAAATTAATCACATGTTGTCCAAAGGTGGAATGTACATTAAACAAAAGAATATTAACCTTTAAAACACTTTTCTCGCTCTAAGTTTGACAGAAATGCTTTCCTACGTATCATGCTGAATTGAACGGGTAATCTTCGCTCGTTTGTAACAGGATCCATTCAATGGTGTCCTCGTTATCCGTCGGCCATTTGAACGTTGCATTAAGCAAGCGAAAAATTAAATTACGAACGGTAACGAATTAAATTAAAGCCACTGATGTGATGATTATGAATGTCGGCGCAAGCCCTCCTTAAATGTCACACGGAGATTGAGAAACGAGGATTTAGTTCTGGAGGAAAGTGCGAGGGTTTGAAGATTATTGCATCAAATTGTGATCGTTTGCCATGGCATGAAAACATTTTTCGTATACATAAAAAACGTCCTTCATGAGTCACCATCCAATTCAACAAGATGATGTACTCATTTGAGTTGACCGTTTAATTTTCATTGCTTTGTAAACACCGCAACAAGTAAATTATCATCAGCATACCGGTTCAGGTAGGCTTTCGATGGCCACATGAACTTATTCCTGCCACACTTCTCCGAACGCCCCGAGTTAAATATTTGCCCCAGTATCCAGACAACCTATTCTTCGTCTTCACATGCTTCTTAATTTCCTGATTCTAAGGAAGATTCCTAATATTTAAATAAAAAATTCAATTAAGAATGCCACAAGCATAGAGGAAGTAATATGCTGCTTGAATCTGGTTTTTTGATGAAATAGGGCAGCCGCCATCGACATTCTCCGAATTTGGCCTCTGGATTGGTATTGCCAATGCAATCAATGTTATGTAACCATGAATTAGTGGCAGATGCAACTGTTACATTTTCATTCGTTTAAAATATGCTTTTCGCCTTATTTGCTAGTTGGATGAAACTGTATGCCATAATGCTTCCCATAGAAAACAAACCACCATTTGCAGAACACACAGACACGTGATTACTGCGAGTATCTAAAGCGTGTGCGTGCCAACAAAATTTAACGCCCTAAATTTTACCTTTATTAATGATTGGATGGGAATTTTGTTCACATAATGTTAAATTCAAAACTGCAGTAATACCAGTACGACGTGAACTTTCGTGATGGATCAAAATTGCAACACACAGTATACAAGATGCGTCAGAAAAAAAAGTCACTTTGGTTGGCACTCTTCAAGATGGTGACGACCTCGAGGAGTTTCAACTTGAGAGCGTGGAGGAGGGGCGCGGAAGAAATATCGGTATTGGAGGGAAGAAATCAATTTACACTCTATTTTCGTGTCCATGGAGAAACTGGGTGACCGCAGCTCCGTGGAGGCTTGGAAGCTATTTCTGGGAAATGAGAAGGACTAAAGTCATTGATTACTTTGATGTGTAGTGTCGTCACATCGAGAAAACATGAAGTGAAGGCACTAACGGAAGCAATGTAATGGCTGAGAACACAGCAGTAGTCGGAGGGTTCATAGCCTCCGGCAATGGTTACAACCAAATGGAAGGAATTATGGGTGGTCTAAATATACCGCGTGGGTTCAAACACCGCCGCGTTGTCGTGTCCAATGCACGGCACGCGAGGAGATGGGGTCGGCGATGGGAGGAGCGGCGGCAAAGGGGATGGCCTGGCCTCTCTCCACTCCTCACAGCGGTCACTCCGAGTGTTGGGCCACACCGAGATGCTCCCGCTCGAATCGTGATGCCCCGGAGGTCTTGCAAGATGTGATGTCATTTGATTCGTGCGTGAACGTAAGATGGGGCGAGTGCTGGAGGCATAAGGGCTGACTGCTATTCGCAGAATGCAAGACGCGTTCGTTGAGAAACCCCCACAACAAGTTAAAGGTAGTCGCGGAAGCATACGGCACATTTGGCGATCTAAGTACCTTACCTTTGAGTAAGCGTTTGGGGAACATTTTTCAGCATCGGCATAAATACCACGCAATTCACCAAAAAGGTGCATGGCAGGGGGTCCAAGCACCAGGTGGGAAGGGTAGTTGATCAGGGAGGATATGGGAGAGGAAGGGAAAAAGGAAACATATTTATTGCATATATATCAAATAAAGTGCAAATTTGTATTCATGTTGGAGGAAGAATTAGTTCAAAACAAGGGTCAATTCCACGTAAAATATTAGTTATTTGTTATGCGAAGAAATGGAATAAAAATGAACCATGAAACATGTACGACGGGCTTCCACCATAATAAGAAGTTCATGCAGAATTGGGGATATTGTACTGCTTAATAGTCTCCGCCCCAGTAGTCACAGGTGGGGAATGTGACGCACCGCTGTAGTCAGCGGACGGCGTGAGGCGTCCCCCCCCCGCCTCAGAGAGAGAGAGGGAGAGGGACGAGGGATGGAAGGAGGAGAAGCTTGGAAACCACACTAAAGGGTTGGCAATATTGAACCGAGCGCTCCACTCATTAAATGAAATGAATTGAATTCGACGACACAACACACGAGATCGGTGAAAGTGTTGCTATTCGGGTTGCTATAGATATGGTTTACTGTCATTTGAGTAAAACTAATTATTCCCTAGACATCTTTTGAGTCTGCTAGTTATGGCATCTATTTCCTGAATTTTTACATACATGATCCAAGCGACCAATGCTTGTTGGGGTGCGAATAATTGACGAGGAGACCAGAGCGCAGAAACAAGCAGCTCTAAATTTTTTAAAAATTGAATTGAATAGCCGTTCTTGTGATCATTCCCAATCCAACTCCAGAAGCATTTCTGTCACACTCTTCGTTTCATTGCAACACTTTTTGACCAAACGGATCGCGCCCTGCGTTGAACCTTCTCAATTTCCCCTCATGAAGCCTTTTTCACTCGGATCCCACAAACTACATGCATACTCTGAGTGAGGCCTTACAAGAGCAGTGTAACAACTTTCCGTGACCTTGTAGCCACTCCTGCCAACTCCTGCCAACTCTAATAAATCTCAATTTTTTATTTCCTTGCCCACAGATTTTACGTATGTGAACCCCCAAGGTTAAGTCGTCATTAATAGTAACACCTAGGTATTTTACCGTATCAAATATTTCTAGGTCAATTCCTAGTAGTTTTTAAAACCAGCGCTGTTAATCTTTTAAAGAAATTTACCACCGAGCAATTATTATGGTTCAAGGATAACTCTAATTTGCCCACCATTTCAAAATTCAATCTTGATCCTTCGTTAATGTTAAACAATCCTCATCCCCAGATATTTCCCGATGTATTACCGTGTCATCTCCGAGCATCCTAATCTTACTTTTCACTTCGTGGTTCAAAGCTTTAACAAAAATCAAGAAAAACAACGGCCCGATTACACTTCCCTGTGGTACCCCCGAGGTGACTCGTACGAGGTCGGAACAAATAGCGCCGTCAAGGACTACCCTCTGCGCCCGCACTGAAAGAAAGTCTTCAACACAATTTATTACGCTCTCATTTGTGACTTAGTTTACCATTGGGAACCTTGTCAAATGTCTTTTGAAAATCCAAAAAGATCCTATCCACTTGCCTACCAATTTCACCCGATAAAAGTAAGTCACGTATAAATAATCCAAATTGAGTCTTGCATGAGCCGGTTTTCCTGAATCAGTGCTGATTGCTGCTTAAAAAGTCAATGCTATTGAGGAGTCTCACTAACGAACTGGCTAATGATGTGCTCCAAACTTTTGCAACACGTGGAAGAAAGAAGAAAAATGGGTCCGTAACTACTGGGGTCCCTCTAAGTCACCACTTTTAAAAATATGCGTTGTCTGCACGGTTTACCAATTCTCAGGGACTTTGCACTCTGTGAGGAATTTGCTATACATTACTTCGAGATACGGGGCGATACAAGGAGCTAAATGTTTTATCACACTAAGTGGTGTATTCTCGGGACCCGGGGGTTTGTTGTGTTTAATGTCAATGAGCAATTTGACAATTCCTTGTTCGTCCGCTGTTATATTTGCCATGGGTTCAGTATGCATTGTCTCCGGAAGATCGTTTATGAGCATCGTTCGTGAAATGCTTTGGAAGAATTTACTGAGAATGTCAATTTTTCCCTCAATTATTACAATCCCTTAAGCAAGCCGCGGTTTGCTCACCCCATTTTACCTCCCTAACATATGACCAGAACGCTTTAGGGTCACTGTCCTAATACTCGTATAGTATTTTACGTTTTAAGCCTCATAAATCGCTACGTAATTGTCTCTTGGATTCAATATATGAAGATCTATAATTAATATTATCTAGTCCAATAAATGTCAATTCACCGAGGAAGATATGTCATCGCCTGCGTTCTTCACTTTATTGAGTGTAACATTCTCTGCTGTCGAAGGGCTTTTCTAACGCCCTTATTGTATCGCCAGGGGTCGCGATTTATTTTCACTTATTCTATAGAAATGAAGTCAGTGCTGTCTCTTTGCATAATATTTACAAATTGCGACCAAGCTTCGTCCACGCTTGCATGACATATACGCATTTTGAACCCGGGTAGTGAAGAGTTTCATTAATCGGGAAGATTGTCTACGTCTGCTTTATGATCCATAATTATACATTTTTCTTTTTGGTTTAACGATCTGTTTTATTTCTACGTCAAAGTTGACATTAACGGATTTATGTTCCCATAAGCTGCGCTCAGAATACGGTCTGGTGTGTTCGTAAGAAATAGATCTCGTAATATGTTCTCTCCACGGGTGGCCATGGGCACTGCTCGATGAAGGGAGTTTCTCTGCATTAATTGTTTAAAGAATTACAACAATCGTGGTCTTGAGTCCGAGGTTTAACGCCATTCCTGCCCCAATCTATACCGGAGAGGTTACAATAACCCCCAATTATAGTGATGCTGTTATTATTCTCACGTTTAAATTGATACATCATTTGTTCGTCGAGTGCATGAAGTGTTTGAATGTCTGAGTCTGGCGGCCTACAGAGGGAGAATACATTAACGTTGGGTTGATTGGATTGCAACAAGGTACACCAAACGATTGCTATGTCATTATCAGCAAATACGTATTGTCTTATATCAAAAATACTGTTTACTGCCACGAAAACTGCCCCTCCTGATCTGCATGCTACCTCTATCGCGTCGGTAAACTTTGAACTCTATGGGGAAAATTTCTCGGTCGTTTACATTATCACTCAGCCAACTCTCTGTGCCTAAAACGATATCAGCGCGAACTCTTTGGAATACATGCTCGAGGTCCGTTCTTAAAGCTTATGCAGTTTAATACAAGGATAGACAGGCTATTTTTATTTCGAACGACACTCGTAATTATGCCTGACTGTAATTTAGTACGCCTTTGTGGACAAGTATGGGTCAAATGTCTTTCAGTATTGATGAAAATGTTGTCCATTTCTTTTTTTTTATGGTTATCAATGCCTTTATTTGCGGTAGCCGCACTCACCTCGAACCTGTCCTGGAAGTGCGCGTGTTTTTTCGATTCCGCAGTGATGGAGATGTGAATGGTTTAACTTTGCAATTTCGACAATATAAATTGAGTAGCTTCAGGCGTGATGTGGTGGAAGTCGAACATAATGAATAACTGATCGAAGCACTTTTCCACTTGATACCAAGTGGATTGATGTTATCAAGGGGAAAAGTGCTTCAATCAGTTATTCATTCGACAATATACATCGAATTCCCCATTAGTTCCACCCTCTTCTCTTACCTAACAACTATGCTAAAACCTTTGTCCACGTTCGGGCATCCTACGCGCTGCCAACCGCGATGCATCGGCAGTATAATGGACCCCGGAGCGAATTATAGGGGTACCCGACACGGTGAGAGGTCAGGTCTAAGATCAGCAAAGTATGCACCAATAGCACGACAAAATCCCAACAGTTTTCCATTGAAACCTTTTATGCGGCTCCAAACGAGCCTTCCGCGGTCAATGCGCCTCACGATGCTTCAAATGTTTAACTTTTTTGGGACTTTCAACTCCGATTCGTTCTTCGACTCCATCGCGAAACGACAGAAGCAATTCAGCAAGCGCAGGAGAACTGAAGACGTCAGTCTCGAAGGAGAAATCGAGCTATCTCGAGGTGATATTGAGAACAGCTTCATCGCCATCCCCAACACGCTTCTTGTTTTTGCTTCGAAGAGGAAAATGCACAGGACGAGAAGAATATCTACCCCAATTGAAAAAACCAATGTACACTTCTCAAAGCTGGAAGAGATCTTCCGAAATTTTAGCTGGCACTGCAGAAAGCCTATGACCCAGGAGTCTTGCACTTGATCGTACGGAAGAGTAAGGCAAAAATGAATGCTTGCTTTGTTTCAATAGACGTTCTCAAGTAGTCGGCATACCCGAGTCGGCGTCCTCGTTTTTCGAGACCTTAAATCCCATTTCCCGGAAAATGTGCATAGCGTTTTTATAGACAATGCATTGCCAAATACATTAATCCGACTACCCTAAAATTGCCGCATACGAGAAGGTTTTCTTAACGAAACAAAATGATAAAAATGTGTGAATAACTGCTGATTGGTCAGCGTACGCGGCGAGATCTACCCGCCAAATTGAATTGTTTGTATGGCTGGCATAAAATATGTTTCCTGGCTCAGAAAGTACAGGAGAAAGATGAATCCTATTCGTTTTCATTTACAAATATATGTGTAGACCTTGTGGGACTGTCCTTTATGACGTTAAGGGCGAGACTAGGCGTCTGGACGCGTAGACGCTCTTTGCCGCAGTCGGAGAAGGCACGTGCAAAACTGGGCTCAGTTGCATTTGATGGTAACATTGTTGAACACTTCGTTGCACGTTTCGATTTACGTTACAGTTGTTTCATATGGATATTTGCTGCCGGCCATACCTGGTAGACAAGGCATAAGCTGTGGGACATGTCCTAACCTTTGCATTTCGAATTGTTGGGCAATAGATACGTAGTCTGAACGGCCATAGGCTATCGATGTGGTCTCTATTCTTAAATGGTCGTCTATTTCTAGTTGAAGTTATTTGATGCATAAGATATGCGCGTTCTATACATAAAATATGCAAGTCCTATTGATTTTTGTGATTCTATATAATATATGGCTGATTTTGCTGAAGACAATTTTCAAGGAAAAGGAGTGATTAATCTCATAAATATTGCATTCGAAGAATTTTATGATGCTGCATTCCGTGACGCCTTACATTCTATGGTTCCAAGAAGAAAGTAGAGTCAAGCGCTGAGTTAAATTTTGCGCTTAAATTTTCCAACTAGGCGTAATGTTGCATTTTCGGTCCTTCTTAAGATGCCCTCGTGGAGCTAAATTAATGATAGAGAGGGACCGAACGAAACAGCTCCCCTGTCTTCGCAGCGTGCGTGCAATCTGTCGTAGCGCGAGATAGCGATGCCGAGTGTATGCATCGTGAAATTAGCGGAGTTTCAGCCATGGAAAGGAGCCGGGAGCACCAGCGAGACTTGTTGGAAGGCATTTCACCTCCACCGAATGGATTTTTAGCGCATTGCCCTTCCAAAACGGAGTGGCCCGGACCTCAGCCTAAAGGCAACAAAACCGCACTTTGCTGAATGTGGAATCTACTGTCCAGGGAGATGACGAAACTAAGGAAATCGATGCCATTTGGAATATATATATATATATATATATATATATATATATAAAAATATATATATAAATATATATATATATATATTATATATATATATATATATAATATATATATATATATATAATATATATATAATATATATATATATATATATATATATATAT
Source organism: Hetaerina americana (assembly GCF_022747635.1). Lineage (NCBI taxonomy): Eukaryota > Metazoa > Arthropoda > Insecta > Odonata > Calopterygidae > Hetaerina > Hetaerina americana. The sequence goes on along the minus strand of NW_027286952.1, from coordinate 676,584 downwards.
ATATATATATATATATGTATATGTATGTATATGTATGTACAAATATCTTCCGACTAATCCCTTAAGCCATCACTGTCGATTGATTCTGGAGGGATAACGAGATGGCCAAGGGGTGTGGAGTGGGAAGAGGAGTGACAACTCACGGGGCTCGCTGGGGAATCCTGCGGGCCTGGCGTCGGTGTCACTTGCTTTGGGCGGCGTGAGATAACGGGCGGACGGAGGGATGTGGTGCGGTGGAGAGCAAGGGTGGCTATTATCTAGTCAAAATATTTTTGTCCCTCGGGGGAAGGGAAGGCTTTGATCACGTGACTCTTCGGGTACCAATAGCGGTGGAGCGAGCGGGGCTTAATCATCAGGAAATTCAGTTGCCGTCAGACTGTCGCCGCCGCGTGATCTTCGCCAATCCTTGCGCGGTGTTGCCAAGTTGTGTTGAGTATTACGCGAGAGAGTCTTGGGAAAGGAGTCGGTCTTTTTCTCTACCAATAGAATGCTTTGAGGTGTCACTTCGTGGAATCGATTCATATCGGGAAATAAAATACTTTGTCCTTCCACATATATTCTTCCACACATAATATGTGTGGAAGAACAAAGTATTTCCTCATCCGATATTTTCCTTTAAAGTCAAGGCGATAAATTACATAATTCATTATTGCCTCATCACTGCGTCATGAACTTTTTCCGAACTGAGAAAGACGTAGGCCGGCCACCAATTATTTCGCCCGATGAAGCACTGGGGAGAGTAGCGGAGGCCTGTGCTAACCCATTGTCCTCCGCTACTGGCGAAAAATCCGGACTACTGATTCTTCATTTTTAAATTGTGTTGCACAACGTTTTTGTATTACATCACATACTGCTCCGCATTTTTCCATAGATAAGAGCAATGCGAATATATATTTATGTTTATTAAGCAAGAGCGCCACGGAAACCTAACCTAACGGATTTTTATGATTTCCAAAGAGATTTATTTATTGTATTTGCCTTATTGCGTAATATGTTTGCTGTTTTGACGAAATAAATATTAAGAAACGGAGGTCATCGTGCACGGAAGGAAAGAAAGGGAGCGAGGAAGGAATGCGAAGAGTGGAGTGGGCATTAATATATGCACATCTACACAAAACCCCGCCAGCCGCCGGAAGGGTTTGTTGCGGGGGGTGTTAGTGCACCATCCATAAAACAGAATAAAAACTCATGCAAAGTAAAGCGAGCCCACGCCAACTAATAGATTCAGGAAAACCCCATTTCCAATCACAAACTGCAAGTAAATATATTTTAATTCACAATAATCTTGCAAATGAAAATCTTACGCTCTAACTTTGAAATTGAATAGATACTTGTTTCCGCGAATGCCATCTCTGCCTCCTGACCCCACTCTTCACATCTGCATCCACAAGCACCCTCAAGGTCACCGGTAGGGTATACGTATGGCAGGGGCTATTCCAAATCTACATAATACCCAGCAAGATGCAAGAGCTATTTCTGAGGCCATCGTTTTGCATGCCCGAGCAGGGATTTGATCAGGGCCTGAATATTTGTTTGTCTTTAAGTTGGCGTTCGATTCCAAGAGGGAAGATTACAATTACATATATCGGGTAATGAGAGCGATGGGTTATAGACTCGCGTTCCATAAACATTTATTACGAGCGGTATAGAAATAGTGCTTTAGTGTACTACCTTTTCCAACTTGGTGGTCAGTGTTTGTCCATTGCTTTTCCAGGATGACACTGTAGACTTGTTTCCTTGACCCTCCCGTGCATTTGACCAAACTATTTACCCGATTATTCTCCGAATTTTAACCACCTAATCTTCAATTTTTTTAATTTCCATTTACGCCTTGCGTCATGCTTTACTTGCTAACGCTTGGGCTGTTTTATAGTTATTTATTATTCCATTTTGTTTTTTTGCTAGACTCGACCTCGCGTGATCTCCTCATCTTCGAATACTATGTTTTTTTGGCGTTTCATTGCTTTACGTACTTATACTTCGTACCAAAAAAGTTCCGTCAGACATTGGAGACAGATCGGAGGGACAGGAGGCTAATCCGCAACCTGTACATGTCTCAGACTGCTCAGGTGCGGGTGGGGAACGGGGAGTCCGGATGGGCAGTGTTAGGAAGAGGTGTAAGGCAGGGTTGCCCATTATCGCCGTTTCTGTTCAACCAAACGAAAACTTGATCGTCCGCAATCCCAACTGATTTCACGAATTCCCCGCCCACTTTCATTCCTACCTCCAGTTCCTCCCATACCTCTTTAATCATTTCCTCTGCGTACAGGTTGAAATACATACAATACATGCCTCTTCTATAATTCTCTTTTTAATTAGTCTCTCCATTACCTTTCCCAGCTCTGGGAGGAGAGTGATCGGTCGGAACGCTTCAGCGTTCGCTGGGTCCTTACGCTTATCCCTTAGAATAGCGTGTAGCTTCCCAAGTTTCCAGGTTTTCGGAAAGTATGAGAGGACTATACACCCGGAGTTGCATGACTGAAACGTCGGAGTCCGCCCATGTTCTAATAAGTTCTAGTTGGGCGCGGGGAGGCAAATCTTATCGATCGCCTCGAGGGTCGCACCGAGCAATCCTCCACCCCGGGCGAAATGCAGCACTCGGCGGCGGGAGCGGGCTCGGGGGCGGACGCTCTTGCCCCCCGCTGCCCCCCCCCCCACGCCCCTGGTGCCGGCGCTGGACCGCGGGGTCGTCCTCCGCAATGGAGACCTCGACCCTGAAATACCGCCGCACCTCGTCGCGGCCTGGCCGTCTCCATGGTAACGGGCGCATTCGAGTAGGGGGAGGGGGGGTAGAAGATGGCGGTGGCGCGCTCACTTTCCGTTAACGGAACGGGTGGAATCCCTGGCAAAAGTTACACTGGCAGCAATTACAATGAAAAAGAAGAACCGTATCGGTTCCAATAACTATGCCCTTGGCCTCTCCATTCGATATAAGGTATGTTCATCGAGTTTATTATTATTCAACGTCTGCGGTAAACACCTAACACAGCGGTAAACACCTAACACAGATAAGGTCTCCTTGGAAATTAAGCTCTATTGAATATTCAACGGGGAAATTGTTTTATTCCGTTTGAATTATTTGTACAATATGCATTCCGACACAGCATGAACCACAATCAATATATAATCGATTGTGTGCAGATCCTTGCTTCATCCGAATTCAACTAGTTGGCGAAGCGTACTTCAGAGACCCACTGTTTGACCTACGCGCTGACCTGCAATTAAGTTTAAGATAAGACCGACAGGGCCAGGAACCCAAAAGAAAGATTTTCTTGTTTGACCCGGCCGATTACGAAGGATTAAGGCGTGACCTACGGCAGTCTCATGGCTCATTTAAGGAAAGTAGTGGGAGCAGAGACAGTGATAGTTTGTGGAGTGCTTTTCTCGACGGTACGTGATCTGCAATTGAAAAATATATTCCTAGTGAAATTATTTATCATTATATCATTTTGTTTGCTGCTAGACTCGGCCTTGCGTGATATCCTCATTTTTGATTGCGATGCTCTTTGGTGTTTTAGTGCTTTGCATATTTCCACCTTGCACCATCTTAATTCCATCCCGTCACTTTTAAATTTACTAGGTATGTATTTTTCTATTGCAGCCCCCTTGACGTCGAGAAAAACTCTCACTGACTCTGTTGCTACTGTTTTCCTTAAATGTACGTATTATAAGACTACTGCATCTCACGCCTTCAGCCATCTCTGTCTCTGCGATTCTATGTCGACCAAATTCAGTGTAATGATGAAAGAGGGACTTTGCCTACCTACATGGACTTTTTTTATTACGACCTATGTTTCTTTACAGCGTGACATCTCCAGCTTGATGTTACACTCTAATGTAACCTGAAGATGTTACGCGGTAACGATACCTAGGCCGTAATAAAAATACATTCTATGTTGATAGGCAAAGTGCCTTCTTTCATGATGAAGGATTTCCACCAAATTACGCCGGAAACTTTCATTTGTCAATTCAATACAGATTAATTTTTTGCTACAGCGTTACTGGATATTTTGAGCGTCATTCGTGGGGAGTGTTTTACAGACTAGAATTGTTATAAAGTTGGGTCTCTGATTGTAATAAACTTTTCTGTATTCATATGGAATGGCAGTACCTCTGCAGAAAATGCGCAATGTAGGCAATGAACGTGAACCCCACTTCAAATGCACAGTGATGCTAAGAAAATGTTCAACTCTTGAACCGCCAAATTGGGACTAATCTCATCCTGGCAGTAAGTGAATGGGATACGATGCATATTTTGATAAAATATTGTCTGGGTATTCACGTCTTAAACCGCTACCATTAGCGAACGAAAGAACCAAAGGTGTTTGAGGAGGGAGTGGAAATTCAGTGTTACGCCTCCTTGTCAGTCGGTGACATGATCATTTCTTCGGAGAGTGAATGAAAATGCGTCCTATAGTTAACGTAATGCGTCCTCAAAGGGAAGTTTGGTGAAAAATGTGAGAGCGAGCCAATGGCGGGATACTGTAGAGGAAAAATGGGAAGATATTAAAAAGGGATATCGAAAGCCATTAACGTAACCACAGGAAGAGTAAATCATCTGGAAATGGCGAGGAAACGATGGATTAATTACGATAAAATGAGGAGTGTGGATGAAAGAAGGAAATGAAAGGAATTAAGAAATCAAAGCCAACAAGGAGGAGATACAAAGAGATGAATGAAAAACTGAGGCGGCAAACGATTGCGATAGGAAAAAAGGTGAAAAGCGCAGTGCGATAATGTGGAGAGTTGAAAAATATATGAAAGGGAGTTGCGCTGTACAGGAAAGTAAAGAAGTGAAAATCTGTGTACACAATTAAAGATATTGTAGGAAAATCAATTATCGAACCGGGATAAGTATCAAAAGAGATGGGAAAAATACGAAGTGAAAATATATGAGGATGTTAGACCTGCTAAAAGAAGAAATGTCGACGTGGCTGAGAATCAGGTAGACTGGTTTGCGAAATAGAAAGGATATTAAGGGTCTTGAAATCAGATGTGGTCGCAAAGGCACTCTTTTTTTAAAATAACCCCGGAGTTACATACAATGCAGTTTAGGAAAACGTGGGAGGAAGAGTTCTGCACGGATTATGCGAGTATTTATGAGGGACGAGTGTATCCGCAAGATCAGTACCATTTTGGATTCCAAGCACATAAAGGTGCATATACTATTTGATCAATGGAAAACAGAAGGTTTGAATACGCGCTCAGCACGCAGAAAACGGTTCTTAGGATCCGAATTTGGAGGATGAAGAGGAGGGTTACTAATCGTATGAAAGGTTCAGGAAGGGGAGAGCCACGCGTGTTGCCAGAGAAGACCGTATGGAGACACTACTAGAAAGGAACATGAAGTTCAATAGAGATGAACAAGTTTGATTAGTAGGCTTAAAGAGGATGTTTGATAGAATGACATGGTTGGTATAAAAGAGTAGATATATTGCAGAAAATAGGAATGGATTGGAGGGATAGGAGGCTAATCCGCAATCTGTGAAATGTGTCTCAGAATACTCAGGTGAGAGTGGGGAACGGAGAGTCCCGACGGGCAGTGTTAGGAAGAGGTGTAAGGTAGGGTTGCCCATCATCACCGGTGCTATTCAACGTATTTGTGAAGGAAATGATCAAAGAGGCATGGGAAGAACTGGAGTTAGGAATGAAAGTGGGTGGGGAAATCGTAATATCAGTTAGGTTTGCTGATGATCATGCTTTAGTTTGTCAGTCAGGCAAGGGGTTGCAAGCATTGCTAAGTACATTTGAAAGTCAGTGCGATAATTATACGATGAGAATAAATGTTCACAAAACAAATGCTATGTAGCTTTTCAGCAAGAGAAAAGCTAAATCAAACGTTAAGGTGGAGGTGTGAAATGTATAGGAGGTGAAAGTTTCCCTATTTCGCAAGTGTGTTGATTCGAAATAATCAAGGTGGCAGGAGATGAATTGCGTCGGGCAAATAAGCTGTCCTCCACATCTACCCAATACCTCTCGTCCCGCCGCATGGGCATCTGGGGTGGAGGGTGCTGGGTCACCCGCCATGCGTGCTCTATCTCAATCATGTCACCTATAGACAAACATAGGTATGATCATGTGCTCTCAAAATGTTGTCCGCACGAAAGAAAGTACTTAAATGCAACAATATTCAATAGCAGGATGCGCATACTATTAAAATCATGCTGAAGAAATGTTAAAAAGACGGGGTCTATTTTATTTTAAAAAAAGGCAAGATATCGAGTTGGTTCACGGGAGATATAGGAAATATTGAGGTATTCTTAACGGTTTCACGATTTACAGAAGGGAAGGGCTGATAGACATGTTGGGGGAGTAGTCATCGCTGTTAATTCCCGTATAAGTAGCTAACGATAAAGATGCGACGCGAAATAGCATGGGAAGCGTTTGGTGCAACGTATAGGACTAGAGCGACGGAAGCCTTCTCGTGTGCTCATCTTGCAGATCCCCAGATTCCAACACAGATGTTTCACTCGACGACCGAATATCCACTCTCACCAACAAACACAGCAACAGTGTACAATTATAATCGCTGGTGAAAGTAATCTACCATCAAAAGATCGAGACCCTTACTGCGTTGAAAAATCTGCCAAAAACAGACATCCAGGTGAATAAATCCTCCAGATATTCCCCAAACACTCTTAAGAATAAATTACGATATCGCTAACCAAGGAGCCACAACCTTCTTTATCCAAAGTCTGTCCAATAAATACATGAACTGAGGCCATATAAACTTCATTTTGAAAAATTTAGTCTACATCGCTTTTGTCCCCTTCTTCAAAGTACTCTCCATTCGTTGCTATGTCATGTCCATACTCCATCTTCTTCTTTTCCACTGTTAATTAAACAGTTTGGAAGTCCTCCTCGGCAGTTAGGAATTTTAACACTTTTTAGAATAAATTGCTAAACGAGGTAAATTTTAACGGAATTCGAGGATATTGAAAAAATGCGAATTACCAGAATTCAATACAAAAACCCTGACAACCGATGCAGAGAACAATATTTCATAAGTAATATACGCGAATTAATGCTAACGTACATTGCATTCAAACTTGAAAGCAACAGCTGGTACAATGCTAGATGGTACAATGGAAAAGTCAGATCGGTATTCAAAAAGAAAATAAGGCTGGAGTCGGATTTAAAAGAGTTTAGAAAGTAGTGACGTAGCATACTACCTTGATCAAAAAGTTCCAGGAATAACCACCGTGTGGTGCTCCCATCGTTCCGATTTGAGTTCTGTTTTTTTTGTTAAATTGGTACATCTGTTGTTGATATTCCCTTTAAATCTTAGTGTCATAACTTGACATTTGCAAAAGTTACGTAGCCAAGAGTACATCTATCTCTGTGTGTGTTGGCGATTTTTTACAATTGCAGAAATGGATTTAAAATTGCAACAACGAACTTGTATTAAATTTTGCGTAAAAAACGGATTTAGTGGCGCACGGACGTGGGAATTTTGGAAAAGTGTTTCGGCAACGATTCTCTAAAAAAAACGGTCGTTTACCAGTGGCACGAGCGGTTCAGAAGTGGTCGTGAGTCAATCGAAGATGATGAACGCAGTGGCAGACCATCGACATCGAAAGTCGGTGAAAAAATTGATAAAGTAAAAGAAATGTTGGTCAATAACCGCAAATTAACCATCAGAGAAATAGCGGAGGACTTGAACATTGCCTATGGATCCGCCCAAGACATTGTGGTTAATGATTTGGGTTTCCGTCGTGTAGCAGCAAAAGACCTCAATTTCATGCAAAAAAGAGACCGTGTTGACGTCGCAAAAGACATGATTTGCGAGGCTGAATCCGATCCCACATTCATCAAAAGGATCATTACTGGAGACGAGACGTGGGTTTATGAGTACGACACGCAATCCAGACATCAGGCAAGTGAATGGCGTTCACCAAATGAGCCGAGACCAAAAAAACCACGTCGTTTTCAGTCAAAAAAGAAGGCAATGCTGACGGTTTTCATGGATTACAACGGTGTAGTGCATCATGAATTTTTGCCAGAAGGCCAGACAGTAAACAAAGAGTATTATTTGGGCGTTATGAGACGTTTGCGTGAAGCAATTCGCCGAAAGAGACCAGAAATGTGGGCAGAAAACTCGTGGATTTTGCACCATGATAACGCACCGTCGCACAGTGCTATCATTATTCGTAATTTTTTGACGAAAAATGCAACAAATACCATCCAACAGCCACCGAATTCACCTGATTTGGCTCCCTGTGACTTCTTTCTGTTCAATCGAGTTAAAAAACCATTACGGGGAACGCGTTTTAGCAGCCGAGAGGAAGTAATGGAAAAATCGCAGGAAGCACTGATGGACATACCGAAAACCGAATATAAAAAATGTTTCGAGGATTGGATCAAGCGCTGGCATAAGTGTGTTGCAGTCGATGGGGATTACTTTGAAGGGGACAATATAGATTTAGATGAATAAACTTGTATTTTTAATTTTCTGAATAAATTCCGGGAAATTTTTGATCAAGGTAGTATATGAATTCATTCAAACAGAAATTAAATAATGTCGCGGTAAAACAAAATGTATCACACGCAAATCCTTACACTCCTTCAAAACTAAAATGTTATGCTAATATTTTGAGGAAAATTCAAAGTCATTCTGGTCTTAAGTTAGATAAATACAGGGTAAACATCCAACTGTACATTTTTTGAAGACGAAAAACGGCGAACGTATTGACAACAACGTGAAAAAAGCACATATTTTAAACACGTTTTTCCAGAGCGTCTACAATAAAGATTCAGACGCAGCAAACCACCCGGAGAGCACATGGGCAAGATAGCACTGACCAAGAACATCAGCCACGTTGCATCATGGCCAACAAAGCACCAGGTCCGGAAGGAATACCTGATAGGATATTGAGGGAATTGGCTGAGGATATTGCCGCATTTTTAGGAAGTACTTTTCTTAAATCGATAGAAGAAAGAGCTCAGTACCTTGCGAATGGAAACTAGCCCACAAAACTCCCAATCATAAAGGCGGCGAAAGAGAGAAACCAACCAATTACCGAACCACTTCAATAAAATCGATTTCATGCACAATATAAGAACATTATCATCAGTAACGTAATGACATTTATCGAAAGTAGGCACATTTTATTTTATTTATCAGGAAATCAACCAGCTAATGTAGGTTTTGGATGGGCACAACAACCAAATAAATATTTTGTGACTCCTAACAAAACACAATCCAGTATCCTACTCAATATCAGGTCCCTCTCCATCTCTGAGTACTTTCTTCCTCCCTTCATCCCGTCCTACATCCCTATCCTGTTCCTTCCCTTTCCTCGTTTGCCTAACATTCTCCCCTCTATTACAGTCTTCAACATCCCACTGCCGGTCAATACCCCCTTCATCCGCTTTTCCTGCCTCCATAGGATTGCTTCCAACGAACCCCTCTCATCGCCCACCATACAAAGTGCTTCCTCATTTGTTTTCTTCTCTGTCCATTTCACCTTCTCCATTCTTCTCCACACCCACATTTCAAAAGCCTCCAGTCTACGTCTATCCTCCTGCCTCAATGACCACATTTCCGCGCCGTACATAGCTACGCTTTACGAGTCTTTTCTTAATATCCTTACTCTAAGTCCCTGTCATCAACTCCCTCCTCCTTGTGAAAGCCTCTTTGCCTTGCGCAATTCTTCTCCTTACGTCCCTAATACTTTGACTGTGTTGGTCCAAAACACTTCCGAGATACGTAAACTGTTCTACCTGCTCTAGTTTTTGCCCTCCTATTTTAATGTTTAGCTTAGCCTTTTTCTTTCTAGAAAATCGCATAGCCTTTGTTTCATTCGTATTGATTCTCATCCCATATCATTCGTACTGAATTTTCAATTAACTCAGCAATGCTTGTAACCCCTTGGCTGACTGACAAACTAAAGCTTGGTCATCAGCAAACCTAACTGATTTTACGAATTCCCCGCCCACTTTCATTCCTACCTCCAGCTCCTCCCATGCCTCTTTAATTATTTCCTCTACATACAGGTTGAACAGAAACGGTGATAATGGGCAACCCTGCCTTACACCCCTTCCTAACACTGCCCATCCCGACTCCCCGTTTCCCACCCGCACCTGAGCAGTCTGAGACATGTACAGGTTGTGGATTAGCCTCCTTTCTCTCCAATCTATTCCTATTTTCTGCAATATGCTCATTATTTTTTCCCAATTCACTCTATCAAACGCTTTTTCGAAATCTACGAAACAGGCAAAAAACTCCTGGTTGTATTCTATATTCCTCTCGCTATCCTTTTGCTTAATATCCTTAGAACAACTTCAGCTGATTGGGATATAAAAATTATTGCCCTGTAATCCTCACATGATGTAGCCTTTACTTTTTTCGGAATAATAACTAAAACTAATCTCACAAAATCTTCCGGCCAGATTCCTTCCTCAAAGATACTATGAATCAGCCCATATCCTTTTCCTCCCACATTTTCCAAAGGATTTAAGTAGTTACGCAGGAATGTTGTCTACCTCCACGGCCTTATTTAATTTCACCTCCCCTTTCTACCTAATCGTCAAGTGTGCCTGGACCTCAGCTATCTTCCTCTATGTCATGTTTTCTTTCTATACCTAAACTTGGTGGCTTAAGTTTTTAATCATACAGTTTTTCTATGTATTCCTTAATATATCTTGGGTCTTTTCTATTTCAAGTATTATGTAACCGACTTATGTCTTACTGTTAAGACACTTATTTCCTTCTTCCTTCCCATTAGTGTTTTTACCTTCTTGTAAAACGCACAAATTTCACCCTCCCTCTGCAAACTTTCCACACCCTCGCACTTCGTCTTCCACCATGCTTCTTTTGCTCTTCTTGTTACCTCCCTCATTTTATAATTTTACTCCTTATATCTCTTTCTATCAAACTCTGTGTTTACATTCTTCCATTTCCTTTTCTCACCCATCTTCGTAATCATCTCAGCCGTGATGCATGGTTTCCCTGTCCTTTGTCCACCCAGGATCTGCAATGACCCCGACTCCTTTGATAAATTCCTCTCAAATCTACACCATTCCCTCTTCCAAAGAGGTTATCCTGAATCCCTACTAAACAAAAGAATCCGAAGACATGCTTACACTCCCATCTTATCTTCTTTCAATGTGTACCACATACAGGCACACATACTTACTGTACACGTGCTTCCCAGAGACTCTTTGATCCACACTAAAACACTTCTACCCTATCCTCAAGAGCAACAACTGCACCACCAACCTTTTTCCCGAATGTCCTTCCGTTACTATTAAATACATCCCCGCAAACCTATCAGATCTCCTCATCTCAACGTATCCTATCATTAAATCCCCGTCCCATCTCAAAGCCACTCCCAAGTTCTGCAGTGCCACAAACCAAGATATAAAACATGCCCTATTTACTCAAACCGTATCCCATCCCTCTCCCACCCGCTTTTTAAATCCCTCCCACCAATTCCTTACGCCTCATGAACCTCCAGCAATGTAGTACCCTTCTGAAGTGCGAACTATGCCCTTTCTTCCAAATGGAACAATGTACCCCAGCTCTAAATATTAGATTCAATAATCAACGTGCCTCATGCAAGAATTCTTCCTTGATTGGGATGCTCCCAATCCCAAAGGACGCCTCCGTATATAACGCTCCCTTTGATAAATGCTAGTCTCTATTTTAGCATCCCTCCCAACCTCCGACCTTCCTCTCAAACTCAAAACAATAGAGCAGGTGTGCATCTCGATCCTTGATTCCTGGAATGAGCCAGGTCTAAATGTCAGACATTAATTACCCCGGCCTCCAGATATTTTCATTACCCCTCCACTTTCAAAACCTTCCATATTAATCCAACATTTCCAAACGTTCCCCTCCCAACTCTTCCAACACCAAACCTTTCTCGGCCGTCCCCTTCCACCCAGAGTCCTCGTCCTCTCGTCTCGAAACCTCTCCGCAGAGGAAGGCGGCCCGCCCAAATTTCGTCTTTTGTGTTTTTCTATATTTGGGTCAAACAATATATGTATATATGTATGTGTTTATATAGCAGTGTACTAGTGCATGAAAATGCGTTTTTATCTGCGTGTGTGTTTGCCTATGTACACGAATGTAAGCCTACATATATTTAAAGTAGTCGAGGCATACTTAACATAAAACATCTCACTCATTGCATGATTTTACTAGAAACGCTGGGGGTACCGTATGCACTCCGCTTGAGTCCGATAACCGGTCATCATTTCATTACCCAACTAAATTATTTCTGTAGAAGTGTCTAATTCATGGCGCGGAACTTTGGTCCCGTGCATGGCACCGCTGCGACACACCTTTTTGGTGGATGGGGGGATATACATACTATATGTACAGGGTGTATATGTATACGTAGATGAATGCCTGGTGAGGATAAACCCTTTGTCAAACACCTTCCTAGTGGCTTGCACGGCGTCATGTAGATGAAGATTCATTTTGAGAGATGAAGGTATTTCATGCCTTTTGGTAAATATCCGCTCCAAGAGAAACACTTCACCAACCTACGTCATACATTTTTGTGCTCCAGTTCAAAGGAATCTCACCACGAGTTCACATTAATAGAACCTGTTTTCTGCGTTATGGAGTTTGATCCATTGAATGAAAACCAGGGAAAGCAGCATTTTACGAAGGGTTATATCGTGAATATGCACGAAATCAGGGGGAAATATTGATAAAATGATTGTTAAGGCATCTTAGTAAGTATAAGTATATCTCCCTCTGACCGGGACGATGGGGCCGAGGATGGGAGAGGAAGAGGGGGAGTGGGGGGGGGGGGGGTAGGGGGCGCCGGCGCACTCCCTCTTCCCCCCAGCGCGTCTGTGCCCGCTCCGGCTGTGACTCAAAGGTCACCGCTTGCGGCGCTGGGAGCGAGCGCGTCCCTCTAAGGGGTCTCCCCTCCCCCATCCGCCCCCAAACTAAGGTTCGTGCCTGCGTCAGCGCTAGGTGCGTGCGTCGAAGAGGCGACCAGGCGTTCAGGCAGACTCCCGTCCGCGCGTCGGTCGGGCGGACAGGTCTTTTCAAAAAGTTACCGAACTCCATTTAACGCAAAGATATAATTCACAAACGAATTATTGGTCAGGGTCCCCTTCAAATTAGTCTCCGCCCCAACGTATACATGCACTTATCCCAACGGAGTTTTCATTTTTTGAAATAGTCCTGGAGCACTTCTTCCGGAATAAATCTTCATAAGCCCCTCCGTAGAATTCCTCTCTCTCTCTCTCTGACAATACTTTTTCCTTTGAGCGAGGTTTTTAGTTTGGGGAACTGGAATAAGTGACATGGGGCGGTTCTGGCGAGTAGGATGGGCGTGCCAGCACAGGGGCCTCATTATTGGCTAATAACTTGAGATGTCCAGGGAGACGAATGAGCCAGGGCGTTGTCGTGGTGAAAAAACCACTCACCGCTCCTCCAAAGTTCGGGCCGTTTTCGCCTGATTCTCTCTCTTTCGCGTTTCATAACCCTTCGGTAGTACTCCATGTGTTCCGTCTGACCTTTAGGGAGGCATTCGTGATGCATAACTCCCTTTGCATCGAAAAAACAGTCAACATCACCTTGACATTCGAGCGAACTTGTCGAGTGTTTTTGGGATGTTTCACCAATCCACTGTGAAGATTGCCTCTTTCGTTTCGACGATGTGTCCATAAAGCCATGACTCATCCATTACCTGTTGTGGTCCTGGACAAGAGGGTTTCAACCTCTTCAGCTCGATCAGGCGAGCTGTGAATTTGGCGGTGACTCGATGCATACTCAATTTTTCAGTCAATATTTCAAAGCACGAGCCAATTAATTAAGATTCCATACTCTTCTGCAAGTTCCCTGAATGTCTCTTTGAGATGGTTCGCTTTCTCGATGCGAGGTTCATCAGTCGACGTGGATTGTCTTCCGGGACGATCGTCGTCTTCCCCTGATTGCCGCCCATTTTTCAATGGATAAACCGCTCATGACACGCGATGCGTTTCGTAGCATCCTCGCAATGAGCCTCGGTAAGCATCTCAGAAGTCTCGGTGAATGATTGGCAGAGTTTCACGCAGAATATCACGTAAAAAACGTTGCTCCTTCAAATAGCTCACTTTCGTGGATCCGAGTTTTCGCCGCACTCCCCGAACACCCCTTCACATAAAATGACGTCACTAATCAACAGAACAAGATATCAACAAAGTGTTTGAAGGTGGTTATTTTGGAGGTTTTTGTGGACACAACGCCTCGAAAAGGATCAAAAAATAACCTACTGGAGGGGTGCCACTCAAAAGGTTCGGGAACCTTTTCAATTTACAATGAATGCTTGGTTGGTGGCTCATCTCGGGTATTTAGGGATGGCACTGTCCACTTATTTTGCTGAACCTCCCGTAAAGGTGACTGCAATGCTTTTGGATTTGCGCCCACATATTCACCCAATCGTTTATTTTCAAATTCTGTTAACGCCTATCGACACGATTTCCTTGCTTTACGTTTTGGCTGTTTTATAGCAATGCATTATTTCATTTTGTTTATTATTACACTCTTACTTGCGTGATATCCTCATTTTTGAATATCATCCTATTCAGTTTTTTAATGCTTTGCGTAGTTACACGAGTTCTGTACAAGAAAAGATGAGACTGGTCTTACAACGCGGTAATTACTCGACGGAACCCAATCATTATTTAGGTTTCGTCTTCTGGCGGCCTCTCTGAGAAGTAAAACACGACCCCCGTGGCCCTATCTAGACTTGTCTCCGCACAATAGCGATTCTTGCCTGATCTTGAACACACTCACCGTACAAATGCGTGTGGCGGTGAAAATGAAGATGTTATAGAAGCAGCGGGTGTTCATTGAATTTCGTCTTAAGCTTGGGAAATATGCAAATTGAACTTATGCAATGATTCCAGAGGCATTTGGCAATGAATTGTCTGGAGCAAACTAAGATTATTTTTCGGACGTAGGGAATTAAAGACCCCGACAGATTGCGAGCTACTCTCGAGAGACACAATATCGGATCGGTTCAAGGAATGGGGAATAGTACTGAACATTAGCAAATGCCCAGTTTTGTAATTATGGAGCAACGAAAGTTATCAGCAGGATATAAATTATGAAATGGAGGGTCCAGTGTTAAGTGCGGCCGATCAAGTTGAATATTTGGGGGTGACTCTAGCACCACGACTTTCACGGGAAGACCATATATCAGGAGAATATGCGGATCCGCTTTCAAGAAACTGGGCTTCATTAAACGGGAGGTGGGGAAATGTAATGAGAAAGTTGAAGAGAGGTGTTATTTCACTCTAGTTAGGCCAACTTTGGAATACGCCGCAACTATTTGGGATCCTCGTGAAAAAGTGTTGCTAAAAGGATTAGATGAAGTCCAGGGGAAATACACCAGAGTCATGAAAAAACGTTGCGATAATAAGACGAGCGTGACAGGTCTTCCAGAGGAAATTGGCTGGGGGCCGCTTGATATGCGAAAAGAACAAGCGAGAATTGGACTTTTAGAAAAGGTCCAGAACACACGACTTTATCTATGGCACAAAAGGAATTACTATGGCCTCTCACTATTTAGGTTGGCTAGACACAAAGATAACGCAAGGGGAGATAGATTCCAGTACAGATGAGTACACATATACGTCCTTTCCCCAGACAATTAGGAATCACAATAGGGAGAAATCGAAGTGATTATTGGAAGGGTAGAGACGTTTAGATTTACGAATGAGGACAAGATTAAACGCTGAGTGAACATAAGGTATATTAATGCAACAATTTCAGAGCGTAAAAATCATTCGCCTTGACTGGGACTCGAACCCAGATCCCTCAATATCCGGTCGAGTGCTTTAGCCACTTAAGCTACCGAGGCGTCCTCTTAAACTCTGAAAATTTTGGGGCTTTTAAAGGAACTAGATGTTATGACGAAATACCGTACATACAATGTCACATGCATTCGTAGTCGTGCGCGAGGCGCCACTGTCCACGAGGTTAAAAGCCAACTTTAAACACGTATGGTGTTTTCCCTTTGACAAATTCCAAAGAAACTGCGGGAGATGCCGCAACAGTAACTTTTAACGGAGTCATCCGCTAATGTGCATTTTAATGCAACAATATTGTTGCATTAAAATGCACATTAGCGGATGACTCCGTTAAAAGTTACTGTTGCGGCATCTCCCGCAGTTTCTTTGGAATTTGTCATAAGGTATATTGGTAGGTGGATTTAAATTTGTATGTTATTTTATAGTATATGTATATGCATGCCCGTTAAATTAGAATTTTTTTGTTCAACACTTCCGTAGTACTTCGACGAAATCATCTATATATATATATATATATATATATATATATATATATATATATATATATATATATATATATATATATATATATGTCAATGTGTGCGTGAATTGGAATGAATTTGTTGGCTTTGAATGTGGTTTTATTCTCATTTTCGTGTGGTGACCTAATAACCCCCCCCCCCTCCCACGCCCTTGCGGCGGCTTACGTCAAGATGTAGATTACACTTCCGCGGTGCGCGTGGTAACTTTTTAGGGTCTCGTATTGATCGAGCCCTTGCTTTTCTTGATTGCAAATGATTACAATTTGGATGAAACAAGGATTTGAAGAATTGGACACAGAGCGTGGGAGAAGTAAGCGCGAAGAGCTAAACTTAAAATGGAATGAAGATTCCAGCGAGACGAGGGAGACATGATGGAGAGGGCAGGGGGGGGGGGTGGAATTGAGGATACGGGAGAGTCTTCACGGAGACTGGACTTGGACTGGATTGATGCCTCATCACTTACACGTTCGTTCCCACACGCTTGCCTGTTCCATGTAGTCGTGATATTAAATGTATCTCAATTTAACTCAATGCCTATAACAAATTTCATAGATTGGACTACAAGGCCCAGAAAACTGGTTGAGCTATTTAAAATTGGGGGAGGGCATGGGGGAGAGTGGAAGAAGACGGTGTGGTTCGGGGGTGCTTTGCGGCCGCCGGTTGGTGCGGCACCACTGACTCGAAACGACGCTCTCGACAAGAGGCGCACCAGGCTTGAGATGATTGGTCCGCTTTGGGAATTTCCAAATCGCAATCGCCGGAATTTAGACGCGGAGCGACGACCGTTCCGCATCCGCCCAAGGGCGCTCTTGTCGACTGGTGCAGTGTCACGCTGGTGCGGTCGTGTCCCCTCCCGGTGCCCCGCCGGAGGGTGAGAGGCACCACTCTCGTCACTCTGCAATGGCGTGCATTGTTCGTGTGCCAAACTGTGCGTTTGCCTCTGGTGCTTCGGACCCTTCGTTTCACAGAAATCTTTCTCGGTCAGTGGTGCCTTCGCAGAGAAGGTCGTCTGATCCACTCCACCTATCGGCGGGGGCATGATTTATTTATTCATCCTTAGTCCGAAAACAGCACTTTTTGGCCTTTTACATCGGGCTGTTAATAGTGATGAAAATGTACATGATTACGAATACCCAGGCCCTAGGGGGAGGAAGACCCACTCAAAGTGGGAATCGAACCCGCGACCCTTGGGTTGGCAGACGAGGACGTTACCCCGCCGCCACCGACGCCGGCAATTTCACATTGAAGGACCGGTTTCACAGCGGATTACTAAAATCTATCGTCGGGTTATTTCCTACACTTGTCCTTTAGGAGTTGAGATTAAAAACACCGCAATATTATACTTCGCAATATTTTGGCTCCGGTTTTAAATGAAACCTTGAATGGCGAATCACGCGCAATTTTGTGTCACATGTCGTGAATTTCGGAAAAGATTTTTTGGTTGCTCGTGAAACGGATTTTGTTGTGGATAGCAGAGCATTGTTTGTGGTTCCAACACGCGAAACTAATTAGGGATGTGAATTTTTATTTTATTTCCTGCGAGATCGCGGAGGTTGGTGACAGGTAGCGGAGGTCACTCCGCAGAATAGCATCTCTCTTCGGAAATGGTTCGGCTCGGGGATGAAGTGAGCCCATATATATATATATATATATATATATATATATATATATATATATATACACATTCAAACACGAAATACCGCCAAACGGCGAATAAATACCCGGTCAAGGAAATATTTTTACTCTTGTGATCCGTTCGATTCCGCCTTCCCCACCTCTATTGTGTTCGTCCTTTATATGTGTTCCTATCCCTTTTCCTTATATCTGTTTCTATATATATATATATATATATATATATATATATTAGTGTTCTGACAGTCGTCATTCTCTATCGAGTGTTCCAGTGGAAATTAGTCCGCGGGATGTACGTCTAAAGTTCAATCATTTTCGAAAGAGCGAAAATGAATAAACGACCTCGCCCCCCCTCTTGAAACGCGCTCATTGAGCAGGGTCGTTCTTGCACCATTTTGAGATGGCCAGTGACCACCGGGCGTGAGTGAAGCAAGCGCACGGACG
Source organism: Hetaerina americana (assembly GCF_022747635.1). Lineage (NCBI taxonomy): Eukaryota > Metazoa > Arthropoda > Insecta > Odonata > Calopterygidae > Hetaerina > Hetaerina americana. The sequence goes on along the minus strand of NW_027286952.1, from coordinate 658,225 downwards.
ACCACGGGAGACGGCAGCGCCATTGTCCCGCGCTGCTGTCGGCGTTCCTAGGGCGGTCAAGTGGCCGGGAGGGTGAAAGTAAGTGATGTCCATTTTCAAAGGTCAAGGAAATTGTAATCCACTCTAATGAACCCAACCGCACCTGCCCCCTACCCTCCCTCCCCCATCGCAACGGGGGGTGTGTGTGGTGCGCGAGTGGCCGCACCACGAACCTCCCCCTCCCCAATGGACGGGAATCGATATCCGCCGACCTCGAGGCCGCCCCCACCCCTGCCACCCCTCCCACCCCCTCCCACCCCTCCCACCCCCTATCCACTCCACCAACCACTGCCCGAAACGAACGAACGCGCCCCTGGCCAACGGCCCTTAATTCGCCCGCCTCCCACCGGGGGGGGGGGGTATTTTGATATCGCCCTCCTTCGCCGGCGTTAGAGGGGCCCGCTGAGGAGTCACTCGACAAACGTGAATACGGAATCAGGTTTGCCAACCTAGAAGAGTGGGAAAGTAGGGGCATTAAAGATTTAGCCCCGCGAGTGAAACACGGTCGCGGAGGGAATCCCTGGCTTACGCGCAAAATCCACTCTGTTTCACCGCACGGGGCCGAGCGGAAAATTTGCTTGGAATACTTCCATGACTCGTATACGAATTCTCCTTCAAATCAGTCCTAAATAATGCCAATTCATTCGATTGTCAATGCACCAATGTCTGGACTCGACAGAGTTTGCGAGCGGTAATTCAGTCAGATGCAAAGGGACTACTTTACATCCAGAAGCCACCAGTAAGGTATGTGGCAGGGGCCGTATTCTCACGGGCCATACACACACAGCCCACGAACCTTCCAAGTCACGCACCATGCATTAGGCTCTCTACGGGAAAAATGTAACGTGCCATGCATTAGTAAACATTTGTCAGAAACAAAAACGGTATGGGCATATTATACCACCACCATTTCTAATGAAGTCATAGGACAAAAGTGATTTGTTTATTGTTTAATTTATTTATGATAAAATGCATAGATTCCATTGGGTGACGCCTCAAGCATATCAATTTTATCGTACGTGCTTCCAACTCAGTTGAGACTCAGAAGCCTCAGCCTCTACAGAAGACTGCGATGGAAAAGTACATGCCTGGTTAATGAAACCGTAAGAGGATGGAACCCAGATGGTACAAGATACAAGTACCCACAGCATGAAAACACTAAAGAGGATGGTGTTGAGGAGATCACGCAAGTACGAGCAAGGAAATCATGTTGCAAGGCGTTTATAAACACAAAAATAAAGTGTTAGTTGAAAATTTGGGCGATGATCCAAAAGCATTGCGGTGATCTTTACGGGAGGTTCAGGGAAACAAGTCGGCAGTGCTATCCCCAAATAACAATGGGAAAAAACTTACCAACAGTTAAGAAAAAGCTAAAATATTAAACCGCTATTTTCATAACGCTAAAAAATAGGCATTCACAGGAACATAGCCAGTCACCACACCGTCGCTTCCGCGACCGAATGTCTTAAATTGTAATATCTTGAATTGGCCAAGTTGAAGACATCGGTCCAAACAAATCTTCAGGCCCCGATCAAATCCCAGCTCGCGTATTCGAAAAGATGGCCTCACAATAAACTCCTTATTTGGAAATGATATGAAATCATTCCCTAAATTAACGCCCAGTACCCAAAGACTGAAAAGTAGCCAATGCTTTTCCCATATTTAAAAAAAGTTGACGGAGAAGATCCGAGTAATTACTGACCCGTCTCTCTCACGTACCAATCTCATGCGAAATCTTAGAGAACATAATTAAAAGTTCAATCAATAAGGATCCCGATTCTGAGAGTTAACTTACGAAAAACCAACACGATTTCCGAAATGGTAGATTTCATGAGACCCAACTGGCATTTTTCTTTCACGATATTTTGACTACAGAGAAAATAGTGTTCAGGTCGACGATATATCTCTGGATTTTAAAAAGGTATTCGACAAAGTCCCATAGAGTCTGTTGCTCCAAAAGATGGGAAGCTACGGGATAGATAAGTGTGTAATATACTGAATGCATCGATTTTGAACAGGCGGTAAGCAAAGGGGGGTCTGCATCAGGCTTACTGTATCATCTGATACAGTAAGCGTCACATTAGGTGTCGCACAAGGAAGTGTTATCGGTCCGCTATTGTCCCTCTCATACATTAATTAGATCGGGTCTCGTGTTTCCAGTAAACTTTGTCTATATTTTAATGATGCAGTATATATATAAATATAAATGATGCAGTATATATATATATATATATATATATATATATATATATAACAGATATAAGGAAAAGGGATAGGAACACATATAAAGGACGAACACAATAAAGGTGGGGAAGGCGGAATCGAACGGATCACAAGAGTAAAAATATTTCCTTGACCGGGACTCGAACCTCGGATCTTTCCACTTGCCGGGCGGATGCTCTTAACCACTTGAGCTATCGAGGAAACGTAATTTACCCTGAGATCCGTGGGTCTAATATGTCGCCAAGCGCCCCGATTCTTTAGCCAAGAGATGGCGTCAGTGGGCTGTTTCACCCACCAAAGGAGGGAAGGAAAGGGTGGAAGGGCTTGCGCGTTCCGATGACCCTAAAGGTGTGCTGGCGGGAGTAATAATTATTGCTCCTGGTAGGGTCACCCATGCCAGATAGGTCGAAGGTTAGGAGCCAGACGAAAGGTAGTCCACGCAGCGTCTGTTCCTCAGTGAGGCGGCTGCAATGGCGTCCAGAGGGGCGGCCAATAAGTGATGGTGTCACGTCAAAAACACTATTGAGGAAGGCAACGGGAAACCACCTCAATTATCATTCCCAAGATAAGTATAATAACCACTAAAGAGATTTTCAGTCCTAGCAACTACGGGGCTCGGCCAAATCGGCCGTGTGTCCTGCCCAGCAGCGAGGGAGGCAAGGTTTCCGCGGTCGTCATCCCACGAAACCCTTGCAAGGGAAAACCGGCAGCAGATGGACAAAAGACGTAGGAGAAGAAGACCAAATTAGTTAGAATAGAAACTTGGAATGTTAGGACAATGATTAGGACAGGGAAATTGGAGAATGATAAGCGAGAGATGGAAAGGGGAAATATAGATATTTTAGGTCTATGCGAGGTGAGATGGAAGGATAGCGGGGACTACTGGCGTGATCAGTATAGAATAATATACAACGGCGGGGACGAGAGCCAACGACAGGTTGTTAGGAAGAAGCGTAGTCAACATAGAACAGGTAACGGATAAAATATTACAAGTAGAGATAAAAGCAGAACCGACGAACTTGGTTGTAATCAGGTATACATGCCACCGAGAAACCATACAGAAGAAAATGTCGATAGGATATACGATCAGTACGAGAGGGCATAATTGGGTGTGTTCCTGCAGGCGAAGGAAGAGATGATGATGAGGTCGGGGACTACGGTTTAGGCACGAGGAATGACCGCGGGGAGAATACAGTTGAGTTCTGCAGGAGACAGGGGTTAGTCATCACCAACACTTGGTTTAGACACCACAAAAGACGTAGGTATACATGGAAAATGCCAGGTGACTCAGAGGGGTATCAGCTAGATTATACTCTGGTTAGACACAGGTTTAGGAACAGTGTGATAAATTCGCAAAGCAAAGAGTGGATGCGGACTCTGACCACAATTTAGTTGTTATGAAATGTAGCGTCCGTTTCAAAAAGATAAGGCATGGATGGCGAGTTAGAAAATGGAATGTAGAAGCATTAAATGGATTAAAAAGGAACGAGTACCCACAGGCTGTAGAGGAAATCATGGAGGGTGGTAAAGGGCTGAGTACTATCGAAGAAAAATGGGAAAGTATCAAGAAAGAGTTGTCTAAAGCCGCAAAAGGCACTATTGGAACCGTTAACGCGAAAAGGACTAGGAAACCATGGATCAAGGATGAGATGATAACAAAGATGGATGAGAGGAGAAAATGTAAGAATGTACACACGGAGTTAGGCAATTTTGAAGTAAAAAGAGTTAAACAATTAATTGTGGTCGGCAACAAATAAAACAAAAGAAGCATGGTGGAAGACGCAGTGCGAGGATATGGAAGGTCTGCAAGGGAAGGGTGAAATAGGTGCGCTGTACAGCAAAGTTAAATCTTTATCGGGAAGTGAGAAAGGGAGATCTATGCTATCAGTTAGAGATAAGGCGGGTAAGGTAATAGTTGACGCACGAAGGATCCAAGAGAGATGGAAGGAATATATAGAAGAACTGTATAGTAAAGAACTTAGACCAATAAATTTAGACATTGAAAAGGAACATGACGTAGAGGAAGATAGCTTAGGTCCAGGCATACTAGACAATGAGATAGAAAGGGCATTAAGGGAGATGAAATTAAATAAGGCCGTGGGGATGGAATGCATTCCCGCGGAACTTTTAAAAGGCTTAGGAAAATGTGGGAGGAAGAGGCTCTATGGGCTGCTCCGTAGTATCTATGAGGAAGGGATTTGGCCGGAAGACTTTGTAAGATTAGTGTTAGTTCCTATTCCGAAAAACGTGAAGGCAACATCATGTGAGGACCACAGGACAATAAGTTTGATATCCCAATCAGCTGAAGTTGTTCTGAGGATAATAAGGAAAAGGATAGAGAGTAGGGCAAATGATTACTCAGGGGATGATCCGTTTTGGTTTAGGAAGGGGAGAGGAACGCGTGAGGCCATTACAGTAATGAGATTATTAATGGAGAGGAATATAGAATACAACCAAGAGGTATTTGCTGGTTTCGTAGATTTCGAAAAAGCGTTTGATAGAGTGAATTGGGGAAAACTAATGAGTATATTGCAGAAAATAGGAATAGATTGGAGGGATAGGAGGCTGATCCACAACCTGTACATGTCTCAGACTGCTCAGGTGTGAGTGGGAAACGGGGAGTCCGGATGGGCAGTGTTAGGAAGAGGTGTAAGGCAGGATGCCCATTATCACCGTTGCTGTTCAACCTCTATGTAGAGGAAATGATTAAAGAGGCATGGCAAGAACTGGAAGTAGGAATGAAAGTGGGTGGGGAATTCGTAAAATCAGTTAGGTTCGCTGATGACCAAGCTTTAGTTTATCAGTCAGCCAAGAGGTTCCAAGCATTGCTTAGTGAATTGGAAATTCAGTGCGACAGGAATGGCATGAGAATCAATACGAATGAAACAAAGGCTATACGATTTTCTAGAAAGAAAAAGGCTAAGCTAAACATTAAAATAGGAGGGCAAAAATTAGAGCAGGTAGAACAGTTTACGTATCTCGGAAGTGTTTTGGATCAACGCGGTCAGAGTAGTAGGGACGTAACGAGAAGAATTGCGTTAGGCAAAGAGGCTTTCACAAGGAGAAGGGAGTTGATGACAGGGACTTAGATTAAAGTTTTTAAGAAAAGACTCGTAAAAACTTTGATATGCAGCGTAGCTATGTACGGCGCGGAAACGTGGTCATTGGAGCAGGAGGATAGACGTAAATTGAAAGCTTTCGAAATGTGGGTGTGGAGAAGAATGGAAAAGGTGAAATGGACCGAGAAGAAAACAAACGAGGAAGTACTTGGTATGGTGGGCGAAGAGAGGGATTTGTTGGGAGCAATCCTATGGAGGCAGGAAAGGTGAATGAGGGGCGTATTTATCGGCAGTGAGATGTTGAAGAATGTGATAGATGGGAGAATGTTAGGTAAACGAGGAGAGGGAAGGAACAAGATAGGGATGTTGGACGGGACGAAGGGAGGAAGAAGGTACTCAGAGATGAAAAGGGACCTAATATAGAGTAGGATGCTGGATTTTGTTTTTGTTAGGAGTCACAAAATGTTTTATTTAGTAGCTGTGTCCATCCAAAAACCTACCTTAACCGGTAGATTACCTAATAATAAATATGTATATATATATATATATATATATATATAGTATACGAGGGTGGTTCTATAAGTACCCGTTTTTAACGACAAAGGGCGTTCCTCAGGGAAGTTTATGTTATCATCGTGTGCTGCCATCTATTAAACGACGGTGAAATAAATTTCAGACTGATTTAAATATTAGTTGGGATTTGGTAGCCATTCGAGTGAGACGTGTTTCGTGATTTTCGCCAAGATGGAAAAAGAGCAATATCGTTCGGTTATTCGCTTTTTGTTTTTGGATGGGAAGAGATGCGAGGTGATAAAAGCAAAGTTGGATGCTTTTTATTGGGACACTTTGCCATCTATGACCACAGTTATAGATGGCATATTGGTTTAACGAATATATTCGTGGGCGAACCTGTGTTTTTGATGAGGAGCGACCAGTACGCCCGGCAGACGTTTTTACCGAGGACATCATTCAAAAAGTCCACGCCATGATTCTCGCTGTTCGGCGAACGAGAGTGCGCGAAGTGGCAGAGGCCGTGGGTGTGTCGACCGGAACGGCAATTAATATTTTACATGATAAGTTGGCGGTGAAAAAATTGTCGGCCCGATGGGTGCCGCCATTGTTCACGGCGGACAACAAGCTGATCCGGCTGTCAACTTTGAAGCAGTGTTTGCAGCAATTTAGGCGAGATCCGAAGGTGTTTTTGCGTCGGGTTATCACTGTTGATGAAACCTGGATTCATCATTACACACCGGAAACTAAGCAACAATCAAATCAATGGATATCTCCCGGTGAATCTGCTCCAAAGAAGGCGAAGATGGTCCGATCGGCCGGAAAGGTCAAGGCAATGGTTTTTTGGGATGCAAATGGCGTCGTCCTCATGGATTTTTATAGAAAAAGAAGGAACAATCACTGAGAAATACTACAGTGAGTTATTGGACTGCTTTGGCAAAAAATTGAAGGAGACACGGCCGCAGTTGGCGAAAAAGAAGGTGCTGTCTCACCACGATAACGCACCAGCACATTCATCCGGAGTTGTCGCCGCCAAACTGCATGAACCACGTCGTGAATGGCTGCCGCACCCCCCGTATTCACCCGATCTGGCTCCCTGCGACTTTTTGTTATTCCCTAACATGAAGAAATTGCTCGCGAGAAAAAAATTTAGCTCAAACGAGGAAGTTATCGTCGAGACAGAGGCGTATTTTGGAGAGTTCGACAAATCCTATTTTTTGGAGGGGTTAAAAAAAATGGCCGGAACATTGGGAGAAGCGCATCTTTCTAAAAGGGGACTATGTTGAAAAATAAAAAAAAATGTTTTTGAGAAAATGGGAAAGGAAATGGGTCTCGTATATAGGAAAATATCCCCTGATAAATGTATGAGTATCATCAAACAACGACCTAAGTGCGGCCCAAGAGTGTTACGAGACATGAAAGCTAGAATTAAACTTGAATAAATGTATTTCGGTAAATTTTTGGAGGAAGAGTATTCAACCCGAAAACAAACCATACAGTGAACCAACATAACCAAAGTAACAAACGTAGAATCGGCCAAATATTTGGATGCAACGATAACTAGGCGTATGTCCTGGGGAAAACACATTCGTGAAACCTTTGGAAAAGCAAATAAAAAGTTAGGATTTATAAAAAGGACACGTGGGAATTGTAATGAAAGGACCAAGGAGCTTTGTTATTTAGTTATAATTAAGCTACACCTAGAGTATGCTGCGGGTGTGTGGGATCCCCACGAGGTAGGCTTAATGTTGAAACTACATCGAGTGCAACGTAGATATCAGCTAGGCTTGTGAAAAGTTGTTATGAACAAGATAACAGTGTCACGACGCTCTTGGACAAATTAAAATGGGAACTCGTAGTTGACTCTATATTTAAATACAGTTTAAATTCAGTGCTTTATTTGGAGTAGGTTACTTGCCTGAAAGGCTTAAATACAGACTAAATTTACTGCGTAAATTTGAGGCAGGTTACTTATCCGAGAATGTTAAAGACATATGACAGGCCCCGACTTACTATAGTAGATTATATAACCAACATAAACACAGGGAGATAGTTAGTTTAATTAATTGATTTAAAATGTCATTTTTTCCTCCAACCATTAGAGTACAAAATAAACATAATGGTAATCACGTCGGAGATAATTAGAATTTATTGCGCACACATATGATCCGTATTCGCTTGTTCTTTCCGGCATGCTATTTCTTATTTAATAGTTCCATCTTTTTAACAATTCCACGAATTAATTTTTTGAATATACACATCATGTTATTGGATATTGTCGCATGTTCGGTGAATTTGTTCGATAAATTCCTTTGCATAATTAACTTTGCTCCAGTGCATGAACGATCTAATATCTGTGCAAAGGAGTCTTAATTGGGATGAATAACTGATCGAAGCACCTTTCCACTTGATAATTTTTTTTAATTTTACGACTGGGTTTCGATGTATTACATCATCATGCATCAAAACTCGGTCGTTAAATTAAAAAAAATTATCAAGTGGAAAAGTGCTACGATCAGTTATTCATTATTTTCGACGTCCACCACAAAACGCCAGAAGCTACTCAATTTGTTCATAATTGGGATTGTTGGTGGTGACCTAACACCCCCCGCTACACGCTCTTGCGGTGGCTCACGGGGTATTGTGTAGTTGTAGATGGAGGATTCCTTGAGTCGGCTAGTTCTGGCATCTATTTCCCGAATTTTATATACATGTGCCAAGCGACCAATGTATGTAGGACTGCGAATAATTAGCGAGACCTCGGCTCTGAAACTTATTTAGCAAGTCCAACCTAGCATTGAATATCCGTTCTTGTAATGACTCCCAATCCAACTCCAGAAGCAGCATTTCTGTGACGCTCTATCGTTTCATTGTAACAGTTTTTGACGAAACGGGCTGCCCTGCGTTGAATCTTCTCAATTTCCCGAGTGAAACCTTTTTCAGTCGGATCTCTTACACTGAATGTACTATATACTCTAATGTACCTTCTATGTATATGCCTCAGAAGAGCATTGCAACAACATTTCTTGACCTCATAGTACATCCTACCAACTATGCGTCCAACAAATCTCAATTTTTTAATTCCTCGCCCGCAGACTTTACGTATGTGAATCCCCAAGGTTAAGTCGTTAGTAATTGTAACACCTAGGTATTCTTCCGTATCAAATAATTCTAGGTCAACTCCAAGTAGTTTTAAACAAGCGCTGTTAATCTTTTAAAGAGAATTACCATCGAGCAATTATTATGGTTAAAGGATAATTCCCATTTTGGCCACCATTTCGAAATGCTATCTAGATCCCTCACTAATGCTGTTGGATCCTCAGTTCTTGATATATCCCGATAAATCACTACACGATCCGCGTTCATCCCAATCTTACTTTTCACTTCGCGGTTCAAATCGTTGGCAAAAATCAAGTAAAGCTTCTGGGAGATCCTCGGTGGCAACATCGTACGTGAAAACGCTTTGGAAGTATTTATTTAGAAGATTAGCTCTTCCCTCACTTTCAGTATGAGTGATATTATTACAATCCCTTAAGTAAGCCACGGTTTGCTCACGCTTAGGGTCAGAAATGGATAGTAAGAAGGGGTAATTCTATTATTTCATGGCCAGGCAACTCATGGTCCCCGCCTCTAAATACCCCGCGATCCGTCATAAGGGCTTGTGCCGGGGAGTGTTTATGCATCAGTCTGCTAGGAATTACCCCCTACCACGCGCGCTAACGACTACATGCAGGGAGTTATATAGATTAATTAATTATTTCCCGTTTTCTTGTATTCATTATAGAAATAGTTAAGGCATTCGATTAACAAGTCAGGACAAGATTAAACGTTGCGTAAACATCAGGTCTATTCGCAGGCGCATGTGCGTTGGTATGTTTGTTGAAAGTAGATGATTTGAATGCATATAAGTTCAAATTATTTTGAATTATATATATATATATATATATATATATATATATATATATATATATATATATATATATATATACTTTCGTAGACGTAACACGGAAGTGCCGAATAGTACAATACATAGTAACACACAATATAGAAACACAAAAAAAAGAACACTCACACGTATTTTTTTGATATTTCGACGGAAACAATCCGTCTTCCTCTGAAAATTCATCTGAAAAATTCATCTGAAATCTTCCTCTGAAAATCTCATTACTTCTATATCTTCAGAGGAAGACGGATTGTTTCGTCGAAGTATCAAGAAAATACGTGTGAGTGTTCTTTTTTTTGTGTTTCTATATTGTGTGTTACTGTGAATTATATATATATATATATATGTATATATATATATGTGTATATATATATATATGTGTGTCTCTGTGGGCATGAGTTGGAATGAATTCGTTGGTTTTGTATGTAGTTCATTTCTCACTTACGGGAGGTGACCTAATAACCCCCGCTACACACCTTTGCGGCGGCTTGCGGGGTATTTTGTGTAGATGTAGAGGTCCCAATAATCCCATTGTGTTTTACGTTTAAAGTCTCGTAAAACGCTACATAATTGTCTATTGGTGTTAGTTTTTGAAGACTTGTACTTCTGCAATAAATGCTTATTCGCCGCGGAAGATATGTTCTCGCCTGCTTTCTCCAATCTATTGAGTGTAATATTCTGTGCTTTCGAAGGACCCTCCCAATGCGATTATTGAACCATCTGGCGACGCGATTTGTTTCAAGGTATATTTTATAGGGATGAAGTCTGTGATGCCTCTTTGAATAATATTAACAAATTGTGTCCAAACTTTGTCCACGTTGGCATGAGTTAGGCGCATTTTGACCTCGGTTAGCGAAGAGTTTAATTTAAGGAAACATTTTTAAAGTCTTCTTTATGGTCACTATACATTTTTCGTCTTGGTTAAATATTTTTTTTAGTTTCTCCGTCGAAGTTGAGGTGAATAGGTTTATGTTCACTCAAGCACACAGCATTAGTCGCACTCAGAATACGTACCCTCTGGTGTGTTCGTACGGAAATCATGTTGATAGGAAAGTGGTTGGTTACAATTTAAAAAATTTATATTGAATTCCCCAAATTTTTCAATTATACCTAAGTTACCATCAATGCTAAAAACTTTTGCCTTGTTCGTGTATCCTGCGCGCTACAAACTGCGATGTCTTCGCAGTACAATGGACCCAGGAGCAATTTATAGGGGTACCCGACATGAAGTGAGGTCAACAAAGTCCGCTCCGATCACACGACAAAATCCCAGGAATCTTAGATTTAAACCCTCTATACGGCTGCAAAAGAGCCTCTCGCGGTCGATGCGCGGCACGATGCTGCAGATGGTCAAATTAGTTCGGAGTGTCAACTGCGCCTCAACCCGCTTCATCTCCGAGTGCATCTCCTTAAAGGAGGAGCACAGTATCTCTTTGGATCCGCGTTCCGAGGCATCATGTAATTTGTAGCTCGGAGTATCCCGTATCCCGGACGACCGTCTTCAGTGCGCCTGCGTCGCCTGGGGAAGCCCTCCGCCTGATATACGCCAGGACCACGGGAATCCAACATCTCCCTTCCGTTCGACTCTGCGTCGTAGCTGGGACATAATGCGCCGCCGATTATATTCGCTCCCTCCCTTCTCGTACGCTGACGGCTTACCCCAGACAGCGCCCTCGGAGTAAGGGTAGGGGCTGCAGATGCGGTGGTGCTCTCACCGGTCAGCACCTGGCTTCTTTTGGAGATGGGGATGGGAACTGCTTCCGCAGAGTCCTATTCCCACCGCAGCGCTACCTTCCCTTTACCCCGAGAAACGGCCCTCCAGTCGTCCGATCTACGGACGGGCGACACTCCTTTGTTGGGAGATGAGACACGAGGTCTTTGATCGTTCAACCACGTGTAGCATTCGGGTGAACTCGTGCAGCCCTATTGGCGTGGCGGGCTTTCGAGTTCCCACCTCGAGCAACATCTCCGTTGAGAGAAGCCATCCCTCAGTCGATCTTCTATCGGAGCTCCCGTGCCAACCTTTCTAACGTGGCAATACATGCCCTTAGAGCATTCATCACTATTTTTGAGCATGGCAAGTCTTTCCTAGATTAACAAATAAATTCCCCTCAAGTTTTCGGGCACAATCGAAAATACTTAACCTTATGATATACCTGTTTCCTCAACTGTTTTGTAGTCTAGTGAGAGATGAAGCCTACTAAACGCAAACCTTTGCGATACTGCGCCATCTCTCGGATTTCATAAGGAATCATTGAGCGACCCACATTTTTCCCACAACAGATAAGGAAGAGAATAACTGTAAGTCCACGCGTCTAAAGAGACCTCGTAAAAGCTAAAGGAAAAGGCGAACCCAGCCCAATAGTGACAACCCGGTGAATTTAGAGTTTATCCGGGAAGGGTGGGAGCAAGCTCCGCGTCAAAGTTCCCGGGGGGGTCGCACACCCCGACGCCCCCAAAGGCCTTATTCGCCTTCATTCCGCGCCTCTCTCCGCTCTTTCGACGAATCGTTGCGAATGCCCGACCGACGCCACTCGGCCGCTCGCGGAAGGGCCCCCATGGGATGGGGGGTGACCGCCCCGGGTAGCGCCGGCGCCCGCCTCACGCGCCCTCGACGCGGGGTGCCTCTCCGCCAGGATGATGCCCGCCGGCCGCAGCATCGATCGAGAGGCCGCCGCTCTCGTCCACGGCTTCAGGGCGATGGGGAAGGCGGCACCACCCGGGGGACTTCGAATGTTTTCAACTTCGGGTCGTGTCGAGGAAATATCGGTAACCTCGCGACAAATGAGGGAATTCCCCTTCGCCTGAGCGTGACCCCGAGGTGGTGGAGGTCAAGACGCTCGGCGGAGGCAGCAAAGAATGGAAACGGTGAGATGCTCGTTTCGAAGCGGACATTTTTCTTTGACGTCGACCATCATCTTAACGGCAATGAGTCACTCTTCTGCACCGACGTGCGAATCTGTGGACGTGCCGCCCTCCAAGCCGAAACGGCAGAATTAAAGGGCATTACGCACCACCCGGCGAGCCCACGACCCATATTTTAATTATTCGGGTCAACCTCTCGTGATAACATTTCCCATTGCCGTTGTCGAGTTCGGCTCTGCATGCGGGGAGCCTCTTTTGCTTAGGCTCGACATTCCGCGAATTTCTTCCTCAAGGCATTCCAATGAGCTTTGCTAGTTGTGTGTAAAGTTTGAAACGCAAAAAACGCAATCACCACTTAATTTTTCGGATATTCCGGTGGGGCCACCACCTTTTTAATGGAGGGAAGAAGACAGAGCATGTGTGACGAGGTGGGGGGGGGGAAGGGGAATGGAGGGGATTAGGGCGAGGTTGAGGATCGACGGGGAAGAGGAAGGCGTGCCTCAGCAAGTGGGCAAGCCTCAGCCCCGCGAGCGAACCGGTTCCCAGGAGCCAAATACATGGCGCGTCGGGGATTTTGAGTTTCGGCGGTGTGCGTCTGAGGAGGAGGGGGGGGGGTCGAATAGGTTGGCTGCATTTGCTGCGTGGGATGCCATGTGGCGCGGAGAGGGGCGGGGAAGAGCAGTTGGGTGTTCGAAAAGTTGTAATGGACATCGTAGCAGTTTTGGACGAATTAGGATGGGAGCCGCTTGTGGACCCTAGGCTGAAATATGGGTTTAATTTAGTGCGGACGTTCGACGCAGTTCACTAAAGACATGCGTATTATAGACCCCGACTTACTAGGATAAATCAGATTAATCACGTAAAATCAGGACGTATAGATAGGAGAACAGATAGATTTAAAATTGTCGTTGTTTCCACGTACTGTTATAGATCAAAATATGTATGACAATAATCGCGTAGGAGATAATTAGAATCGGCAGTATAGTTATATTTTATCGATACCCTGCATGTTATTTCTTTCATTTAATGGACCCATCTTTTTAACAGTTCTCTCGCATGATTTGTACGATATGCGCATCCTGATATTGAATATTCCCGCGTGTAAGTACATTCTTTCACGTGTTTAACTTTGCTCCAGTGCATGATGAAAGTAATACTTGTGTGGAGGTATCATGATTGGGATTTTGCATGCACGGCCGGTGACCTAACACCCCCCGCCACGCATCTTTGCGGCGGCTTGCGGGGTATTGCGTGGATGTAGATGAAGAGACGGAGGGGGCAAACAGGTGGTCTCGTGGATTTGTAGATAACCCGCGAGTTTCATGGGCCTTCCAATGAGTCGGAGGGACAATGTGGGAATAAAACTAACATTGGACTGATTATTTTGAATAATCGGGTAGGGTTCACGTATTATGTGTTTCCAAAGAAAGTCCCAGTCAAGGCGAATGATTTTTACGCTCTGAAATTGTTGCATTATTTCGTGTTTGATATTTTAGGTACCGGGGAAGTATGCGGTGAAGAATAGTTTCGGGTCTTTTGGGTGGTTTCTTTTGGGACGACGAGTGTATTACACTGAAGGTTTGAGCACTTTGTTATTAAGTAGATTTTCCGGGTACTCGCTTTCCTCGTGGGAGTCGTCGGGAGGCGGTGCTGTCGCGAGGGAGACCACGGACTGACGGTGAACACCATGGATGGAGCGGTTTGCGTGTGTGTGTTTGACGGGTGGCACCTGTTGACGCGAAGGTATTGCTGGTTGCTGGTGTCTTTAATATGGACCAAGGTGTTAAGCGTATTATTCTGGAGGTGAATGCCGATATTTAGGAAACTTAAGTTTGAGCCATAAATAAAAGGTCTGTATAAAAAGTATCGGTAAAGGTTTCGGTAAAATTGAGTTATTGCAGCTATTGCTGCGATGCTTCCAATTCCTTAAGAGTACATTTTTACGTACTCTTAAGGATTTTACTTCAGATTTTACTCTGTCAATGCCTCGAAATTCTCCAAAGTGCAGCTCCACTTTGAGAGCGTCGACTCACATTTTCGCCAGCGGTTTTTCCACAACTCGAAGGCTCCCTCGCAGGCGGGTTCCAGAAGTCCTTAAGGGTACGCGTGCAAGCTTCTGCGACGGCACTTAGGGTCCCATGGTGGTGTCCATTGAGGGAGGATTTCAGTTTTGGGAATAGGAAATAGTCTGCTGGTGCCAAATCGGGACTGTAAGGGGGTTGGGGAATCGTCGCGATGACGCTTTTCGTCAGGTAGTCGGTCGTTCGTCGTGGTCGTCCGACAGGACCCTGGGGACGAGTTTAGTGCAGGTGTTTCGCATCGCCAAACTTTCAGTGATAATGGTGACCGCACTGTCATCTCTCCAATGCCATCAATACGATCTGCGATCAAGTGCACACTCGACCGACGGTCTGAATTCAGCACTTCACGCACACGCTGCGCGTTTTCATCGGATCTGGGCATCGACGGCTGCTAATTATTTATCTCAGAGGGCAGGGAAGTGACTAACTACTGCACATAATAATTGCGACAAGAATCAAGGCACAAGTCATGAAAGATTAGACTTAGCGCACGAGCATGAGTAGGTAAAAATAATTACTCGAGTGAGTAGTTTTTCAAAGGAGCATGACATTATGAAATTAACTTAGCATATTGAATTGAAATGAAATTATCGACTTTGTAATTCCACACACATTTTATTTTAAACTCGACCCAGGTTTCGAAGTGGAACGTCATCGTCAGATGGTCTGGTGATGACGTTCAACGTCTAAACCTGGGTCGTGTTTTTTTTTTAAATTAAGCGTGTGAACTTACAAAAGGCAATGTTTTCATTTCAATTCGTCTTTTTGTTGACAATGCAGTGATATTTAGGGAAATATCCAGGTCTCATGATGATAGAGCACTAACGACCTAAATGCAATCCAAAAGTGTTGCGAGTCATGAGAGCTAGAATTAAATTTGAATAGATGTGTTTCGATACATTTTTGGAGGAAGAGTATTTCACCCGAAAGCACTGACACAATGCATGGGGCCACTTGGAATCGGTCGGTCGGGATTTGGAATGCAAAATGAGAATGCGAAGTGAGAGCTTGTTTGCGAAGGAAACCATTTCCTTGCAGTCGGGAGATTATTCCTCGGGTCAAGGGTCGAAGCCCAGGCACCTCGGCTCGTGCGTGCTCGCAGCAGTGGAAGGCCCGCAAGTTGGCTGAGATATCCACGAAAAGAGTGGTCCCGCCTCCCTGTTCGATCCAGTGCCTCGCTCAATGGCCATCCAACCATCGCGTTGCTGCATGGCCGTAAGTACAAGGCTTCCCATCCAACTAACGCATCTTCAATTTCGAAGTAAGAGATTGAGTTTTTTGTGCGGGAAAAAATGTTCTTTGCTCAACGGAAATTAACCTTTTCTCTTCGCGAGGGTATTCGTGACGATGACACGATTCGTGCCCTTGTGGAGGAATATGTGCGTGCATGCGAAGAAAAGTGATTACGCTCCTTGCCGAAAATCAACCCTCTCTTTTTAAAATCATTGGCAAATAATTATAATTATTATTATCAAGATGCATGTTCAATTGCCATTTGGCTCCGATCGGAGAACAGTCAATCGATGCACTTTCCGGACGCAGGGACATCATTCGGCCACCGAGTCCCCGGGTGTCAAGGGAAACGACCCCGGGGCCCCAAAGGCGAAGGCCCGCCACCCTAGGGTCCGATTTCCTCGGGTGCTCGCAACTCACGATGGATTCTGCCCATTTTAACGTTCACGTCTACATGCTACGAAAAAGTCGCGCATGCGCATCTGTGCGCCAGTGCATCTTGACCCTTGCACGCGGCCACAAATCTACATCCGGGATAGAAATAGGCTTCCACATCGGCTGAATTAGGCCATCACCACGCATCTCCTTCCGCGCGGCGCCAGAAAGGGGCCAATCGCCTGCACACTCCCTCCCCCCCTCCCGCGATCGATACGGCGCCACTTCAGGTGTGCGGGCGAGGGGGGGGGGGCCCTGGCCTTGAAAGGTGGAGGGGTCCACTTCGGCTCCCAAGGACTGGTTGCCCACGCCATCTGGGCGGCGGGAGCGAGTACTTGATGGGGCGGGTCTGCGTCTACCCCTCCCCCCCCCCGAGGGAACCCTCGGTGACGTGGGGTTCGGACGGGGTGTTCCGCAGTCCTCGCGGGCGGCGCGCAGGGGAAAGGAGAGCGGCGGAGGGATCGATCCAGGGTGACCTTGATCTGCGGAGAGCGTGGAAGTGTTCGCTCCCACCCGCGAGCCCGTGACGTCACTGGCGGAGGGGTTTGGGGGCGAGGGTGGGACTGAGTTCCGCGATCGGCCGCGGCGCGTCGCTCCTCTGCAACCACTCGAAAGTGGGACTCACTTCTGCCACAGCGGCGTCCAGCCGAACTGCCCTGGCAGCACAAGAGACATGTGCCTCTCTCGTGTGCCTGCCCTCTTTCCCTCTCCTTCCTGGAGGCACTCAATTTCTTCCCTCCTCCCTTGTACTCTGCGTGGATGCCGATGAGGGGAGTAGGGTCGTCCCCGCGAGGCTGAGGCCGCACCAGAAGCACCACGGGTGCAGCCACGCGCACCGACCTCGGGACGGGTCGTTAGCGATCGTGTGGGAGAGGAGAATTGGAGCCCTCGGCCGTTTAGGGCTCTCGGAACTGACTCGTCTGCGAAATAACCCTGCTTTTATTTAACGGTGGCTCTAAATTGCGATAGTCGGTGGGATCTACGAAAGTTGTGGATTGGGTTGGTACGGTGTTTAATCAACTGGCTACCCACCCGGGGTCCCGAATTCGAATCCCTGCGGCGGTAGTATTTTTCAGTGATATCTCGAACCTTACGTGGAGTGCTTTGTGGAGAGTCCTTCAAGTGGGAACGCCATTGTTCGGATGGGATGTTAAATGGTGTGAGGCCCCGGCGCCATTCGTCGAGACAACAATGACACTGGCGCCGGGTTTCTCTCCTCCCTTCGTCCCCTGTAGCCTAATACCTCAACCACGTTCTCCTTAAAACACGTATCCGTACTTGTGGAAAAGGCCTCACTTCTATTGGTCGTTCCCCCACTATTTGTTCATAGTGTTACACTGAGGGCATTTTCGGTCCTGATGAAGTGTATTCCAGGGGGCGATGTTTAATGCCATGCCTTCGGGCCAGTCACATCCGCGCGCGCATTCGTCTACATGTGCACAATACCCCGCTAGCCGTCGCAAAGGGGTGTGGCGGGGGTGAAAGGTCACCCAGCCATGCACGCCCAATCCCATTCATGTCACCTCTGCAAAATATTAGTTTCATCATGCGCTCTAAATATTTTAGTCGCACATAAGAAATTATTTACAAGCATCGATATTCAATAACAAGATACGTTTATTCAATGAATGTGGTAGAACTGTTTTAAAGATGGGCGCATTGAATAAAAAAACATATCGCATATGGATAAATTATGTACAAATTCTTTTCTAATTATCTTTTGCTTAATTGCTGTCATATGTCTTTTGATATCTAATGCAACGAAGAAAAAACGACATCTGTTCTACAGTGAATATCCATAATCTTACGCACGTGATCCGATCAATCCTAGCAAGTCGGGGCCTGTCTTAAACATCCTCAGATAAGTATCCTGCCTCCAATTTACGCATTGAATTTAACCTGTATTTAAACCGACGGCCAACTAGTGGCTCCTATCCGAATCGGTCCAAGAGTATCGTGGCACTGATACCTTGTTCATTAAACAACTTTTCTCACACCTACGAGATCCGCTCTACGTTGCACTCGATCTAGTCCCGAAACTAAGTCTACCTCGTGAGGATCCCATACACCCGCAGCATACTCTAGGTGTGGTGTCTAACTAACGTGAAATAACAGAGATCCTCTACTGTTTCCCAAATATCTTGTTCATAAATCCTAACTTTTTATTTGCTATTTCGCAAATTTCACTAATACTTTCTCCCCACGGCATATCCTTTGGCATATTGACACCAAAGTACCGATTTACCGATTCCAAGGGTGTTGTGTTGCTTTACCTGTATAATGTGTTTTCGGGTGAAATTCTCTTCCTTCAAAAATTTAACAAAGCAATTATTTTCAAATTTAACCCCAGCTCCCATGTCTCGCACCCCTTTTGGGTTGCATTTAGGCCGTTAGTAAATGATACTCTATCTTCATGAGTGGATAATTCCCTATGTCCTCCTCCATTGTCAGCAAATAGACGAAGTTTACTGGAAACCTGAGACCTGATGTCATTTAAATATAAAAGGAACAATAGCGGACCGATAACACTTCCTTGTGTGACACCCGATGTGACGCTTATAGCGTCGGACGATACTCAAAAATGCGTCTATTATGACCCTTTGCTCGCGGCCTGTCAAGAATCGATAATTCCATCTATTACACATTTATCAATCCTGTAGCTTCCCATCTTTTGGAGCAACACTCTATGTGTGACTTTGTCGAATACCTTTTTAAAATCCAGAGATATATCGTCGACCTGAACACTATTTTCTCTGTAGTCAAAATATCGTGAAAGAAAAATGCCAGTTGGGTCTCATGAAATCTACCATTTCGGAAATCGTGTTGGTTTTTCGTAAGTAAACTCTCAGAATCGGGATATTTAATGATTGAACTTTTAATTATGTTCTCTAAGATTTCGCATGAGATGGGTACGTGAGAGAGACGGGTCAGTAATTACTCGGATCTTCTCCGTCAACTTTTTTTAAATATGGGAAAAGCATTGGCTACTTTTCAGTCTTTGGGTGCTGGGCGATAATTTAGGGAATGATTTCATATCATTTCCAAATAAGGAGTTATTTTTGATGCCATCGTTTTGAATACGCGAGCAGGGATTTGATCGGGGCTTGGCGATTTCTTTTGATTGACGTCTTCAAGTTGGCGTTAGAATCCATTCCTCTACACTATTCACTCGGGATGGTTGTCATTGAAAATTGTGCGAAATAATGACACAATATTCTTGAATTCGTTCGTGTACAACTGTACGCAAATAAAAATTAGTTTTCGTATCGATTTGGAATCAGTCGTGGGCGTTTCTTCCACATGACTGTATCTACACTCCTCGTTAACCTCGCGATCTCCCCACCCGATTGGTTGGTGGGAGCACCTGAGCGCTCGGTGTTGCCGCCCAGCCACTTATTGAGGGCCTGCTTATTGAGAGCGTGGCACTAGTCCGCTAAAAGCTCATCGGCTAACCACCGGGGAATCGCTCGCCTTGCGAGGTTTCACATTCTCTGTCGTGTTCAAGCAAGCTTTTTTTGAGTCCTAAGACTGAAGCCCCTCCCAATGGAATAAGGGAGAGCGATCGGTGCGCTCCCGCAGTCCCTCTCGTCTTTAAGGTCTATTCAGGGGTGGCACGTACCGAAGGACTAACCCTCCACGGGGCGGAAGTCCACCTCATGCGTCAACGGAGCTCCCAGGCGTCAATTCAAGGCATAGGAAAGAATATATTGCCTCTGGCGCTATGACATAATTTTTCAAACCATCTCCGATTCCGCCAACTTTTATTGAATTACACGCATATAGCAGATCACCTGCTGAAGTGTCAAACATTTTCCCTCCAACCTGGAATCCTCCCCAAATCGCATCACCTTCCAGTCAGCTCCAGAATCCCCTCTTTTCACTCATTTCCGCTGCACTCTGCCATTGGGTGCCATGACTATTACATGCTCTACCGTTCATGCATCCATTTTGCAATTTTTGGCGTCGATTAATTCATTCAAGGAATAATGTTTTACTCAAATGAGAAATAGCATTGAAGTACAATGATGCGAGGATTCTCCTAGTTTTAGTACTTATTTAGTATTTCTCCCCCTTCCTCGTTTGCCTCTCCCCTCTATTACAGTCTTAAATATCCCATCGCCAATCAAAAGGCTCGGCATCCTTCTTTTCCACCTCTTTTTGATTCATTCCAACAATCCTCTCCTTTTCCACACAATGCCACTTCCACTTCTTCCTCTGGTTTTTCCATTTGATTCACCTTTTCTATTCTCCCTACTCGTAAATGCCAGGAGATTCAAATCCGCACCCTTTTATCTAGCTTTGACCACCATTTCACTGCGCGCTTATCAAATGCTTGAAGAGCCTTCTCTCAGCATTCGTGCTCAGTGCCCGTCGCATCAGTTCCTTCTTTTTTTTTCGGTGGCATCTTTGTCTTTCGCAAGTCTTCTTCTAATTTCCGATATACTTCGACCAACTTATTTCCAAACACTTCCAAGATAGGTAAACTGTTCTACGTGTTCTATTTTAAAATATTAAAAGTAGCTTCGATCTTTCTCAAAAACCTAATAACGTGTGTTTTTTCATAAACTGATCCTCATTTTATACCCATCAAGCTGGTTTTCTAATGCGATTGGCGACGATCGTACCTCTTGACTGTCAGGTTTATTAAAGTTGATTATCCTTACAAATATCACTGATTTTTTAAAATTCCCGAACGTTCCTTGTTCCGCCTCTACTTAAGCTTTTCCCACCAATTCCTCCTCGCATACTTTAAAAAACAGGACAACCCTGCCCTACACCTCTCCATAACACTGCCCATCCGGACTCTCCGTCCCCCACGCTCACCTGATTCGCAGTCTGAGACATGCACGGGTTGCGGATCATCCTCCTGCCCCTCCTCCAATCTGTTCCTAATTCCTGCAATATACAGATTATTTTCTCCAAATTCAGCGTATCATTCTCTATTCTGGTTGTATTTCAAATTATTTCTATCAGCAGCCTTAATGCGATTGCATGACTCCCCTTCCAGAGCCCAACATGACAATCCCCAGCGTCATAAGTGGCCATTCTCTCCATAATTCGAATGATAATTCTATGCACCAGATGAGCGAATATTTAATCTTTTTTTTTAAAGTCGTCATATAAATGCACTTTTCCCATTTTGAAATATGAAATAATACTCATCCTGCAAAATATTTCGGCCAAATTCCTTTCTCGTAAATGTCACGAATAAGTCCACAATGAGTCTTCCTTCCATGTTTACCTTTAGAAGTTTTGCTTGGATATAATATATTCCCACGCCCTTTTTTGATTTCATCCTCTCGACGTCTTTTCAATCTCGCAATCAAGTACTATATGCCTGGATCTGAGCTATCCCCATCCACCGCGCGTTTAATTCCTAAGCCGAAACTTGATGAACCAATATCTAAACCCTATTCCCTCCCTATGTCATGAATCATTCCTGACTCAATTCATAATTTTCATGACCCGTATTTGTGTTTTTGCTCAGATTCCGCCTAATTACTTCATTATTCTGCCTTCACCTTCCTGGACATCGCAAAAATGCCCCCCCTCCTCTGCAAACTTTCCATATCCCCGCTCTGCGTTTCTTGATAATCGAGAAAAGGGTTGGGGTACCCAAGTCTATGAGGGCTAAGGCCATCCATCGCGAAATTTAACCCGACGCTAATTACATTAAAATTTGACGGTGCTTAATTAATTTATTTTTTCATACTCTGCGTTTATCCAATACCCATGGTGGGCGCTGCTTGGGCTAATTGATGGTTCCTGATGAAGTGATACTTCGTTTAATTGCGCGCAAAGAATCACGACGAGGGTATTATACGTGTTTTAAAAAAATCGTGAGTTCAGCACAGATTAGCATATCCCACCTGTCCGAGAAAATACGGATAATCCGATTTAAAAAGGTACACGGACACATGGTAAGCTATTAGATACTATCGCATTCACTAAATAAATCACTAGTCCAACCGTGCAACCCCACACCCGACACCAATATGTCGCAAGGGGCGTTTCTATGGTGCGACACAAAGGGTATCGGGGAAAGTCAGAATAACAACACCGAGTCTTACCCAAACAATCGTATATTATACAACATCAGTCATAATGCACCATTTACATAGGTATACGCAAATTGTGGATGGCTAGACCCTCGGTAAACCAACGCGAGTGCGGACAGAATTAAAATGGCAGAACATTACCTGGGACAGGGTACATCTACATCTACATCTACATAATACCCCGCAAGCCGCCGCAAGGGCGTGTGGCGGGGGGTGTTAGGTCACCAACCGTAAATAGGAACAATACCACATGCAAAACAACAACGTGGAAAATTACATCCACATCAGCGCACTCACTCATGCAAAAATCCCTTCATCCAACACCCATGCAAACACATATAGCGGAATGTTGGATCGTAGGGCAGGATCGGGTAAGGGCAGGGTGGACGCGGTCACGAAACACATAACCTTGGCAGGGCCCTCGTCCGTCGGAAAGGGAGTATGGCAGGGTGGACGCGGTCACGACGAACGTAACCTAGGCGGAGCCCTCGTCCGTCGGAAAGAAAGGGAGTATGGCAGGGTGGGCGCGGTCACGACGAACGTAACCTAGGCGGAGCCCTTGTCCGAAGTTGAGTCAGCAATAGGAGACGCTGTAGCGACAAGCGCAACATAGCCGAAGCATCGTGCCCTACCGGTCACCGCCAGATAACCAACTGAGTTATCACCCCGCGACCAGGGCTTTTATACCCAATTTAGGAGTCGGGGGAGGAATACTCTAGAAACATTGTCTTTGGTCACGTGGGAGATTCGGAGGAGCCAGGAAAGGAGTACCATGTCGCATACTTGCGACACTATCGACCTTTCCTCCGTATGGTTGCTCGGCGGCATGTATACCTAAATAATGACCAAGTTCGTCGGTTCTTCTTCTATCTCTACTAGTAGTATTCTATCCGTTACCTGTTCTATGTTGACTACGCTTTTGCCTACCTCTTCATTTAATACCATGGCAACCCCTCATTGGCTCTCGTCCCTCTGCTGTATATCTATATATTTTTCTATAACCAGTGCTTTAAAAATCAACCTTTACTCTGTCTTATTATTTCTCCATATGCCTTCTTGTCCGCATATACATTTACATCTACGTAATACCTCGTAAGTCGCCGGAAGGGCGCGTGGCAGGGAGTGTTAGGTCACCACCCGTAAAAGAGAATAAAATCATATGCAAAACCAATAAAATCATGCGAATCTACACCCACAGAGGCGTATATATTAATGCAAAAGCCTTTTTAACTTACACGCTTGTAAATACATACACTATCAACTAACATACCCACGCACATACGCCTACGAATATACCTCAAGTCTACGCAGCGTCTAATCTTGTCCTGACTTTTGAATCGAATGTCTTCACTATTTCTACAATGAATTTGATTTCTTACTATTATGATTCCTGATGTTTTGGGGAAAGAACGAGTATTTGTATCAATCTTAGCTGTAGCGAATTGAATATATAGAACTTAATAATGATCCTTTTGTTTCCATTTGTGTCTCCTATTGTACTCTGTCATACAGACATTTAAAAAATACTACTCTTCTTTCGGACGTAATTGGTCGGCATCACTGTCAGCGCCTTCACTCGCCCCTTCGCCCCCGCACCCTCCCTCCGCACACCGCCGCAGTCACCGCTGCCATCCTCGCATCTCCGGGGCCACACCCTTCCTCAGGCCCATCGAGCATCCCGGTCGTAGTCCGTGGGAAGGAGATCCGCTCCGCGTGGTCCACCCTCTCATCCACGTCCGTAATGCCTCGCGGCTCCGCTTCTCCTTCGCCTTGCGAATCTATTCGACCGCGCAAACCCTCCTCTTTCTCCACACCCCCCCCTCCCCCTCTTGGGATGGAAAATAATTGTTACTCGAAATTACAGTTAATGCCTGGCTTCATAAAGGGCAAAAACTGAAAATGCAATATCTCATACGCGTTAGTATATTCTAAAAAATGAAACTGTAGTAATATAACTAGAGAATAGAGAAAAGCCATATTTTACAAGAAGTGATCTCATCCCAATCTTGCTTGATAATTACAAATGATTATCCATGCGTTTTTATTGCGCGGATAGCACAGACAGAATTTTTCACAAATACCTTGTAATATCGTTCATTATTTTTCTTTGCGATAATAATTAAAAAGGAAAAGAAAACACAGATGTGAGCATGTGATTACATATAAATAAATATGTGTATGTCTATATTTATAAATATATGTAGTTGAAGGAAAAACTGTTTTTAAAGGTAAAATAACCAAAACGAAGATAACCCACTTCATTGTTTTTGGAAAACCCACTTTAACATTTGGAAATCCTACCGTATCTAAAAATACTATTTAAGAAGTCGCTGGTAGATCACCGGGTTCCCAGAGATTGGAAAACGACTGATGTAACACCAATATTGCAATATTGAAAAAAGGAGACAAGGAGGAACGGAGCAATTCAAGGCCCTATTTTTTCCTTCACATCCATTTCGTGCAAGGCTACGGAACATATATCTAGTTGCTAGTTCAATCGTGAGACACCTCGATAAACGGAAATTATTGATGAGAAATCAACACGGTTTCGGGAAAGGTAAATCTTGCGAGGCGCAACTTGCGCTTTTTGTTCATGATATTCTTACTTCGGGAGAGAGGAATGTTCCAGTGGACGTGTTTTTCCAGATTTTAAGAAAGCCTTCGTCAAAGTACCTCATAGGCAACTAATCCCTATGCTAGAAGCATATACAGTAGATAGAAATATCCTGGATTGGATGAAAGAATTTTTGAGTGGTCCGGTACAAAGATTAGTGATAGATGGAGTTAGCTCAAATGCAGTAGAAGTTACTTCAGGTGTTCCCCAAAGAAGTGTCACCGGAACTCTTTTATTCCTGCTTTACGTTTACGACAGTGACTCCGCAGTCACCAGTAAGATACGTTTATTTGCCGACGATGCAGTGGTTCACCGCATTAGTGAGGACACAGCAGTTTTATTTTATTTTAGTACAGAGCAAGCCACCACTAGGGTGTGTGGCAGGAGGTGAATGCACACCTGACCCTATATGACCCAATATGACCCTACCGCGGCCGGGCAATGATATTCTGATCTCTTATCGTTCGTGGAATAAATGACATCTTAAATCTATCTGTTCCACGCTTTATTTTTCTAATTTTACTGTCATGATTTCTCCTACCGTAGTACGATGGGGGGTAATAATACATTTTCAATATCACTGCTAAAAAGATGTCCTTCCAATAGGGCGGTATGAGAAGTCACCGAAGGGAAGATAGGGAGACGAGGGAATACTGGGGGGGGGGCTGAATAGAGAGGCATACGTAGTCGGTGATTGGTAGTTGAGAGGGACGGTGTCAGGGAATGGGAACAATTGAGCCCGGGGCAGGGTTTCAAAAGATAGAAGCAAGTCTAGGAGTCCTTGATTGGATTGGCGAGGGAGGGATGGATGCTTGGGGGCGATTCGCCGTGGGTGGCTGCGTGTCCGGGGACCTTGGCGGACGGGGATGTGCTCGTCCATTGAGGGCCAATGAAGGACGCGGGGCAGAGGAGGAGGCGCCCGATGACACCTTTGTAAATGCAGGAAGAGGGCGGGAGATGTTCGGGAGGGTGTTTCGGGATGGAGTTAGGGGGGAGAAGGTTTGGCATCCAGCACGACTGCATGGAGTCGGAGGGGATTGCAGAAAGGGGTCTCGTGGATGGAAAGACAGCTCAAGGGACGACGTTTTGACTCGATAAAGGCCGTTCAAGAGGCTTCGACGAGGGTCATCAACGGCATCCCCAAAGAAAATTCCCAGCGGGCGTACGGGGAATGGGAGTAACGTTATACTAAGTATGTAGCAGCTCAAGGAGTATACTTTGAAGATTATTAAGTCGATGCAAGTATATCGTCAATAAAATTCTTGTAAAAAAATCAGTCCTACCACTTTTGGGTGCGACCCTGTATGTGTGTGTGTGTGTGAATATAACAATTAGCATTCGTATTTCTGCCTCAGACAACATTGGACGTCTTCGATAAATGGAGTGAATAAAATATTAAATGCAGTCATCGTGCGAACGTGAGGCGCAAATGACCTCAGCCGTCGGTCGCCTCCCCTAACTACTACTACTACACATGCACTAGTGGTCCACATATATTAATTGCATACACGCAAATGCGCGCACGCAAGCATAGCACTTATATACACACATAACATTCGCAGGCATTTGTTCCGCGAACGATAAGGGATTAGACTAACATTGCCCGAGCGAAGCAGGGTCATATTCGGGTCCAAATTAATCTGGCATGTAACCACCCCCTGCCACACATCCCGGCGTTGGGTTGCAGGGTACTGAAATATCGATATCTTTAGATCGAGCAAACCGACTCAGAATAACCTGCATGCATGCGTAATTCGCTAATGAATGAAACTTCTCTGTTCATTCCGGTAGAACCCCCAACTTGATAATCCCTGGGGGCAATTACGAAGCAGATTTTACTCTGTGTTAGTCTCCAGTTGAAAACAAGCTGGTGTTGCTAACGCCGCTGAGTCAATGATTTATCAATTACTTATTAGATTTGGAAAACGCAGCGTCAAATTGTTTTTAATATAGCGACGCAGCAATATTTAAACAAGAGAAACCCGGGATGTCGAAATTTTCATTCATACTTTTGCTTATATACAGGGTCGCACCCAAAAGTGGTAGGACTGATTTTCTCTGGCGCGAACGGAGCAGTGGAGGGGGGGTCTGTCTGGCAGGGTAAGGTGGAGGGGGCTCTTAGCAACAGACCGACACCAACCTCAGTTGCCTGCGGGCTGTCGTTGAGTGAGGACACCGTTTTTAGTGAAGCAAGTTTTTTGTCCGCGTCGAAAAACAAAATGAATCTGAATTTAGAGCAACGTTATTCCGTGAAGTTTTGTGCGAAACTCGGGAAGACGGCGACTGAGACCCTCGATATGATCAAGCAGGCTTATGGGGACACTGTCTTAAGCCGTTCCACAGTATTTGAGGGGCACAAGTTGTTTGAAGAGGGTAGGGAGCTCGTTGAAGACGACCATCGCTCCGGACGGCCGTCGACGGCAAGAACCGACACGAATGTGGACAGAGTGAGGACACTGCTGAACACAGACCGACGCTTAACCAGTGAAGAAATTGCAGAACAGTTGGGTCTGTCTGCATGCAACGTCCAACGCATTATTTCACAGGATTTGGCCATGCGCAAGGTGTGCGCCAAGATGGTGCCGAAAATTCTGCCATGGCCCGCTCGTCGTCAGACAGCTCCTGGCTAAATACGGCGTTGCCACGTTGCCGCACCCGCCCTATTCTCCCGATCTGGCACCACCGGACTTCTTCTTCTTCTCCTTAATGAAAAGACAGCTCAAGGGACGTTGTTTTGACTCGATAAAGGCCGTTCAAGAGGCTTCGACGAGGCTCATCAAGGGCATCCCAAAAGAAAATTTCCAGCGGGCGTACGGGGAATGGGAGCAACGTTATACTAAGTGTGTAGCAGCTCAAGGAGCATACTTTGAAGATTATTAAGTCGATGTAAGTATATCGTCAATAAAATTCTTGTAAAAAAATCAGTCCTACCACTTTTGGGTGCGACCCTGTAATATTCCACACGTATATTAGAAATCCTCTTACGTACCTCTCTCCGTGCCACATTCTAATTCCAGGCAACACTAAAAAACTACAATGGCCACGGAGATGATGTTTTCAAGAGATTTTTCCATATTTCCCGTAATTTTGCCCACTTCCCTTTGAAAATAGAAAAATACCCGGTTTCGACACCATGGGCGATCGTTTTCTCCATTCCGAATGCATTTAGGAAGTATTCAATATTTGGTGGAAACGATTTGTTTGCTGTGCTGATGCTCTGTTCTGCTCATTGCTCTGGGGCCAACGACCATCATGCCGACGCGATAAGTCCCTCGTGCGAAAGATTGGGTCTTAAATTGACAGGAAGTTTATAAATACATAAATATAATTAAGTGAAAACACAGTGAGATTTTGGTGACAGGATATGTCATTGTAGGTTCTGCGGAAACTCTAATTATAACATTACTCAAAATTTGATGAATCACTTATTATCTCAATTGTCCCGCGATTTGACCGCGGTGATATGGTTGTGAGTCGGATCGAAAGGGTTAATTATTGATTGGGAATTGGAATGGTGCGAGAGTCATTTATTTGTGAAATAACAAGTTTCAACCTGTGGAATTGTCGATGCTGAGAACAGTTTTTAAATGTGTTCCCAAGGAGGCACTCTTTGCAAGGGGCCGTAGGTGGCTGATGGTGAAATCGTCCTTCATAAAGTGGACCCCGGTGCCGAGCAACGAATCGCCCAGGAGAGCAATCATCTCATCTCAGACTTCTCTAAAAACATTTCAACGCTCTCCGGAGCATCGCAGTGTTTAAGGAATCGATCTCCGGCAGCGACCCGCCTGCGGAAAAGGCGAACAGAGGCGACGCGGTGTCGATCGCGGCAAAAAATTACACCGTGAAACGTAAAGATCTATTGCATACCAAGAGCATGAGACCTCTACTGCGATGACGTGGCGCATTTGAGGGGGAATGAGCGAGTAGTTGAACTCCTCCTCCTCAGTGATTGGCTATCCAAGTGAAACGTCAAAAGCAACTCAAATAAATTCCTATAGGGCCACGGTTTTTCGGGATCCAAAAGATCCACAAAACTACCATTTCCACGAGGCCATGAAGTGTCAAGTGTGTCGGCTCCCAAACACCTATGTTAGCACAGAGATCGAACACCCACTTGCGTCATTTTTGAAAGTTCTCCCTCGCATTGGGAATCAGGAACTCAGGTGAACTCACAAACATTCTTTTGCAGAATGTGTCTCCGCCGAAGCGCACCCTCAAGTGGTTCGAGACAGCGATGCAAATCGGATCGCGAAATCGGCGAACCGGGGTGAGATATCCGCGAAGGCGGGCCCTCGCCCCGGTCCCGGCTCCTGCGAAATACTTTCCCATCTAAATTTGTTTGTAAACTTAAATTACTTCATACTACATGAAAAATAGTAAAACCAATCTGAAGACATTGGTTTCCTTTCCCTCGCACGCCAAGCGGACCCACGTGTTATTGGATATTTTGAGCCAACTGTTTTCAAGTGATCTCCCACAGTGGATATGTCAATGACAATTGCTGTGTCTGGTCGGGTTCAAGGAGACAGCTCGTCAACTCCATGAGCGCAGTCAATGGCATTGACGAAACCTAAAGAAGGCGGAACGGGAAGTGGCTCTATAAACTGTCTCGACGTAACGATTCCCAGTGCGAGTGAAAAACGGAATTTCCCATCTTAAGAGAAAACACGCGCTGGCCGAATAATCCACGGCGATTCGAGGAATCATTTCTAAAAAAAAGGCCATCTATCACTCAGTGTTACACAGGCATCCCCTTGGCACCATTCAATATAAACAAATAACTCAAATTATACAAAAATATATAGCCACAAGCAACGGTATTTCTACCCAAATCGTACAGTCTACATGTACAGAGAAAACCCACTCAACAAAACACCAGCCGTCAAAAAAGGGGAACACACCCCGTTGACTATGACCGTGCAAAATGACGGAAAATCTTTTCCTAGGAAATACTTCAATTGAAATCTATGATATTACACGAAAAAACGACAATTTAACGACCAGTTAAATAGACAAGATATGTTCATTGATGCAAAAGACGGGATCAAAACAAAAGAGCGTGATCGCATAAATTACAATGCGACAACTGCAATGTAGTTTGAATTGGGCAAAGAGGGAGACAAACAATTCAGAGAGAGAATTGAGAAACACGGACTCGGTTTGAAAAACTAAAGAATGACCTCCGTATGCGAAATGTTGGATTGGATGGGCAGCTTCCATCCATCCAACCCTCCACTCCATTTTACAAGTGAAGTATTTGGGGATTCCATCCAAGTGCCCTCCACAAAGCACCTCAAGTAGGGATCGAGATACCTCTGAAATATATTCAACACCACCGGGATTTGAACCCGGGCCCTCTGGGTGGGAAGCCATCACGATAGGCCCCGCACCATCTCCATCCCCGGGAAAACATAAATAATAGTATCTAGCATCTTTTTAGAATTGCAATTTTGCGAACGAATGAATGTTCAATTTACATTCCTCCCAATATGCAAGTACCAACCGCTCAAACCGCATCCCACCATCCCACCCCGCGCATACCACTCCCCCGTGTCTGACACAAACCCTTCACCCGCATTCCCGCAGACTCCCTCCCCGTCGAGAACTGCGAAAGCTGCACCCTCACTCGGGCCTCTCGCCACACCCCAACCGCTCCCCGCCCCACCTGCCCCGCCCACCCACACGTCCCCACGCCAAATTACTGAGCGCACACTACTCTGCTGGATAAAACCTGTAGCTTACCGGAAATTATTGCAAAGGACCTTGGTCGTGCAATAGAGATGGCAATGCGGAATTACCAAGTGCTTTGAACTCTTCCATTCATGACGCAGTTACACGCCGAAAGCCTTTTCCCTTCACCTCGGTACTTCCGCTCGGCGTTCATCAGTCAATTGACAGCAAGTCTAAATAATGTATTTCCCAGTTTAATTTTGTCCCTCCTCTAAGTAGTACTTTTTCAATTTCTGCTTCCACCTTCACATGTCTTTGTTTACTCTATTTGCGGATACTTTGTCACATAACGTGTTAAAAGTGGCGTTTATCGCGAATATTGTGTCACCAGTTCCACGCTGTCACGTTGAAATTGCATTTGGTATCATAGGTTTTAATTGCGTGGCATTTTCCAAGTTTTTCGTTTAAAAAATCTTATACATGTTTCATGAAACACCTGTTTTTCAGCCAAATTATATGATGTCCGTTTAAACATGTCCTTTTTATTATTAAATGAGTAGACATCGAAAAAGCCGAGATCGTAAAAACAAGGCGACAAGTCAGAGGCAAATGGAAAACACACATTCGTTCACGATTCTTCTCTGAATAGGCCCGCTCGGCCTGGTGCCAGGATTTCCCATGACACTTGCCTACCAACCACCTTCCTTGGTACTTTTTGTCTTCATCTGTGTGATTGACGGGCCACTGACATAGGAGGAATCCTTGTAAACCCTGGACGAGTGAGTGAGTGCGATTCACAAATGCCTAACACACCCGAGTGATTGAGCGTCACCGTCAGTACTTTCTATTTCGTGTTGTAATTTCTGTGGGTTTTAATTAAAGGGTCACTGACACCGGAGAAATCCTTGTAAAATTCTAAGGTGTGAGTGAGTGTGATTCACAAAGGTCCCAGTTTCCGAACAAACCCGAGTGATTGAGTGAATGAGCGAAAACGTGCGTACCACGCCGTTTTATGAATTTGCATTTATTCGCGTGATTGATGGGTCACTGGCATTGGAGGAATCCTTGTACAATCCATGTAAACCCTGAACAAGTGACTGAGTGCCAGTCACAAAGGTCTAATAATTGGTCGAGTGACTGTGAACGAGAACTTGGGCCTCTCTTTTTTCTTTTTTGATGTTTGATTTCAATTTGTTTTTCACTCCTGTGTGAGTACAACGGGTTCCTGGCATAGGAAGTACTCTTGCAAACCCTGAGTGTGTGTGTAAAGACGATTGACGAATGTCACTGTTATACCTTAACTCGCTCTAGCGACCGAGTAGCCCCTCGCTCCAGACCGAGTAAGTCCGTTTCCTTGTTTCCTCGCTTGCTTACCACATTGTTCTTACCTCCCCCCCCCTTAAACACACCCAGAGCCAAACAAGTTTACGGTCTTGGCTCTGTTTTTTTTTCTATTGTTTCACGACCGTAGGTGCGTTCATGTTAAGTTTACATCAAACGAGTATTTTTTATGCATAAACAATAAAAAGTATTCCCATGACCAAACCTATCTTTGAACAGGTAGAATTCCAATAATAATATTAATGTTATTGATACATTTCAAACCCAGTTCATGTTGGAAATTCGACGTTATCACCATCATCTTCTGAGGCGGTCGGTGCACCATCCGGTCACGTTCTGGGCACGGAGTCCCAATCTGGTGACAGCATAAACCGATTGAGAGGTTTGACACCCGGGTGACCTCGCCCTCCCCTCCCCCCTGGTTTGGCGTGGCCCTCGGGCGTGGCCTTCCTTCCAGGGGCCGGGGGGGGGCGCGAAATGTTGCGCACCAATGAGTTTTGATGGGAGCATTCGCTGCATCGTCATGGGCAACATCACCGCCATCTAGCACACAACAGAGATATTAAGAGAAAGGTGCTTCCCACCCCATATTCTTGTATCTGTCCTTCTCTTAGGTTCACTCCAAGACCTCGACAGGGGGGCGGGGGGCTTCGAAGCCATCCACCCGCGTGTCTCCTTTGGATGTCGACCCGCTCTCTAAAGAGGGAGCATTGGATCGTTTGAAAGCCCTGCTCGACCCCGAGGAGCATTGGGATCGAGGAGTATTGATGGAGGCCCTAGTCTCTTGGGCCCCTGGCCTGGTGCATTCCCCATTGATCCGTTGGTCGCCTTGCTCCGAAGCGAGTTTCGGCGAGGGAGGACATCCGATGTCTCGGAGGGGCGCGTCTCGGGGTCGGGAGCTCACCGAGTGGGGCGGGGGGGCGTGCGTGAGGGGGTCGGGTGCACTCCCCTTCGCTCGCTCCACGTCGCCCCCCCACCCACCCTTGGGGTCGACCGAACTGCTGCCCCCCCTCCCTCCCCCGCCGCCCCTCGATGGAAATCAATGAATGGCAGCCGCCGCTCCCACTCCGGCCTCCCCGCTCGATCGGGGGCAGGTGCTCTCTCCGCCCCCGGCGAGCGCGTGCTCCTTCGTCGCGGGGCGGCGGCCGTCTCTCGCTGGGTCACCCCGTGATTCGGTTGAGGGGCACCGTGACCCCGCCTCCCTCCCTTCCACGAGCGCGCCATCCGCTCTTCCTCTCGATGCGTGGCCTTCTCAAAAAAGTGTGACAAATTTTTTATCCGGATAAAACTCAGTAAACGCACCGGTTATTTCGGAGGAGTTGCTCGTCTCGATTCGACCAGTCCGGTTGCTCTGAAAATGCGTAAATCCCGACGAATTTTGACCTCAGCAGTAGTATTTCATTTTCATTATCTTTCCACCGCTATTTTGACTGATACTTCTTTACATAGTTTCTACTTTGGATTTTTTACATTCTTACGCATTGTCCATTAATTTTTGATACATAATTGTTCGTTTATTTGACTGTTACCCGTTACTGGGTTAATTGTTGAATGGGTGTTGATCTAACACCCTCCGCCACACGCCCTTTGCGGGGAATCATGTAGATGCACTGATTTTGCTTTCCCCTGTGCGAGTCTTAAACGGAGATGATACGAATGTGAACTCCAGTGAGAGGAATGTATTTGAAAGGAAGAGTGCTTTTGACAAAGGTCGTTGAGAATGATTCAACGTCAGATAGATGCATGCACTCTTGTGATAGGATGCAATCTGGCAGTGTTGGGGTTTCCACCGGCGCGTCACACGGAAGGGATCTAGATTAAAGGTGGATGGAGTGGCGGATGGTGAAAGGGGAGTGCTTGCGCGTCGAGACGCACTGACGCTGCGTCGACGTCTCTATGAGTTAAGATATCAGTTAGTGAGAGTGAACGATGCATGATCCGATGGGATGAGCGTCTTATTGCTTTTTCGCGGAGGATTCCGGGCGGAGGAATGAAGAATTCGGAAGCTGAAGTGAATGAACGATTGGATGTAATGTCCATAAACGCGAATGAGAGAGTGAATTGGGTCGAACTGCGAGAATCTCCAGAGCGACCGCCCCAAACGGAAACTGGCTTGACTCTGGAAAGAGTGCTCCCCTTTTTACGACGAAAAGAAAGACATGGGCGCGCAGGACAATGAAGTGACTGCGACAATTTGACTTCGACATACGCGTTCTCTTGTTGGTTTGTATCCAAATATTTAAGAAATTCCGCGGAATAAAATTGAGAAAAGAAACTTTGCTTCGAGATGCTGCCACGGCGAAAACATTCAAAATGGTGGGTGCTCTTGTCCAAATGGGCGGTTATTGCCACAATATCCATAAAAAGGATTAATTACCGCAACTCACCACTACTCATACTTTGTGGGAATGCATACCGTAAGTACGCGCGTAATAAACACTGGGAATCACAAATTATTGAAGTAAGTCCTGGCAACTATGGGACTCGGTCCGCTGGGGCGTGAGGAATGTTGGGAGAATACAAACGTTTTTTCTTCGGTTTCCTGCTGAATTAATCCCTCGGGATTGAAAGGATTGTATGCAGCATTATAGTGAAGATTCAGAAGTAGAACCGAGCGGTTACTGGTACTTTGTTGACGAGAAAATCGATTTACCGGAATAGGAATGGTCGTAAACAAATCGGGCGGCGAGGGCGGGTTGCTAAGAGAGGCGGGCTTTGCAAGGAGGCGTGTGGGGGGAGGGGAGGAGCGCTGGTGGTGCCCAGAGTGGTGCGGTGGGGGCCCCATCAACAGATCCTCTCGCCCCCGCCGCCTCGTCCCGATTCCTTAAAAATAAACTTACCATACTCTCGTCATCGTTCTTATAAAATGATAATGCGTCCATTTCAATGATGAATTGCGCCGGGGTTTCATCGTTTTCCGCCAAGATATTTGCGGAGTGATTTCGAATTGATGACATCTCACATGTATTCAAATGATTACATCTCAGTTGACATCTTTTCCCGCGTGTGGCGAGTAGATTATATTGAATATTATACGGATTGGTTAATTACTGAGGACTCCTCTCCCTCCACCCCCACTCGGAAAGAGCGGGCTATTTGACGCCGGCGTGTTGGCTTTGTCACCCACCCTACTGCTTCGCCTGCGCAGGGTGTTAATACGTAGAAATGGGAGTGAAGTGGCGACTGAGTGACGATTTCTTCCTTCGTTGCCGCCCTCTCTCGCGGGGCGACCGCCGCATCAAACGCATGGAGCGCTCTCTATGATTTCATTTTACGTCAAGGAGAGATGTCCTTGGGCCTCCGGATGGTTTTCCGCCCGCAGTGTGCGTATTCAACAGGTCGACTTTCACCGTCGAGATTAGGCCACATATCCCATTCGTACTTAGAAATATATGTGCGTATGTATGAGTGCGAATGTATTTGCATTGGTATTTTAGGGCAATCTACACACCCCGCGATCCACCAAAAAGGTGCGTGGCAGTGGGTGCAAGCACCAGGTGGGAAGGATAAGTGATGAGGGAGGATCATGACGTTGCCTTTGGAAGGGAGGAGCTAGCCGCCCATTACAATGGCACCGCCAGAGCCACGTGATGTCCCAGATGGGGGCGTGCCGCTGAGTGTGGTGTTCCTTCCTAGTGCAAACATTCCGGGCCAAGAATCAGAGAGCTCGAGCAATCGATCCGCATTCCCAGAATCTTTCAAGCATTTCTTCCCCGGATAGGTGGTCATCCTGTGCAGTCACCCTCTCCTAATTTAATCTCTCAGGTGCTCCCACCATTTACCGAAATATCCAGGGATTCTCACTCCAGGCGCACACAACAAACCCTGACATGGAACCTTGAAGTTAAGTGCGAGAATAGCTTTTGACCCTGCTGCAAGTGGAGGGTTCCTATATCCAACGGTTAGTCATCGAGATCTCAGTGGTGCACCTTTGGACCGTGGGGCCGTGATTTCCTACGTGCTTCCATCCGTATCTCTGCACAATTCGCACGAGGATTGGAGGCAAATTGGCATATTTCAACACCCGCGGTCAATTTGGAGCCTCTTGGGCATGAATGCCCGTATGCCGAAAATAGCACTGGGTTGTTTCGGAGGTGCCACTTATACACGCCTTTGGAAGGGAGGACTGCTTTCCGGATGCGTTGTTGGTGGTGGACGATTTTTGTTAGATGACGAGACAATAAAACAATATGGTAACGGAGCTAAATGGCCATTCTCTAGCCAACCCGGTGTGTTTTACTTCAGAATCTATCTCAGCGGAAACATTTGAACAGTGGATCTTCACCGAAATTTGGAAGGGTTCGAGAAATCATGTGCGTGGCGAAGATTTCAACGGAGGAATTCTCTCCGACTTTTCGTGAATATATTATTTACCTTTTGAACGATCGTAAACATTCGTGCGTAACTACTTTCCCGGGGGATATGGGTGGCCATCTCCCGGGTAGGATCGTCGGTCTCCTGTGGACGTGCTCAAACACGCTGGGGAATGCGCGGCTCTAAGGGCTCGCATCGCCACGTCGGAGAGAATGGCGCGGTAGCTCCGATCGAAGATCGACAGCGGGGTGGCTACTCTTAATGGGGAAAGTGCTCGGGTTGGGAATTCGAGAGCTCGCTATGTCAATAGGGCTGATCTGGTTCGCTCTACTCTAAGAAGCGGCAGGGCGATCCTAGACCTACCTCGTGTCCCATCTCCAAATGAAGCTGTGGCGCCACTCCGTAAATCGGACGACTGCAGAGTCATTTTTCGGGGAAAGGGAAAAATATGCCAGAAATAGCAGACTCAAGGACTCCTTCCCGCGGAAAACACGAGGTAGCAACGGTTGGGTTAGAGAGAGCGAAATTCCCACTCGCACTAACAGCGTTTGGCGTCTAGGGAATAATTACTTCCACTCAAATGAATACACTTTTACTTATCTCGTGTTTTGTTGTCAAATCCCTTCCCACATGGGACTACCGTTAAATGAATGTAGTGCTCGGTACAATATTGCTTGCCTTTTTTTTCTTAAATTTCCTTCTTCCATCCCTCGTTTCTCGCTCTCTGTCTCTGTGGGGT
The DNA here is from genome assembly GCF_022747635.1 of Hetaerina americana. NCBI lineage: Eukaryota > Metazoa > Arthropoda > Insecta > Odonata > Calopterygidae > Hetaerina > Hetaerina americana. Next base: position 621,100 of record NW_027286952.1, on the reverse strand, counting down.
GTCGCATTCCCTGCCAGTGTCTTTCGGGGCGGAGACCATGAGTTGCATCTCCATGTAATTAGAATTTCACCTTGTTCTTTTTCAATCAATTATGTACGAACTGTCTTGCTTTATTAGAGGCCTGTCGTAGGGGTGGTTTTGGTTGAATTTTATTTCCTTTTTTCCCATAACACGTAACTAGTTTATTTGGTGAAATTAACACTTGTTTTGAATCAAGTTTTCCTCCAGCATGTATGTACGTCAATTTGAGCGTTATTTGCTATTCTTAGAGAATGATTGCTCCCTTCCCCTGCCATATCCTTAACCCTTTACTCTTGGTGCTCGCCCCCACCCCCTGTTGCACACCTCTTTGGTGGATCGCGGGGTATTTATGCCGCTGTCGAAGGGAAAGATACGCTGCGGTGGCGGGCGGAGCCAGTTCCCCATTTTCAACAAACACCAGGTGCTGTCGGATGAGAGAGCCAACGTGCCTGCAGCCCTTATCCCGACTCAGAGGCCGCTGTCTAAATAAAGACATTAGGGAGTGATAAGGGAGGGAATAGGCTGCCGTACATTGTCTCCTATGCGGCGCGGGGTCCAACGCGAGGGAGATTTTGGATCGTGGTCCTTGTGTTGTGTATAGCAGGGGCGGGGCGGGGATCCTCAGGCGGTGAAGGCGGCTGCACGTGACGTGGGTCGCTCAAACCTAAAAAGGGTGGCGAATGTGCACACACAGGGATGAAGGACGCCACGCACCGCCGATCCGAGAAAATGCTGCGTTCTTTCGAGGAGCTGAATTCGCAGGTGAAATGGGTCGGGGCGCAGTTTTAACTCCCAATTAAGTTAAGGATTAGCTCAATTGTCCCGCAATTTGACTGTGGTGACATGCTTTGGAGTCGGATTGAAGAGGTAAATAACAGATTGGGAAATGTTTGTCGGGGAATTGGAGTGGACGTCAGAGACTTGCTGCCAGTCCTAGCATCGTGTGGGGAGCCTCTTATTCGTTCGGGAGGACGTTATACGATTGAGGACTCGCGAGGACGTAGCGACTAGGATTCACGAAGAAAGAAGGAGAGTTTAGCATATTTGATAGGTTAGAGGGTAGGTCAACTAGTGGGAATTTACTTAAGCATTACACGGGACGTTCAAATGATAATTCCGATAAGATCACGGCATAAGTAATGAAAGATTAGTCTTGGCATGAGCAAGGAAACTAGTTCCTTGACTAAGCTGCATCGTAAAGGGAAATTACAAGAAATTGCTCAACGATTATGTGATTATGAACTGCCGAAGTTGGAAAACGAAATAGCAGAATTTTATAGCATTATAAGAAGTATTAAAGCCGATATAATTATAGTAAGCGAGAGCTGCTTAGAGGGACGCCAATATAAATATATACATTCAAATAATATATAAATACAATTTATATATATATATATATATATATATATATATATGTATATGTGGGTCGCGGTAGTCCAGGGGGTAGAGCGTTTGACTACTGACCGGAGGGTCCCGGGTTCGATTCCCGGGCAAGCTTCTCTGGGCACCTCCACCCAAGTTATGTGATTTTTCGATATATAATATATATATATATATATATATATATATATATATATATATATATATATATATATATATATATATATATATATATATATATATATATATATACATATGTGGACGTATGTGTATATATTACTATAAATTATTATATTATATTATATTATATTATATTATATTATATTATATTATATTATATTATATTATATTATATTATATTATATTATATTATATTATATTATATTATATTATATTATATTATATTATATTATATTATATTATATTATATTATATTATATTATATTATATTATATTATATTATATTATATTATATTATATTATATTATATTATATTATATTATATTATATTATATTATATTATATTATATTATATTATATTATATTATATTATATTATATTATATTATATTATATTATATTATATTATATTATATTATATTATATTATATTATATTATATTATATTATATTATATTATATTATATTATATTATATTATATTATATTATATTATATTATATTATATTATATTATATTATATTATATTATATTATATTATATTATATTATATTATATTATATTATATTATATTATATTATATTATATCATATTATATTATATATACAAATATAATACATATACATATATAAGATATATATATATATATATATATATATATATATATGTATATATAAAACTATTATTGCTATTATACTGCTTATCCCAAAAAAAACCCCACCCGATATCCGACACCACTGTGAGCAAGGTAATTTTTTCTCATTGCTTTCTGATTTTTCTTAGTAATCAAATTAATTGTAATGGATACCACTGTTTCTTCCGAGGAGCTAAATTCCGTCGAAATTATTAAGAAATAACGTGTGAGTGATGCTTTTATGTGTTCTTATATTGTTTGTTGCTGTCCAAGTTTTTTATTTAACACTTCCATGTTACTTCGCGAAATCATATATATATATATATATATATATATATATATATATATATATATATATATATATATATTTTTTTTTTTTTTGTAATCTACCGGTTGAGGTAGGGTTTTGGATAGACACAACTACCAACAAATATTTTATTACTCATAACAAAACACAAAATCTATCATCCTACTCCATATCAGGTCCCTCTTCATCTCTGAGTACTTTCATCCTCCCTTCATCCCGTCCAACATCCCTATCCTGTTCCTTCCCTTTCCTCTTTTGCCTAACATTCTCCCCTCTATTACAGTCTTCAACATCCCACTGCCGGTCAATACCCCCTTCATCCACTTTTCCTGCCTCCATAGGATTTCTCCCAACAACCCCTGCTCTTCGCCCACCATACCAAGTACTTCCTCATTTGTTTTCTTCTCTTTCAATTTCACCTTCTCCATTCTTCTCCACACCCACATTTCAAAAGCCTACAGTCTACGTCTATCCTCCTGCTTCAATGACCACGTTTCCGCACCGTACATAGCTACGCTCCATATAAAAGTTTTTACGAGTCTTTTCTTAAAACCTTTTTCTAAGTCCCTGTCACCAACTCCGTCCTCTTTGTGAAAGCCTCTTTGCCTAACGTAATTCTTCTCCTTACGTCCCTACTACTCTGACCGCGTTGGTCCAAAACACTTCCGAGATACGTAAACTGTTCTACCCGCTCTAATTTTTGCCCTCCTATTTTAATGCTTAGCTTAGCCTTTTTCTTTCTAGAAAATCGTATAACCTTTGTTTCATTCGTATTGATTCTCATCCCATATCTGTCGCACTGAATTTCCAATTCACCCAGCAATGCTTGTAAACTCCTTGACTGACTGGCTAACTAAAGCTTGGTCATCAGCAGACCTAACTGATTTTACGAATTCCCCGCCTACCTTCATTCCTACCTCCAGTTATTTTCATGCCTCTTTGATCATTTTTCTGCTAACAGGTTGAACAGCAACGGTGATAATGGGCAACCCTGCCTTACACCCCTTCATAAAATTGCCCAACCGGACTCCCCGTTCCCGACTCGCACCTGAGCAGTCTGAGACATGTACCGGTTGCGGATTAGTCTCCTTTCCCTCCAATCTATTCTTATTTTCTTCTATATACTCAGTAGTTTTTCCCAATTCATTCTATCAAACGCTTTTTCGAAATCTACGAAACAAGCAAATACCTCTTGGTTGTATTCTATATTCCTCTCCATTAATAATCTCATTACTTTAATGGCCTCACGCGTACCTCTCCCCTTCCTAAACCAAAACGGATCATCCCCTGAGTAATCATTTGCCCTACTCTCTATCCTCTTGTTTATGATCCTGAGAACAACTTTAGCTGCGTGGGATATCAAAATTATTGTTCTGTAGTCCTTACATGATGTAGCCTTTAATTTTTTCGGAATAATAACTAACACTAATCTCACAAAGTCTTCCGGCCAGATTCTTTCCTCATAAATACTACGAATCAGCCCATATAGCCTCTTCCTCCCACATTTTCCTAAACATGTCAGTAGTTCCGCAGGAATGTTATACACCCCCACGGCCTTATTTAGTTTCATCTCCGTTAATGCCCTTTCTATCTCATCGTCGAGTATGCCTGGACCTAAGCTATCTTCCTCTACGTCATGTTCCTCTTCTATGTCTAACTTTGTTGGTCTATTATTTATTATATCCACTAGTAAATCTTTAAACTTTGCTATACTAAACCATTATAGTTTCTTGCTAATATTTCAGCAAACCTTTATCTCTGACATTGGGCAAGCGTACTTTGGCGAAGCGTCAAGTAGGTATATGATTTCAACATGGAGCGTTGATTCCGTTCATACTCGTATTCAATTCAGTCACAGCAAAATTATTGTTTTTCGATGAAGTGGCTAATAACTACACAATGAAATTAATTAATGAAATATAAATAATGCATATATATATATGTATGTATATATATATGTTATATATATATATATATGTATATATATATATATATATAACTTCTGTGAATGTCTCATGGATGTAAACAATAATGTATAAGAAGTAAGCATTAGCGGAAAAAGAAAAAACCGCGGAAACACACAAAAAAGGAAAGAAATTCACTCGTTTTCGAATTTCCCGTGGCACAAGCCACCTTCCCCAAGGAAGGAAAGGGAGGAAAGGGAAGGAAGAGAATGGTTCCTTCCCTCTTTTCCTCGAGAAAGTTGGTTTGGGGCAGACACTACTAGGTGCAGATGATAGCGTGAGAAGTACAGGGTTCGTCCGGAAAATAAGTGTACTGATTTTTTCCCGCCGCTCCAGGCGCGCCCAGCACCGCTCTGACGGGCTGCGATTGGAGGGGGGTATGTTGGCAAGCGACGCTGAAAAAGGCAGTCGGCTCTGAGCTGTGGTGTAGTGAGGAGCTCTGTTAACGCGAACCTCCACGCTCGACCCACGTCACGAACGCGATGCCGAAGTTTTTGGAGCGGCGTTATTCCAACAAATTTGCGGTAAAGCTTGGGAAATCGTCTACCGAAACTGTCGGTATGATTAACCAGGCTTACGGGGAGTCAGCCATGTCCAGAAACATGATCTTTCGGTGGCACAAGATGTTCGTGGAGGGCAGAGAAGAGGTCGACGACGAACCACGGCCTGGACGCCCATCAACGACACTCACCGACGAAAATGTGCGAAAAGTTCGCGATGTACTGAACTCTGATCGTCGTCTTAGTGTTCGGATGATAGCAGAGCAGTGTAATGTGCCAAAAACAATAGGGCACGTGTCGCCCGCGTCCGGCCAGCGATCAAAAACATCTGGCGGCTGCATCACGACAATGCGCCGTCTCACACCGCGCTTGTCGTGTCGGACTTCTTGGCCAAGCACGGCGTGGCAACGCTGCCGCACCCGCCCTACAGCCCGGACTTGGCACCACCGGACTTCTTTCTGTTCCCGAAGATAAAGAGGAGTTTGAAAGGAACGCCATACGGGACTTTGGACGCCGTCAAAGAGGCCGTGACGACGTGTCTTCGAGAGGTTCCCGATGATGCCTTCGCGGGAGCGTTCCAGGAATGGGAACGCCGCTGGAACAAGTGTATCGACTCACAAGGGTCCTATTTTGAGGAATATTAGCTTAAGATATGTAAAAGTGTAATAAATGTTTTTTCCTGAGCTCAGTACACTTATTTTCCGGACGAACCCTGTATACCCGAGGTTCATATAGTACCCCGCAGGGGCGTGTGGCGATGGGTGCTAGGTCAACAGTGCTAGCCATGCGCGTACAATCCCATTCATGTCACCTCTACGAAATATTAGTTTCATCATGCACTTAAAAACTTTAAATCCTACGAAAGAAGCTACCTATACATTCAAAAATATTCAATACAAGAAACGTATATTCAAATCATGAGATACAACTGTTTACAAGATGGGTCTATTAAATAAAAAATAACATTCCAGATATACGTAGACAAAATAGATGCCAATTCCAATTATATCTCACGCGATAGCTTTCATGTGTATTTTAATATCTAATGGTACTAGGGAGAAACGACAATTTTGAATTTATCCGTTCTTCCATCTATTTCCCTGATTTTTCGCAAGTGACCAGATATACTACAGTACTAAGTCGGGTCCTGTAAAATGTCTTGAACATCCTTTTTTCGCAAGTGATCAGATATACTATAGTTCTAAGTCGGGTCCTGTAAAATGTCTTGAACATCCTCGGATAAGTATCCTACCTCCAATTTACGCATTGAATTTAACCTGTATTTAAACCGACGGCCAACTAGTGGCTCCTATCCGAATCGGTCCAAGAGTATCGTGGCACTGATACCTTGTTCATTAAACAACTTTTCTCACACCTACGAGATCCGCTCTACGTTGCACTCGATCTAGTCCCGAAACTAAGTCTACCTCGTGAGGATCCCATACACCCGCAGCATACTCTAGGTGTGGTGTCTAACTAACGAGAAATAATAGAGATCTTTTACTGTTTCCCAAGTATCTTGTTCATAAATCCTAACTTTTTATTTGCTATTTCGCAAATTTCACTAATACTTTCTCCCCACGGCATATCCTTTGGCATCTTTACACCAAAGTACCGATTTCCCGATTCCAAGGGTGTTGTGTTGCTTTACCTGTATAATGTTTTTTCGGGTGAAATACTCTTCCTTCAAAAATGCATAGGGACACATTTATTCAAATTTAATTTTAGGTCTCATGTCTCGCACCACTTCTGGATTGTATTTAATCGTTATATTAAATTCATATGTCTAATTCGTATATGGCATACTACTCGTATCTTTGGGCCCAATTTTATTTTATCGTGAAAAAGATTACTATCTTAAAATTCGAATTATTATGGCCTTGGAAAAAAATGAATTCAAATACAAAATGGTTACATCCCTACTGTCTAAAAATTCCAGAGATATATTGGCATTATTGTCCCACATCAGGCGTTCATTGGGAAACCAAATGGCGGTTCTGCGGGGTGTGGCTAAAAATCGAATACTTCAGTGAGCACCGATCGAAAGCAGCCTCACTTCGAAATGATGACAACCTTTGCATCGTCGAAATGTTTTCATTTAATTTTCAAGCGAATTGTACCTTAACGGTGCGATTTTATGTAATGTTTAGGTTATTAAATCCGAAACAAAGATAGGAGGGTTCCTCTGTCCATCAAGTCTAATTGCCCGTAGCATTTTCTTGAACAATTTAGATTTTTTAGTAGAAATATCCCTCTGACCTCGTGAACGGAGAGTGGAAGGTTTTCCTAGGTATTTTCTTGAAAATTCTTGACGTCAACCCCTAAATTATGGTGCCACATGCTGACGTCAGATTACGAATTCATCTGGAAAATGCTCCTTTTGCTCGCCTGCCGCTCCGGATAGTGGAAGTAACCGTTTATCGCTTTCTGAAATGTTTCCATCATCTTATGCGCTAGGTTTGATGAAATAACTTATTCAGGCGAAACACTCATAAAACCAAGGTTTCTTCATAAATTCATTGGCGTTAATCGTTTGCACTGAGGGCCTCGCAGGTAGAAACTTTCAATATGCCAAATTCTACGGATACACATCTTGTTCGACTAATGACGGTAGTTACGGTGTTTACCTTCGTAATTCGGTATTAGAAAAGAACATACACTAGACTTGTCCCCAATGCGGGTGTGCTGGATTCATTCTTCCACGAGGTCGTGAGGTCAATCTCGTAGTTTCCGGCATTCACAATCTCTTTTTGCCCGTTTATTTTTCCCGGGAAAGCATATCCTATGGTTCGACGTGCTATCTCTCTTTGGTAGGGCCGCGAGTTTGAGTGAACGGCGAGCGCTTGTGATCCTCTTCAAAATACATTGATAACAGAATTGAATAGGGTACAGAGGAAGGCCTCTAGGTTCGTGAAAAACTCGTATGAAAAGACACAAAGCGTCGTCACATATTTAAAACAGAATCTGGGGTGGGCACCTTTAGATATGCGAAGACTCAGGGCTAGATGAAACTTATTACAAAGATAAAAAGCGTGTGGTTTTGCATCAAACATTGGAGATATAATTCGGCCCCCCTAATTCCATTGGCAATTAGGCATTGGCAATTAGGCATTGGAAATTGCTATAGAATTAGAGAGATAGAGTGTCCAACGGATAGATTCAAGCATTTGTTTTTCCCGCGCATTATTCGTGAGGGCAAATTAAAGAAAAGCACTTAAGGAAGCAATACGTGCGAACCGTCGAAAATAGGAGTATACAAGATTCAAGTCCTACGAAACACTCTCCAACTCTGGCGTCCTAACACCCCCCGCCGTGCACCCTTGTGCCAGGTGGGGTGTAGGTGAATATATGCAGACAAAGTCTTTTGTATTTGTGAATCGCCCGTTCGGAATGCTGAGAATGCTAACCGGTAATAAGTGTCTGAATTGTATGTGTGCCTATCCTCCCTTCGTGTTTTTTTCTTGTTCTCTTTGTGAAAGCATAGGAAAAGATGCAAACCTAAATATTTGCAACTATTTTTTTTTCGAGAGCATGGTCAAAATAATATTTCTGTAGAAGTAACATGATTTCGTTTTGCATGTGGTTTTATTCTATTTTACGGTGGTGAGCTAACACCCCCGCCACACGCCCCCGCGACGGTCGTTAGTCTATTCTAGTTAATCTACTAAAATGTCTAGGAAAATGTGGGAGGAAGAGGCTATATACAGGTAGAACAGTTTACGTATCTTGGAAGTGTTTTGGACCAACACGGTCAAAAGAATTAGGGATGTAAGGAGAAGGATTGCACTAGGCAAAGAGGCTTTCACAAGGAGGAGGGAGTTGATGAGAGGGAAGTTGGGTAAGGATATTTAGAAAAGACTCGTAAAAACTTTGATATGGAGCGTGGCTATGTACCGCGGGGAAACGTGGTCATTGAAGCAGGAGGATAGACGTAGACTGGAGGCTTTTGAAATGTGGGTGTGGAGAAGAATGGAGAAGGTGAAATTGACAGAGATGAATACAAATGAGGAAGTACTTGGTATGGTGGGCGAAGAGAGGGGTTTGTTGGGAGAACTCCTATGGAGGCAGGAAAGATGAATGAGGGGCGTATTGACCTGCAGTGGGATATTGAAGACTGTGATAGAGGGGAGGATGTTAGGCAAATGAGGAAAGGGAAGGAACAGGAAAGGGATGTTGGACGAGATGAATGCAGGAAGAAAGTACTCAGAGATGAAGATTTGGAGTAGGATACTCAATTTTGTGTTTTGTTAGGAGCCAAAAAATATTTATTTAGTAGCTTTTTCCATCGAAAAACGTACCTTAACCGGTAGATTACCTAATAATATATAAATATATTTTCTATATATGTATGTATATATATTTTTTTCTATATATGTATGTATATATATATATATATATATATATATATATATATATATATATATATATATATATATATATATATATATACGATGAAAAGAGTGATCCGCGTGAGGGGAGTACGGGGGCGCGCCGCCGCAATTGATCGGCTCCGCTCGCTCCCCCCCCCTTCGCTTCCGTTCAATCCGATCCCTGGCTCGTCCGCTCCGCCTTCGCATCGATTTATTCGCTCCCTGCATGGAGCCCCAGAAATGCCCCCGTCCCCATGTGCAGGGAAGGGTCGTATCGTGCATCGCCCGCTCTCACCGCCGGGCACCACCACCGGTATCTCCTCGAGCGCCTCGCCCCCAGGATGCGGCTGGTTTCCCTCCTCGGGGTGCACTCAGTGCAGCGTCAGGGCGCAACTTGGCCGCGCCTTCGAGGCGTCCATTGAACCGGGAGGAGCGCGGCAAATTTCAATGCCCTTGCATCAATGGGACCTTCGTTTCGCGAGGGGGGTGCTCGGATTGTCTCCGATGGGCATTTCCCAGACTGCGTCGGCATGGACGAGGGCGTAAGCGAGCCCTGGATCCGCCACTCGGTCACACCGCCACTCCTCCCGCTCAGCCCGTGCCACGCGCCATTATCGACTCGGACCGTTCCTCATCCACTCACGAGGTACTGCTATTTCGCTTCGATTCGCCTCTTGACGCTTGGATCGTCAACCGAGTTTGTCTCGGCGAAGTTCCGTGGTTTTCGGAAGGATTTACATTGCTTCGTTGTCTCATGAGGTCCTATTTTTGAGGTTGGCACTGAGGCAGGGCGATGCTTTGTCGTCTCCGCCCTTCCTCCATTCTTTTCCCCGGGGAAAATTCTTAAAGAAATATCCCTTCGATCCCCATACCTCGCCGATTCATTTCACCTTCCTTCACGGAGTGGTGTAATGAAATCTCGAGCGATTGAAATGGCCGCGCACCGAACGGGAGAACGACGCTTTGTTGGCCGGTGCTCTCTTGACGAAACATCCACAATTTCATCGCGGAGGGGGGCGGAGGAGGAGATGGAGGGACACCCGGTGGAGGCGCTGTCCCCGCGACCTCTCACCGCACCCATTGGATTCGCTTCTCTCCTCAGAAATTGAATTTCGAGTTTGGGGAGGCGGTTCTGGTACCACCCTGTGCCGTTATGCCGCCGTCTGCTCACCGAATTCGGAACTGGAATTGCCTCCCTCCTCGGATGGCGTACCGCCACCTGGGGGAGCGTGGTTCCCCCCCCCCCCCCGGGCACCATCGATTGGAACCACGCTGCGGCGTATCCCGAGGATGTTTCCGGGGCGGAAACTCTGGTCCTTTCCGTCAGCTGGTGCGGCGCTCACTGACGGCGGCAGTAGGTTGCCCCTCGGATGCTCGGCACGGCACCCGTGGTGCGAGGTTTCCTGTGTTCGGTGCCCCCCCCCCCCTCGGGAATGGATTCGCGAGCATCGACCCCACCCGTCCGCGCGACGGGAGGCAACGTATTTGGCGCCCGGGCCAATGCTCTGTAAATAAATACTAGAGGATTACAAATAGTAGAATTTTTTCCGAACAGTTTATTTTTACAAATCAGGAATCATGAAATTTTAAACTTGATTGGCTCTAACTGTGTCATTAGCGCGCGCCGCCCGGGACTCTTAAATTAATTGGGAGAAAATAATGTTCATTTCGATGATAAGATTTTAAAAAGGCATTCGACAAAATCTCTCATAGAAAGGATAGTTTCTCCAAAATTTGGGAAGCCACGGGATTGAAAGATGTTTAATGGACTGCATCAATCTATTCGAAATCGACATGAATACCACGCGATCCACCAAAACGGCGTTTGGCAAGGGATGCAAGCACCAGGTGGGAAGGATAAATGATATGGGAGGATATGGGAGAGGAAGGGAAATGTAAAAAAAATATCCAAGAAAAAAACTATGAAATAACGTGCAAACATATATAGATGCTCGAGGAAGAACCGATTGAAAACAAGGGTTAACTCACCCAATAAATTAGCTATTTGTTATGCGAAGAAAGGGAATAAAAAAGAACCACAACTATTTATACGACAGGCCTCCATCAAAACGAGACAAGCCGTGTAGAATTGAATAGAAAGAAAGGGAAATTCCAACAATAAATGGACGTCCCGCCCCCGAGTACACGTGTAGGGATTGCAACACACCGCAGCGGGAAGGCAGCGGAGGCGGACGGCGCCCCCCCCCCACAGAGAGAGAGAGAGAGAGAGAGAGAGAGAGACGAGGAATTGAAGAATCTTGACAACAACAAAGAAGGGCAGGCAATTCAAAGCAGGACATCAATACAATTCTCGACAGGCCATGAACAAGGGTGGTAATATAAGCGCCGCATCGGGTGTCGCACAAGGAAGTGTTATCGGTCCGCTATTGTTCCTTTTATATTTAAATGACATCAGGTCTTAGGTTTCCAGTAAACTTCGTCTATTTGCTGACAATGGAGGAGTACATAGGGAATTATCCACTCATGAAGATAGAGTATCATTTACTAACGACCTAAATGCAACCCAAAAGGGGTGCGAGACATGGGAGCTGGGGTTAAATTTGAAAATAATTGCTTTGTTAAATTTTTTAAGGAAGAGTATTTCACCCGAAAACACATTATACAGGTAAAGCACCACAACACCCTTGGAATCGGTAAATCGGTACTTTGGTGTCAATATGCCAAAGGATATGCCGTGGGGAGAAAGTATTAGTGAAATTTGCGGAATAGCAAATAAAAAGTTATGATTTATGAACAAGATACTTGGGAAACAGTAAAAGATCTCTGTTATTTCACGTTAGTTAGACACCACACCTAGAGTATGCTGCGGGTGTATGGGATCCTCACGAGGTAGACTTAGTTTCGGGACTAGATCGAGTGCAACGTAGAGCGGATCTCGTAGGTGTGAGAAAAGTTGTTGAATGAACAAGGTATCAGTGCCACGATACTCTTGGACCGATTCGGATAGGAGCCACTAGTTGACCGTCGGTTTAAATACAGGTTAAATTCAATGCGTAAATTAGAGGCAGGATACTTATCCGAGGATGTTCAAGACATTTTACAGGACCCGACTTAGAACTATAGTATATCAGATCACGTAATCAGAGCCATATATTGTAGGCGGATAGATTTAAAATTGTCGTTTCTCCCTAGTACCATTAGATATTAAAATACATATGAAAGCTATCGCGTAAGATATAATTAGAATTTACATCTATTTTGTCTACGTTTTTCTGGAATGCTATTTTTTATTTGATAGACCCATCTTGTAAACAGTTGTATCTCATGATTTGAATATACGTTTCTCGTATTGAATATTGCTGAATGTGTAAGTAACTTCTTTCGTGGGATTTAAAGCTTTTAAGTGCATGATGAAACTAATATTTCGTAGAGGTTACCTGAATGGGATTTTGGGTGTATAGCTAGCGACCTAGCATCTCCGCCACACACCCATATGACGGCTTTCGGGGCATTGCGTAGATGTAAATGTAGATGTTGCAAAGGCAAACCAACGGCAGGGGTCATTCTAATGTACCAATCTCAACCTTCATTATGCTATTTTATTGGTAGTATTGTGAAAAATTTCCGTGGCTTATAATGGCGTAGTGAAATATGTGATATTGAAAGTATTGCTAGTAAAATGATAAAATTGAGGAGACCAAAAGGGACAGGCTATTTAAATGATTTTACCCGAGGACTCTCCGCACCCCGGGGCTCCGTCGACGATCCCCGTGGACCAAGCGAGGGGTCCCCGAAGGTGAGTGTTTTGCCATCCAACGAGCGGTGAAATATCCTAATAATTACGGGCGTTAACACATATTTGTCCCTGAAAATGCCTCAATCAAATCACTGCCTCTCACAAGTAGTAACTTTTTTCACATTACATGCTCAGCAGTCAATAGATTCATTACTAGTGAATTTATAAAAGTTAACACGGAACTTAGATGGTACGACGCGGAAGTTCTATAATCGCTGAAATGCTAAAGACTATGTCACGCCAAGATGAAACATAAAATGGACGATATCTCTAGCGAAAAATGGAATGTGATTACCCAAGATGTTAACGAGAGAAATTATCTAGGGCGAATACTAAGACGGAATTTCGGAAAGCTTTGTGCGAATTAAAAATGAAAAGATTATTTGAAAATTTAAACGAGAATCCGCAACCATTTCGGTCGTATGTCAGAGAGGTTCAGGGAAATAAGCCAATTCACTCAAATAACATAAAGACGAAAGAGAGACCAGCAGTTTGGAAAAGGCTAACTTATTAAAGTCCTTCTTTCAAACCCTTATATCTCACTTTCAAAATCTTATATCTCACAAGCGCTTATATCTCACAGAATACCCCCGATAGCTTACCAAATCATTTTCGCCAACTAATGCCCCACATTGAAATTTCACATAGTGGAATGGAAATATTATCGAAACGTATCAACTTTAACAAATCCTCCGTGCCCAAATAAATATCCGCTTATACCTGTTCGGAATGATGTTCGGTAATCGCGCTGTATCTAGAAATCTATTCATGAAGTCCCTAATAAGGTCCCGGTGACTGGAATACGGCTAATGCAAACCCTATATTTAAAAGCAGAGATGAGGAGGAACCGAGCAATCGTAGACCTATTTCCCTCAAATCTATATAATCTAAGGTCAAGGAAATGGTTAGTACGATAATGAGACACCTGGATACTCTCAGGAGTTATCGATGAGAAACCAGCAGGGTTTCCGAAAGGGTTGATCCCGCGAGACGCAACTTGCGCGCTTTTTGTTCGTAATGTGTTTGTTCGGGAGAGGGCACTGTTCCAGTTGATGCACTTTCACTAGATTAAAAAAAAACTTTCGATAAATTAAGCAACAGTAAACTACTCACAAAGATAGAAGTCTATGGCATAGATAAACATATCCGGGGTTGGATTAAAGACTCATTGAACGGTCACGTACATAATAGTCATAAATAGTTACGTACGCAAGGAAAGTAATAGAAGGTGTAAGCTCAAATGTCGAGGAAGCCACTTCTGGTTTTCCCCAGGGAAGTGTTATCGGACCTCCTGCATTCCTTCTTTACGCCAACGATATTATCTCCGTGGTCTCCAGTGAGATGCGCATGTTTGCCGACGATGCAGTGGTTCACCGTGATATCCGTATTCGCGAGATATATTAGCATCAGCAGATGGCCTTAATGCTGTGTAAGGTTGGCACGGCACTTGGCAATTAGAAATTTAACTTAAAAAAGTGTGCGGTGAATAATTTTTGGAATAAGAACGATTCCCGCCCGAACGTCCGCTCTGCCTGCAAAACTGAAATAGAAATTCTACCCTTAACCAGGACCACTCTTGGGTGAGACGCATCCGGGGAATATATGGACGAGCTAGCAACAATTAGGGTTTATTAGGAAATTATTGGGGAGATGCCGACGAGAAAGTTGAAGAGCATTGTCAGTTTTTGCTCGTTGGGCCCCATTGAGAGTATTCTACTCGAATATAGTATGGGGCCTATGGAATATCAAGTTGGATTGATTGCCGGATTGGATCGCGTGCAGAGTGGAGGAGCTAGATTTGCGAAACGTTTTTATGACAAACTGAGTATTGTATCAAAAGTATTGAAAGACCTAGACTGGGGATTTCTCGCGGTACGAAGTTTAAATTACAGATTAAATCTCTTGCATGAATTGGGAGGAGGTCCCTTAGCGATGATGTTAATGATGTATTCCCATCGTACTACAGTAGGAAAGAACATGCAATAAAATTCGAGATATGTGGGGACGGATACATTTGAGATGTTATTTTTTCTACGAACGATAAGGGACAAAACAAACATGAACCGATCGCGCTTAGGGGGAAAAAGCATATCATGTCAAAATTATCCTTATGTGTAATCACCCCCTGCCACACCCTATAGGGACGGCTTTGAGGGTACCATGTAAAGAAAAGAGGAAGACATAAGGGAACTCATGGAACTGGTATCCTGCTCTTAGGGGTGCCATTGTACTACGACGTGGAATCGGAACCTAATGGAGGGCATGATTTTGATTGATTTCTCCTGCGTTGACCATGGCAACAGACACGGGTTCATCCCATCCCAATCCCACTTTCCAGTTCCTGGATCAGACATTTTGCCCAAAACTGTTCGGGGGCCATTGCACCTATTTTGTCCGATTTCTGAGCTGCTAAAGTGGGCAATAGCAAACGTTTGCATGAAGTGAGATCTCGGGAGTTACAAAATATGAACATGTATCTCCGTCTTTTCAAATATTCCCGTTGAATTTGAAATTCAACGGGAATAGTTGGCGTAAGGCGAATCCTGTGCGGCGACAATAACTTCACTTCCCCGTCGCGATCCTAGGCAATAAGTCTGGTGAATTACCGGCCCACTTTCCCAGAAGAAAGCCTCTCAGTGATAGCAAGTAAAATATTTCGCGTCGCAAATACAATGCATAAGCGAATCTATTTGAAAATATGAAATATTTACTGTTCAATCAAAAGACTGTCTTCAAACAGAAATTAAGGTTTTGATTGTCGTAGGCCTCCCAATGCATATCTAAATCAATATCGTTGAAAACAATTATCACAGGAAGATAGATAATCGGTGGGCATTTTAATCATCCGTCAACATATTGGAGCATACAAAGTTTTAAAATAGGCCATAAAGATAAAGCCATTTCGAATGGCTCTCTAATACTATGACCACAGCTGTGCATTATTTAGTTACGTGGAATAGAGAAATGTATTCTTGATGTCCCAACGACAAAGTCACCCGAAGAGATGTCGAATCTAAACACTGCTAACGGAAATAGTGACTATAAAGCTCTTACAAGCTAAATTCAACTTAAACACGGGTAGGGTATTGATAAAACCTAGTTATCGGAAAGGGCCGATTAAGGGAGTAGAAAGGTGTGATCTGGATGTTGTGACATATGAGGGCGTTATCGTCATGGCCGAAAAGTGTTGGCCACGTGAATATGAAACATACAGAATCGATCACTTTTGACTGACTGGCCAACAAACGCTTGATCATCCGCAATTATAGATGATATTAATAGTTCGCCGCCCGTTTCATTCCGAAATCAAGCTCTTCCCATGATTTCGCAGGTGTTTTGATTCGCCACCTATCCCTCCATCGTACTCAAAATTTCAGGAAAATGTTGATCAATTCGCCCGAGTCAACTCCGACGGATGCCTTGTTGAAATTGGCGAAGCATGCAATCGCGTCTTAATTGCATGCAGGTATTTATTGACATGTGTGATCATCTGAGCGATATCATCACGCGCACTCGTCTCTCTTTGCTCTCCCTGGACCCAAATCCATCATCCCCCAAATGATAATGGACCCTTCCATCCACAATTGCTTCGATGGATCTCATGAGAAATGCGCAAAGGTCCCCGCCTGCGGGCACTATGATCCTCAGGACATCATGGGAGGTTTTCATGACCCCAAGTGCCGCCTTCGAAATCAAACCCACTTACCCTCTTTCTTCAACTTTTCACTTGACACCTCGATCGTTTTGAGGGATTGTAATTTATTCCCAAGGCCTTATTTCATTTGAATTCCTGCTTATCGTTTCCCGCCCCGCAGTCAACGTCCTCATTTGCCAGACAATTTGTGCGTCCAATTTGCAGAACTAGTAGTTTAAAGCATGTGACATCCTCCGCGCACTCTCTCCATCTCTCTCTCTCTCTCAATGTTCCCCGCGTCTCCGACCTCCTTCCTTCCCCACGCCTTCCCTTTCATTGCTCTGCACGGGACACCCGTTTCGCACTTTCCTTCTAATCTCTCGATATCCACGCTCGCACTGCGTCTCCCGACCCTCCTCCCTAAAGGGGTCCCCTGGAGAGGGCCGTGGAGAGGAGACGGAGGGCCCGTGAGGGAGGACTCGGGCGTCGCTCCGTCCTGGGTCGTCTTTTCATGACCTAGTTACTTCTTTCAATACTTGTCAGTTAGACTATTAGAGATTCGGAGGTATGGAAGGGAGAGTGTTGGTGTGTGGTGAGTGGCAGCGGGTGTAGAGTGGAGATTTGTGAGTGGCTTTCATATGGACGGAGGCAGGGGATGTTTGATTGCTGGAAAGATATATATATATATATATATATATATATATATATATATATATATATATATATATATATATATATACACACACTAAGCGGAATATAGCCCCACCAATTAGCGGCGCTGGTTGCCAGAGACCCAATGAGCCGTCTGTGCTTGGCAGATCGTCGAGCTGTGCGCATGGTGCCAGTTACGATAGTTTCTGTTGTCCATGTTTTTACTGTTTTTCGAAAGTGGAAATTGACGAAATCACGGAGCAACGAATCAACATCATGTTTTTTGGTATAGTGCGGTAAAAGTTATTAAGAAATAACGGAAATGTTGACTGCAGCTGTTTATGATGATAATTATCTGAAGAAAACGTCCGTTTTCAAGTGGATTAAGCGTTTTAAAGATGGCCGACATGATGGCGCGGATGATGCAAGGCCGGGATGACTCCTCCAACCACCTGTGTTGAAGATAACATTGATCGTGTGTGGTCCCTTGTCCTTACCGATCGTCGAAAAACTGTCCGAATGATAGCTGATGAACCAAATATAGGAAAATCAACAGTGACCACACTGTTTTGACCGAACGTGATGGATGGACCCTTCACCATGACACAATGCACCTGCACGTTCAGCATTGATTACTCGCCAGTTTATGGCAAATAATTCAATCACCTTGATCCTTGATCATCCTCCTTATTCTTATAGATCTCGCCCCCTGCAAATTTTTCCTATTCCCCCAAAATGCAAGAATGTGACGAGGGGACATATCACTAGGAAGATGTGGAAGACACAATAAAGCAAGAAACGACGAGAAAACTAAAAAGCCTAACTGCCGGGGAGGACTTCCAAGGTTGGTTTGAACAGTGGAATAGAAGATGGAATAAGTGCATAGCCATACGAATGGAGAGTACTTTGAAGGGGACAAAATCGATGTAGGCTAAATTTGCAAAATAAAATTTTTATGGCCTCAGATCGCGTATTTATTGAAGAGAGGAGTACACCATCTCTAGAAAAGATGCAGAGAGGTTTCAGGGAGAGTAATCAAGAGAGGAAATTCATCTCGAGGAGGAGGGTTGCGTATGAGGGGCTGAATCCACTTCCCATCGCGCAGCCTTTCAGTCAGCCTTCAGTCAATGTTTATCATTTAAAGGAGAAGGACTGGCGAGTTAGGATGAGGCGAGAGGAATTCGGAAGAGACTCGGTGCTGGATATTTATTGCGGCTACATTAGGGTAGGTGTGCTGAGGCAGAGAGGCCGATTGGAGACGGTTGGGAAGTGTATTGTGGACGGTGGAGAGTGGACCCGCGATTGAAGGCAGCGCTTGAAGGCATGAAAGGTACCAAGAAAAAGACCGGACCGATTGCATCCTGCGCAAACCGTTCAACGGATTGAAACGACACACAGTGCGCCATCTAGCGACACCTCTCATGACTAAAACGAGAGGCGTTGCGTTTGTTTACGTCGAATCGTTACGCAGCAGCAGTGGTACGTGTCTTAACCTGTTTGTTGCCGCGTGCAACGGCAGCAATGAAGGAGCTAGAGGAACAGCGTGTGTGGGTGAAATTTTGTTTCAAACTCGGTAAAATTGCTACGGAGACATTTGGAATGATTCAGCAAGCCTTTGCTAATGAAGCTATGAGGCGAAGCCAGTGTTTTGAGTGGTACAGTCGTTTTAAATCGGGAAGAAACTCGACCGATGAAGATTCGCGAACGGGGCGGCCTTCCACTTCGACATACGCCAGCCATGTTAACTTGGTGAACGGTTTGGTGCGGGCAAATTGCCGTTCAACAGTTAGGGAGATAGCCGAGGAAGTGAAAATTAGTTTTTGATCCTGTCAGACAATTTTGACAGACATTTAAGGTATGACGCGCGCCGCATTTAAATTCGTCCCGCGGGTGCTGACTGATGACCAGAGGCAAAAGCGTGGGAATATTTGCCAGGAACTCCTGGATCGAGCCAATGCCGAACCCAGAGTTTCTTAAAACCATCGTAACCGGTGACGAAACCTGGGTTTACGGTTATGATATTGAGACAAAGGCCCAGTCTTCTCAGTGGAAAGGTCCTCATTCTCCGCGACCGAAGAAAGCTCGCATGTCCCGGTCCAATGTGAAGGTCATGTTGGTAAAACCGTCAACAAAGATATCTACTTGAAGGTTATGAAGTGGCTGAGAGTCGTTGTGAGCCAAAAGAGGCCGGACATGTGGAGAAACAATGCATGGCGTTTCCACCACGATAACGCGCCGGCTCACACGGCGCTGATTGTGACAGAGTTTTTCGACAGAACCGGGATTCCCGTGATCCCGCAGCCACCCTAATCTCCAGGCGTGGCTCCATCAGACCTTTTTTGTTTCCAAAGTTGAAATAAATCTTGGAAGGGCGTCGGTTTGACTCTATTGCGGATATAAAAACTAATTGTATGGCGGACCTGAAGAGGATCCCTAAGGCGGCTTACCAGGTAGGGTTCGAGAGCTGGAAGAAACGTTGGCAAAAGTGCGTCGTCAGCCAAGGCATGTACTTTGAGGGCGAAACGTTCGATTAAGCTGTATCAGTCGAAATAAACAAATTATAAAATCAGTCCTGCCTTTTTTTGAATACACCTTTTAAAGCGGTGATTCTCTCTCGTCGGCGAATTGCAGGAAGAGACAATTAGTTGGTCGCCCACATTCTGCCATTCATGTTCACCATTTGGGAAACTCGAGAATCGCAAAAGTAATAAACATTCAGCTACTGATGTCAAATGGCACCCATTACATAAAAGTGACTCGGACTTGGATTCCAAGTTTCTTGAAGTCTCGCCAAACGGTGTCGATTACAAAGTGAATTGGCACACCAAGTGAATAATGGCGGAAGATGCCACACCTCCAAATTCCGGCGTCGCGTCGAAGTCATTCGCTATGAACATCAGCTCGTGCTCTTCGACGAGCAATTACCGCACGTGTGACCTTTCCCTTTCAGCCTTTTTATTTTATTCAGGTTTCCTCATCTGCTTTCCACGGCTTTGAGCCGAAGCAGGCATCGGATAACGGAATCGAAAGACCCAGAATGATTGTGCTTCTATTGAAGCAGTTGAATTATGATTAATATTTTTTATACCAGTGCGAGAATGTGTAATATCACTGCTGTTTTAATACAACAGCGCAACGGAATAAAAACTATCGCCTTTTGTTTTATAGTCCACCTGAATTACTTGACCGGAAAACGAAAACATTGCAAATTCCTTCCACGACTTTTTCTTGGCCGTCTTAAACAACGGATTGGTCTTTCTCAATCTCCATTTGGATATTGTATCGCTTCACTTTCAAGTGTCTTCCAAATCAACGACATTTTGTTTAGGCTCTTAGTAAGGCAGTCTGAGTAGTTTCATTTTTCCCGAATAGTTCGGCCGGATCCCGTCATGAATCGAGGTAAATCTCACTGATATCACGCGAAAAAATAATAAAATGGGCGATAAAGCCATCCGTGTATCACACTCAGTGCAGAGGAATCCCGGGATTGTTGTCTCCGAAAGTGGAGTTGCACGAAGAGACGCAATGGAATCAAAATACGCGTGAATATGACATGGAATTTTCTTCAGGAGTGAATTTGAACTCAATGCAAACAATCGAGACGCATAATTTTCTCGTTCAAAACGTTCTCGTCGGTCTCGTTCTCGGTCTCGTTCTCGGTCTCGTTCTCTGTGTTAGGCATTGTTTGGGCTTGTTTTTTCGAAGAAAAGGACGCCAATTATTTTCAAAGCAGATTTCACAGTCGTTATCAGTCCACCGCAATGTAACGTGTGAGCTGGGAAGCAGGTCGGGGTGGGAAGAAAGCCACGACCACGCAGTCGTAGGCTTGTGCCCATGGAGGAACAACAAAATATTACCCAGAGGAAAGAAATGCCCATAAATATTATATTCAATGCTATAATCGTCAGACATTAACTTTTATATCTGATTTTGGTGTCTCATTTCCTCGATACTAATTACATATTTCAATAATTCACATTCAAAAGCAACGTTGAGTATTCAGGCAAATAAAAATGTTTCTATCTTTTCAAATACTAAGATAGAGGCGGAATTCGCTTTACTAATATTAAATAGAGAATTAAATTGGATAATACTTTGGCCACGGAAGTGTTTTGTATCTCTTTAATTTAAAAGAGTGTGGTCCGAAATAACTTTTACGTCAAAATCTTTGAGGGAAAGCCAGATACCATCTTCGAACGAAATTGGTACACACAACATGGTAAATATTTTGTGAGTATATAAAAGATCGGCGAAATATTATAAATATACTCAAAGTACCAATTAAGCGTTGTTGTGTTATCTACCACCCCCCGCCACACGTCCTTGCGAGGTATGGTGTAGATGTAGATGTTTAATTATATGATCGCTCGCTGAAATGATAGCGTTGCCGGGCGTGTGCGTTTTGATGCACATAAAAAATAAAAACACAGGAAATATTTCTTAATTCTTAGATACATCGGGGTCTCTAATCAAATTCAGCAATGCAGTTCCTTTTATTAGAATTGACCACCGGCGGATCAAATAACTCCTCTTATACCCATGAAGGGTCACCGATTGTCTCAAGAGTGAGTGGCTTTGCCTTTTGCGTGCGACCCATGGGCGTGAGTGTATTTAGAGCTCATTTAGTTCGCATCCAATAAAACGTCAAGCTTGACAAATCCACATCGGTGAAGATTATTCTATCAGTTAAAGGAGATAATTGCGAGTGTTACCGAAATTAAATACTTAATAGTAATGGGTACAGGAACTCGGTATTGGGCAAAGGAAGAAATGATACTGAGGTTGGGACCTACAAAGAAACACTGAGGGAGGGAGGAGTTCTGCAGGAGACAGGGGTTAGTCATCAGCAACACTTCGGTTTGACACCGAAAAAGGCGCATTATGAATGGGAAATGCCAGGTGACTCAGAAAGGTATCAGCTAGGCACGGATTTTGGAACAGAGTGATCAATGTCGCGTAATTACCCGGGAGCGAATACTGACCACAATGTAGTAAATACGAAGTAGACATCTACATAATTACCCTCAAGCTGTTGCAAGGGCGGGTGGTAGGTTTTGATTGGTCATCACCCGTAAAAAAATATAAACCACATGAAAAAACCACAAATTAATTCCAATTTACACCTACAGAGACATATATTAGTAATGCATCACTTCTTTATCTTCCGATGAAGACAGTGCTGAATTCCGTCGAAACGATCAAGAAATTACGTGTGAGTGATCTTTTTATGTCTTCTTATATTGTTTGTTGCTGTCCAAGTTTGTTATTCAACACTTCCGTATTACTTCAACGAAATCATATATATATATATATATATATATATATATATATATATATATATATATATATGTATAAACACAGATGTAGATTTTTAGAAAATAGAGACACAAAGAAAGGACATTCACAGTTTGTTATTTGACGTTTCGACAGCTCGGCTGTCGTCTTCAGAATCTGAAGACGTATCGAAACGTCAAATAACAAATTGTGAGTGTCCTTTCTTTGTGCCTCTACATTCTAAAAATCTACAACTGTGTTTTTATATATTTGTGCGTTGCCGAAGAGTGTTCCATTTCGAAGATATTTATATACTTATATTTGCAGGGTCGCACCCAAAAGTGGTAGGACTGATTTTCTCTGGCGCGAACGGAGCAGTAGAGGGGGGTCTGCCTAGCAGGGTAAGGTGGAGGGGGCTCTTAGCAACAGACCGACACCAACCTCAGTCGCCTGCGGGCTGTCGTTGAGTGAGGACACCGTTTTTAGTGAAGCAAGTTTTTTGTCCGCGTCGAAAAACAAAATGAATCTGGATTTAGAGCAACGTTATTCAGTGAAGTTTTGTGCGAAACTCGGGAAGACGGCAACTGAGACCCTCGATATGATCAAGCAGGCTTATGGGGACACTGCCTTAAGCCGTCCCACAGTATTTGAGTGGCACAAGTTGTTTAAAGATGGTAGGGAGCTCGTTGAAGACGACCATCGCTCCGGACGGCCGTCTGCGGCAAGAACCGACACGAATGAGGACAGAGTGAGGACACTGCTGAACACAGACCGACGCTTAACCAGTGAATAAATTGCAGACCAGTTGGGTTTGTCTGCATCCAACGTCCAACGCATTATTTCACAGGATTGGCCATGCGCAAGGTGTGCGCCAAGATGGTGCCGAAAATTCTGCCGCGCCGTGACATGGCGCGCTCGTCGTCAGACAGCTCCTGGCCAAATACGGCGTTGCCACGTTGCCGCACCCGCCCTATTCCCCCGATCTGGCACCACCGGACTTCTTCTTCTTCCCCCTGATGAAAGGACAGCTCAAGGGACGACGTTTTGACTTGATAAAGGCCGTTCAAGAGGCTTCGACGAGGGCATCCCCAAAGAAAATTTCCAGCGGGCGTACGGGGAATGGGAGCCACGTTATACTAAGTGTGTATCAACTCAAGGAGCATACTTTGAAGATTATTAAGTCGATGTAAGTATATCGTCAATAAAATTCTTGTAAAAAAATCAGTCCTACCACTTTTGGGTGCAACCCTGTATATTTAAATGTGTGTGTGTGTATAATTATAGGGTAATCTACGGTTTAAGGTAGGTTTTTCGATGGACACAGCTACTAAATAAAACATTTTTTGGCTCCTAACAGGACACAAAATCCATCATCCTACACTACATCAGGTCCCTCTTCATCTCTGAGTATTTCCTTCCTCCCATCATCCCGTCCAACATCCCTATCCTGTTCCTTCCCTTTCCTCGTTTGGCTAACATTCTCCCATCTATCACATTCTTCAACATCCCACTGCCGGTCAACACCCCCTTCATCCACTTTTCCTGCCTCCATAGGATTGCTCCCAACAAACCCCTCTCTTCGCCCACCATACCAAGTACTTCCTCATTTGTTTTCTTCTCTGTCCATTTCACCTTCTCCATTCTTCTCCACACCCACATTTCAAAAGCGTCCAGTCTACGTCTATCCTCCTGCTTCAACGACCACGTTTCCCCGCCGTACATAGCTACGCTTTACGAGTCTTTTCTTAATATCCTTACTCAACGTCGCTCTCATCAACTCCCTCCTCCTTGTGAAAGCCTCTTTGCCTTGCGCAATTCTTCTCCTTACGTCCCTAATACTTTGACTGTGTTGGTCCAAAACACTTCCGAGATACGTAAACTGTTCTACCTGCTCTAGTTTTTGCCCTCCTATTTTAATGTTTAGCTTAGCCTTTTTCTTTCTAGAAAATCGCATAGCCTTTGTTTCATTCGTATTGATTCTCATCCCATATCATTCGTACTGAATTTTCAATTAACTCAGCAATGCTTGTAACCCCTTGGCTGACTGACAAACTAAAGCTTGGTCATCAGCAAACCTAACTGATTTTACGAATTCCCCGCCCACTTTCATTCCTACCTCCAGTTCTTCCCATGCCTTCCACTGCATACAGGTTGAAAAACAACGGTGATAATGGGCAACCCTGCCTTACACCTCTTCCTAACACTGCCCAACCGGACTCCCTGTTCCCCACGCGCACCTGAGAAGTCTGAGACATGTACAGGTTGCGGATCAGCCTCCTGTCCCTCCAATCTATTCCTATTTTCTGCAATATACTCATTAGTTTTTCCCAATTCACTCTATCAAACGCTTTTTCGAAATCTACGAAACAGGCAAATACCTCATGGTTGTATTCTATATTCCTCTCCATTAATAATCTCATTACTGCAATGGCATCTAGCGAAACTCTCCCCTTCCTAAACCCAAACTGATCATCCCCTAAGTAATCATTTGCCCTACTCTATATCCTTTTGTTTATGATCCTTAGAACAACTTAAGCTGCGTGGGATATCAAACTTATTGTCCTGTAGTCCTCACATGATATAGCCTTTACTTTTTTCGGAATAATAACTAAAACGGATCTCACAAAGTCTTCTGGCCAGATTCCTTCCTTATAAATACTACGAATCAGCCCATATAGCTTCTCCTCCTCCCACATTTTCCTAAACATTTTAGTAGCTCCGCAGGAATGTTATACACCCCCACGGCCTTATTTAATTTCATCTCCCTTAATGCCCTTTCCTTCTCATCGTCGAGTATGCCTGGACCTAAGCTATCTTCCTCTACGTCATGTTCCTTTTCAATGTCTAACTTTATTGGTCTAAGCTCTTTACTATACAGTTCTTCTATATATTCCTTCCATTTCTCTTGGATCCTTCCTGCGTCAACTATTACCGTACCCGCATTATCTCTAACTGTTAGCATAGACCTTCCTTTCTTACTTCCCGATAACGATTTAACTTTGCTGTACAGCGCACCGATTTCACCCTTCCTCTGCATACTTTCCATATCCTCACACTGCGTCTTCCACGATGCTTCCTTAGCTTTATTTGTTGCCCACCTCAATTTATTGTTCAACTCTTTGTACTTCATTTTGCCTAGCTCTCTGTGCACGTTTTTCCATTTGCTCCTCATCCATATTTGTAATCATCTCATCCGTGATCCATGGTTTCCTCGTCCTTATCGCGTTAACGGTCCCAATAGTGCCTTTTACGGCTTTAGAAAACCCTTCCTTGATAGTTTCCCATTTTTCTTCGATAGTAGTCAGCTCTTTGCCATCCTCCATGATTCTTTCTACAGCCTGTTAGTATTCCTTCCTTTTCAAACCATTTAATGCTTATACATTCCATTTTCTAACCGGCCGCCCCTGCCTTATCTTTTTGAAACGGACGCTACATTTCATAACAACTAAATGGTCCGCTCTCGGGAAGCCGTGCGAATTTATCAAACTGTTCGTAAACCTGTGTCTAACCAGGATATAATCTAGCTGATACCTCTCTGAGTCACCTGGTATTTTCCATGTATACCTGCGTCTTTTGTGGTTTCTAAACCATGTGTTGGTGATTGGCTAACCCCTGTCTCCTGCAGAACTCAACTGCTTTCTCTCCGCGGTCATTCCTCGTGCCTAAACTGTAGTCCCCGACATCATCACCATCTCTTCCTTCGCCTACCGTCGCATTCCAATCCCCCATCACTATCAAATGTTTCCCTGAAGGAACACCCACGATTATACCCTCTAATTGGTCGTATATCATATCGACCTCTTCCTCCGTATGGTTGCTCGGTGGCCTGTATACCTGAATAATAACTAAGTTCGTCGGTTCTACTTCATCTCTATTGTTAATATTCTTCCCATTACCTGTTCTATGTTTACTACGCTTCTTCCTACCTCTTCATTTAATAATATTGCAACCCCTCGTTGGCTCTGGCCCTGCCACTGTATATTATTCTATACTGATCACTCTAGTGATCCCCGCTATCCTTCCATCTCACCTCGCATAGACATAATATATATATATATATATATATATATATATATATATATATATATATATATATATATATATATTTCCCCTTTTCATCTATCCCTTAACATTATCTAATTTCCCTATCCTCATCATTGTCTTAGCATTCCACGTTCCCATTCTAACAAATTTGGTCTTCTTCTCCTGCATCTTCTGTCCTGATGTTGCTGGTTTTCCTTGCAAGGGTTTCGTTTCGTAGGATGACGACCGCGGAAGCCTTGCCTCTCCCGCTGCCGGGCACGACACACGGCCAATTGGGCCGAGCCCCGTAGTTGCCAGGACTCAATATCTCTGTTTTGTCCATTATGTAAATCTTGGGAATAATAATTGAGGTGGTTTCCCATTGCCTTCCTCCATAGTGTTTTTAACGTGACACCATCACTTACTGGCCGCCCCACTGGGGTCAGACGCCATTGCAGCCGCCTCACTGAGGAACAGACGCTGCGTGGACTATCTTTCGTCTGACTCCTAACCTTCGACCTATCTGGGTGACCCTACCAGGAGCAATTATTTTTACTCCCGCTAGGGGTCATCGGAACGCACAAGCTCTTCCACCACGTCAAGGTTGTAGTCCGGGAAGAGGGGATATAAATATATATATATATATATATATATACATATACTATAAACAAACATACAAATGCACATCTACCTACCAATATACCTTATGTTCACGCAGCGTTTAATCTTGTCCTCATTCGTAAATCTAATGTCTTTACCCTTCCAATAATCACTTCGATTTCTCCCTATTGTGATTCCTAATTGTCTGGGGGAAAGGACGGATATGTGTTCTCATCTGTACTGGAGTCTATCTACCCTTGCGTTATCTTTGTGTCTAGCCAACCTAAATAGTGAGAGGCCATAGTAATTCCTTTTGCGCCATAGATAAAGTCGTGTGTTCTGGACCTTTTCTAAAAGTCCAATTCTCGCTTGTTCTCTTCGCATATCAAGCGGCCCCCAGCCAATTTTCTCTGGAAGACCTGTCACGCTCGTCTTATTATCGCAACGTTTTTTCATGACTCTGGTGTATTTCCCCTGGACTTCATCTAATCCTTTTAGCAACACTTTTTCACAAAGATCCCAAATAGTTCGGCGTATTCCAAAAGTTGGCCTAACTAGAGTGAAATAACACCTCTCTTCAACTTTCTCATTACATTTCCCCACCTCCCGTTTAATGAAGCCCAGTTTCTTGAAAGCGGATCCGCATATTCTCCTGATATATGGTCTTCCCGTGAAAGTCGTGGTGCTATAGTCACCCCCAAATATTCAACTTGATCGGCCGCACTTAACACTCGACCCTCTATTTCATAATTTATGTCCTGCTGATAACTTTCGTTGCTCCATAATTACAAAACTGGGCATTTGCTAATGTTCAGTACTATTCCCCATTCCTTGCATCGATCCGATATTTTGTTCGGAGTCTCGAGAGACTAGCTCGCAATATGCTGTGGTCCTCATTTCCCTGCATACCACTGTGTCATCTGCAAATAATCTGACGTTGCTACTGAATGTGATTAAGTCAGTAATGTACTTTAAAAATAGATGTGGCCCTTGTACACCTCCCTGGGGAACTCCCGAAGTTACACCCAACTCGGTTTAGCACAACCCATCGATGACTAGAGTTTGCTTGCGATATGGCAAGTAGTTGCGAATAAAATTTAATGATTTCTCATTGACATCGTGTTAGAATTATTAGCGTTGACGTGCGTGTGACAATTTATTGTGCGGGGCTTAATCGAAGACTTTTTTGAAATCCAGAAAGTGTAACTTCCGATTAAAAAGGATTTAGCTGGGGAGGCGGTTTAAGAAATGAATTGTGGAAGCATTAACTTGATTGAAAAGGAAGGAGTACCAGCAAGCTGTAGAGAAAATCATGACTGAAGAAACGGAGCTGGGCACTATCGAGGAAAAATGTGAATTTATTGAAAGAGGGATATGGAAACCCGCAAAAGAAACTATAGGAACTGTTAATCGGGAAAGGACACGGAATACATGCATGGAGAAACGAAAGAAATAAATGGAAGAGTGTAAAGTGAAGGCTTAAGCGGTTTTAAAGTAATAACTGTAAACTAAGGAGGGAACTAATATGGGGAAATGAGGGTGGTGGAAGACGCAGTGCGAGGATATGGGGAGTTTAAGTTTGAGAGGTGAAGCGAGTGCGCTTTAAGTGGACGTGCGCCAGGAAAATTACTTTTAAACCAGGAAATATTCCAGAGAGGTGGAAAGAACGCATACAGATCTATAAGATCAAGATATTTG
Source organism: Hetaerina americana (assembly GCF_022747635.1). Classification (NCBI taxonomy): domain Eukaryota; kingdom Metazoa; phylum Arthropoda; class Insecta; order Odonata; family Calopterygidae; genus Hetaerina; species Hetaerina americana. The sequence continues at coordinate 592,110 of NW_027286952.1, read as the reverse complement.
GCCACAAAGTTTGGACAAAGAGAGTATGGTGCAGGTGGGATTAGCTTTGGCACACTTAATTGCGAAATAGGATAATGATCAAGGGAATCGAAACCGAATTACGCCAAAGGGGATTAATTAAATACCTCAGACTCAAGGTTGAAGGAAAACGTGGACGCAAGAGTTTTGTTTGGTTATTTCATAGCATTATTGAGGAAAGAATTTTGCCGGAAGATTTCATTAGGTCAGTGTTATTTCCCATCAAAAAAAAGGGAAAGGTAACCACATGTGAGAATGATAGAAAAATGTATGATTTTTTATGAAGTTAAAGGCAGAATAACCGAGGGTCGTCAATGCGATGATTAATAGGAAGGCAAATAGTTTCCAAGGCAAATGATCAGTTTGGGTCCAGAAAGGGGAGAGGCAAGCGTGATGCCACACGAACAAACAAATTTATTACTAATAGGGAGGAACACCGATTACAATAACAATGCATTTTTTGTCTGACAGAATTCGTGGAGAGGCTTGATAGAGTGAATTGGTTAGAATATCTCGTTGAAAATAGGAATAGATTGGAGGGATAGGAGTCGTATCCGTGACCTTTGAATGTGTCTGACTGCTCAGGTGCGAGTGGCGGATAGAGACACGGAATGTTAGGGAGAGGGGTAAAGGTAGTATTAAGTTCAAAGATCGAGAAGAATATAGATTAGAATGTTTTTAAAAGTCTCTTAAAACCCTAATCGTGCGTTGCTGTTTTGTACACGCAGAAAAAATTGCCGTTGAAATAAGTCGACAGACTTTGATTGGAGGCTTTTGAAATATGGGTGTGGAGAAGAATGGAGAAAGTGAAATGGACGGAAAGGAAAAGGAACGAATTTTTTTATTATTGCATCCTGTAAAATATAAAGCTATATTTTCTTAGTTAACGTTAACATACGGTACATATGGACGTACATGCATAGCAAATATTTAAGCTCGTATACATGTATGTTTGTACTCTGCTTTTCCCAAGCTGTGTGATTTTTCGGGTACCAGTTCTTCCTGGGAGACCAAAGGTGGCAAAGGGAAAGGAATTGACCCCTCTACCCTGATGTGTGAATTTCACACGCCGTACAGGGCTTAGTGTTAAGTCTACCATCACTTACAAAACTGACCTTCGGGTTAATTACTGCGTTTATGATTTTCGTGTACTATATATATACCATATATGGTATATTCAAACATATATGTGTATGTATATGTACTAACATGTATATTTTATGTTAGTAATGGAATAAGGACAATTTGCACTTTTCCGCAGTTTATTTAACGTACGACGCGTTTCAACTCACAGAGTCATCATCAGGTACAAGACAAGGCCTTGTACCTGATGATGACTCTGTGAGTTGAAACGCGTCGTACGTTAAATAAACTGTGGAAAAGTGCAAATTGTCCTTATTTCATTATGATGAACTTCCACGACCTCAAGCCTGAATCTGTTGAATTTATGTTAGTGTACATACATAGTACGTACATATACTCTTGTGAAACATTGTGGGTTCCCCTTTATGATCACCTGTGACCGAGTGTACCCGTATTCGATTTCTCTTCTTATGAAAATGAATTTACCAGGCCACGGGCTCTCAAGGATTGTGGGCCACAGTAGGCCCCTGCTGGTGTTTTCTTACATGTCACTCAGCCTCACCAAGGTAAATTTATTTGAGATAAATGCATCCATATATGGTCGTCGTAGTGAAACCTCCATGCTAAATTTAAGAAGTTACTCGCTTAATTTGAATTGAAGACGGTTTTTGGTGATTATCGGTGATTTTTGACTGCTTCAGTGCCATATTTGGGCGATTTTATCGTAAAAAATCTGGCAAACGGACAGAGACAAATGGCAGTCAGAGGAATGGAGGTTGACATCGGGAAAGAGCGCAATTGCTCTTGCGGAGAGGACGAAAACAACATTAACATCATGCTTAGTGATACGAACATTTTCGTATTTCGTTGAAATAAAGTATTTGTTGATCCAAGGAGAAGAAATTGAAATGTATTGGTGGAAAGGGAAATTGCACTTCAGACGGAAAACAAACGCTTCAAAAATATTCCAAATGTATGACAGAAGTGTGGAATGCACCTTCGATGCTCAAAGAAGCTCAGATGTATTCTAATCATTAATACAAATGGAAAGCAGGAGAAGTCCTTGCTTGTGCAACATTTGATTGACCAGAGAAGAAATAATAATTGAAAGCAGTCCGGAGAACTAAAATACTAATTGCTTGTCTTATCAAAAGTGTCTCTATATTAACGGCGGCGTTCCTAATGGCTTTTTTCTGGCGACATTTTCTCGGTTATGGACAGATTTCGTGCGATGACTACCGCGGAAGCCTCGCCTCCCCCGCTTCCGGGCTCGACACGCGGCCGATTGGGCCGAGTCCTGTAGTTGCCAAGACTCATATTCTCTATAGTGTCCATCATTATGTTCTTGGGAATGGTAATTGAGATGGTTTCCCAATGCCGTCCTCAATAATGTTTTTAACGTGACACCATCACTCAATGGCCACCCCACTGGGGTCGGACTGAATGAAATGTACGTCCGCATATTCCTAACCTCCACCCACGCACCATCCCTCCACGCCCACGCACCACCACTCCCTGCCCACGCACCATCCCTCACCCCCTCGCACTAACACTGGCGCGCGCGCGGAAGTGGACTGGTAGTAAGTGGCAAAGGGACTTCTCCCCGAAGGCTAGTGACCACAATGGCCGAGAATGGCCCACGCCCGGGTGGTCGCTGACCCACCCCGCCTAATCCTCGCCGATGTTTCCCCTGGCGCCCATCCACTCTTTCCACCTCTCGCTCTCCAACCGACGCCCTCGCCTGGTTCCCATCGGGTGCCGTCCAAATCCGCACCCGACGGCCGAAATTACTTCCAAAGAGATTCACTTGGTTAAAGGTGGTAGCGATTTCGGAATCGCTACCACCTTTAACGGTGCGATGCGAAACTGCGCCTCTTACTAATGACAAGAGAATTCTTATTAACAAGTTACTTGTCCGGCAACACTTAAAAACACTAAAATATCTTCCACAAATATATTTAATAGGTAAAATTTTCCTTACAAATATAAAAAAAACACAGTATAATATTATAATTTTTAAAACATGCTAAAATATCAAGCTTAATTTTTAGACTCGCGTCCTCTTCACATTCAATAACAGAAAACAACCACTCAAATTTAACTGTGGAAATCAGGTACTTTATAAGTAATTTGGTAATTTTCATGCATTGAACGGAGAGTTCACCACCTTATACGACTGATCGGTAATTCAATGTTGTGATATTTTGAGCCCCATCGATGAGGTATCCGAACAAAGTTTAGTAAGTTTGAATATTACCCAATGAACACAAAAGAAGGCTGAATTAAGCTTGAAAGTGGCGAGTTATTTCGCGAACGGATCCACCAGAGTGACGACGAACTGCGAATGTGGTAGTCAACAGCGCCACGTGTTTATTTCCTATTTCCCACTGCTTGGAGGAGGCTCATTTCCGAACATGTGCTCGCCACATGAACTTCCGCCTCTCCCAGGGCCGCAACGAATTCCTCCCTTCGATTGGCCATTCGGTGTTGTCATCCCCGAAAAGGAGGGAGCAATCACTAGTCTAAGGGGGGGGGGGGCGTCGTCGATTTCGAACAATTCGGATTCCAGCGCGGGAGATGCTCCCCCCCCCCCCATGCCCTCCTTCCCTTGGGCGAGGGAGCAAAGTGGTGGGACGACGACACCACTCTTCCGTTTAAGATACTGTATGAGAGCGCCAAGGCGGGGACTATTTGCCGAATGTAAGGCTCGTTAAGTATTGGCCATTGAAGCTGCGACATTTTTCAAAGACTTGTGTTATTTGCGAAATGTGCATTGGTATTTCGACGAAAAAAAGCCCCGAAAAGAAATCAAAGTGGACGACGGACGAAGACGGACAAAGCGGCCGAGTCACGTGTCCGAAGGCGGAGCGAGGCGGGCTCTTCGCCGAGGGAGGAGGCGGGTGAATTGGAAATCGATATCCGTGATGGGGACAGCGGAAGCCGTATGCCCGGCGACGCCGCCGACGGCAGAGTGGGGCGCGGACCCTTACTGACCCTCCCTTCCATCAAGGAGCTGGCACAAAACACGGAAGGGTGCCTCGGGAAGCGGGCGCCCAACACATGCGACTCGAGAGGGTCGTCTGCCGGTCGAGAGAAACCGTCCGCCCCGCCACGCACAGCCACGGGTGACCCGCGGGGAATCAGATGACCTTTGCCCTTTGGTCTCCGGAGGCGGTCGTCCTCGCCCCTCCCCGGTACCGCGGGTGCCTCCGCCGGGTCGCCGCCCGAACGAAGGGGGAGGGGCGCGGCCGGAGATCCGGAAGCCCGCGGTGGGATGCGCTCCCTCGTGGCGCGATCCTCTCCGTGTCTCGAATGCGAGGCGTGGGCGTCACGCGACTGACCCCCGGGCCCCAATCGGGCCTCAATGCCGATTGATCGGGTGAAGTGCTCGCTCGCGGGCTCTCTCCTGGGGGTGGTCGGGGTCAAATCCTCGTCGTCGGCACCCCTCGAGGAGTTTGCCGGAGCGGAGACGCCTCCGTGGACACCACCCCGGGGGATGATGGCCCACCAGCGAACACCGCAGGGGAGCACCGAGTCCTAAGGCGCCCGTTGGAATGCGGGGGCGTGCGTGGCCCACCCGTGGCCACTCGGCGGTCCATCAGGGGGCGGGAGCGCCATCGAGAGAAGACTCAATTTCTGCGGTCGGCACTCCCTCTTTCGAGAGCGCCCCTCCCGTGGGGTCTTCCCACGGGAGGGGTCCACGGCTATTTCGCCGTGGGGTCCGCTCCCACCGCCATACGTGATTCCCACGCGGGAAACGACACCAGCGAACTGAGGGTGCGTGAGTTGCGGCCAAAACGAAGGGTTGGGTATGGATGCACCACCCTAACTGGTCCTTAAACGTTATGCTATCTCGGCTAATTCGTCTTTGTTGGTTGACGTTCCCTTCTCTAGCTCATATGAATGGCGCTCGGTTCACCGAAGAGGGAGGGTGTGGTGGGAGCCGAAATGATCGGAGGGACGATGGTGCGCGCGTCCTGCCACTTTGGAGGCGTGCCTCGTGGTGCTCTCCCCCTCTACAACTCGGACCATGCACGGGGGTACCACCTATCCCCCGCCGCAAAATCCCTCTTCTATGACTCTAATAACCTTCTTCCTTTCTCAAAGTTCTTCAATACTTCGGAATGGCAATGGAAAATCGACTCTTTTCAGGTTAACCGAGATCGCAACACGATGGGTGGTGCTCAGGAAATAACTGGTGTGCGTATAATATACTATATATTGCCGTGGCGTCCTAATGGCGACTAAAGTCTATGTTGGCTCACTCGGTGGCGTTCGTCTGCAATTATTCTGCCGCCAGTCGGAGTGCCTCTTTGCTCGACGAGTGTTCGCGTCTTTCGGAAATTAGCGAGATACGAGGGAGGAATAGGAAGAGAGAGGGAGAGAAAGGAGGGAAAGAAAGAAGGATGCAGAGAAAGAGGGAGGAATAGGAAGAGAGAGGGAGAGAAGGAGGGAGGAAGGGAGGGAAAGAAAGAAGGATGAAGAGAAAGAGGGAGGAATAGGAAGAGAGAGGGAGGGAAAGGAAGGAGGAAGGGGGGGAGAGAAAGAAGGATGCAGAGAAAGAGGGAGGAATAGGATGAGAGAGGGAGAGAAAGGAGGGAAGAAGGAAGGGAGAGAAAGAAGGATAGAGAGAAAGAGGGAAGAAGAGATGAAGAAAGAGGAAAAGTATGAGGAATGAATAGATAGAGGGAGGATGAGAAAGAGGGAGGAAGAGATAGATGAAGAGGAGGAGGGAGAAAGAGAAAAAGAATGAGGAATGAAGAGATAGAAGGAGGAAGAGATAGAGGAAGAGGAGGGAGGAAAAGAGTAGGACAGAGAAAGAGGAAGAGAATGAGGGAGTAAAGTAAAGAGAAGAGGAAGATAGAGAAACAGGGCGGAAGACATAGAGGGAGGAAGAGAAAGGAGGGAGAAAGAAAAAGAGGGAGAGAGATATAGAAGGATAGAGTCTGAGGCGGTGCACGAACGGCGGCGCCATCTGGGAGGTACGGATGTGGTGCGGTCGCAAATGGACGCCGACCAATGTCGAGTGGTGCGCGTGCGAGTGTCGCCCGCTGGATTCGAATTGGGAGCGGTGCGAGGAGCGCGGCAAGGGGTCACCGGTTTGCTTGCTGCCCACTATCACACGTGACCCCATTGACATTGGCACCCGACGTGCTCGATCCTCGCTGACGGAGGGAAGGGCGCGGGGGCGGGGTGGGTGGGAAGGGAGAGGTTTCGTGCACGGACCTTTGCGAGAACGGCCCTAGACGTCCCTCGCCGCCCTCACCGCGATGCACGTGGTGGGCGCCATGGCGCGCCCTCCCCGCGCCGACGGCACTACCGCTCGCTCATATCCACTGCGCACCCACGGGGTGGCGAGCCCCTCGCTGCCGGGCGTCGGCCGTGCCACCCCGTGGTGCGCGCGGTCCTCCTCCTGCTCTCGTCGCCGCGGCGCCGTCGTCGGGTGCGTCAGTGGTGGGCCCTCGACGACACGTGCGTGGCTCGATGAATGGGCCGCCACGCCCTCCCGCCTCTCCCCGCCGCCACGCCCCCCCCACCCACCCTTCCGCCGGCCACTCCCCGCCGAGGAGGGCGCGCCCCAATCGCACCCCCTCCCCCTTCACTCGTGCACCCGCCCCCTGCACACGCACCGTGGCGGCCACCCACTCACTCACTCACACACACACGCACGTACCCACTCCCACTCCCGCTCACCCCTCCTCCTCTTCCAACTTGGACACACGCGCACACTCGCACGCACTCCGAGGTCACCCACGCGATCGCGGCGGCACGTGACCCCCTCCTCTTCCCCCCGCCCCGCCCCCCCTCGCTCTCCGCCCCTGGGGGCGCCCCGTCGAGGAGGGCGTGCGTGAGACGCGGACACGCGCCGAGGGCGTCTCGAGGAAACGGACGACGCGGACGGCGAAGACGACGGAGCGATGTGACGGCGACAACGGAGCGATAATCTCCGCCTCGCGCGACAGCGGCGGCACGACTCGCCTCCGACGCGGCGGCGGCGGACGATCCGGAGGACTCCCTCCTCCCTCCCTGCCTCCTTCCCTATCTCACTCCCTCCACCCCTATCTCCTCACTCGAGAGCGCGCGCACCGACACACACACACACACATCCACCCCCCCCCCCGCCTTTGCGTACCGGGGTATCCTCCCTCCGCACCCCTCTCCCTCGCCCGCCGTAGAGGGAGGGGGGGATCTCTCCCTTCGTGGCCCCCGCTCACGTGGGCTCGACCCCCGTCCGTCTCCAGTGGTGCACGCACGCACGCCGCCCCCTCCGTTCATCGGCGCTCCCTCATGGCGGTGCGCCCCGCACTCACTCCTCCGACAGAGGGAGGGACACGGGCGCGGGGAAAGGGACGTTTGTCGTCGGCATTTCTGTTCTGCACCCACGGGGCAGCATGTCCGGAGAATGCTTCGATCTTTTGATCTCGCACGTGTTCGCCTTACGTTCACTTGCACAGCACCGCGACCACTTGTTCCATTCGTGTGTCTCGGGCACTTTCCCCCTTCCCGGCGGCAAGCGTTGGGCTCCCCCGCCGGGCGTCGCTTCGCTTTGAGGAGCGGTCAGGGGTCCGACCCCCCCTGCCTGATGCACATCCCGTCGTTGCGGGGGCCGGGAGAACTCCCGAAGACGGCGCGCTGATCGGAATCCCCTAAAAATGGTACGAGCAGATGTTCGATTCGTTTTGTTTCGAATCGAGGTCTCAAATAGCGATCTTTTGGCGAACGGAAACTCACTTCCTTGTTCGACTGCTCGACTCAATTAATTCGAGGAAAATTTGTCTCGACTCTCGACACTTTTCTGCCTCTTGATTCGTCTCCGTTGATGGAGTGTCCTTTGCTGATCTGAGCGCATGAAAGAAAGCACCCCACGCGGTCAGCCTTCGCGACTTTCTCTTGGGGTCCAGGCAACGTCTTCATTGTCCCGATAACAAGATAATGCTTAAATAAGCGATGACATATGACAACATTTAGTAGTAAATATATGCCAGTACGATTATTTATAACCCCTATAAAATTGAGAGAATTGGTAAATCTGAAGTGGCCCAGAACTCCTTGGTTTGTTTCCGTCTTTGAGAAATGTCGACGATGTTGCTGTCAGGGCGATCGAGAGTCGATGCCGTCCGTGATGGCTGCGCTGGCGGCTGAATAAATCTCGGAGGGTCACCCCTGGGAACAGCACCCACTTTGGAGTTTTTCTTTTTCTCAGCATTTCCTCCAACTTAATTAGATGTTATGGGCGACCCAACCGGGAATAAATATCATATCTTCTGCTGACAGTGTTTCCGGGGTCATCAGAACACACAAGCCCTTCCACCACGCCAAGGTTGCAGTCCATGGGGAGAATGCGCGGAAGGACACGATCGCTCTCCTCCGCGCGAAATACACTTCACGTGGAGCATCTTCTCCGATGGCTGTTTGTCCTCGTTTTCCAATTGTTTGTCCTCCACTTCTATACATCTTGTGTATAAGTATATGTAAAGCCATAAACACAGTAATCAACCCGAAGGTCGGTTTAGTAAGTGATGGTAGAGTTCACCCAGTACTAAGCCATTTACGGCGTGTGAAATTCACACATCAGGGTAGGGGGGCCAGTTCCTTTCCCTGTGCCGGTTATGGTTTCCCAGGCAGAACTGGTACACGAAATATCGCATAACTTGGGTGGAGCTGAAGGTGCCCAGAGTACCTTGCTCGGGAATCAAACCTGGGCCCTCCGGTCAGTAGTCCTACGCTCTACCCCTGGAATCCGGCGATCCATTGTACATATGTATGTATATGTATATATACACACACAAACACACACACACATTTATGTATATATATATATATATATATATATATATATATATATATATATATATATATATATATATATATATACATACATAAAAGCATGTAATAAAATGGCTGATGTTTTTTTTTCTCGAAAATGTATTGATTCACATTGAAATAGATTAAAGGAAAAGGGATAGGATGAATATAAAAAGGACGGGGACCCAGGAGAGGCGGTAAAGGCAGAATCGAGCAGATCATATGCGCAAAAATATTTCCTTGACCGAGACTTGAACACCAGATCTTTCGACTTGCCGGGCTGATACTTCAACCACTTCAGCTATGATTAATTTATTTTTATTCTGCCAAGTATATTACACTGCTGGAGTTTACATTATACATTTTTACAGCTTACAGATTATTGTTACAGCAATTTTTTTCTTCTCTAAATATGTTTATATTTTACATGCATACACAAAAACATAAATATGCATATACACACATGCATACATTGACATACATTCTTAAGCTTGCATTAACAATTGTGACCATGAGCAATCCTTTGGAAGGAAATAATGAAAACAAGGTTCACAAGATATAGAAGAAAAAAGTTTGGATTAGCAGCGGAACTTTTTATCGAGGAAACGTAATTTACACTGAGATCTGCGGGGCTTTATGCAACCAACTCAGATTCTTTGGCCAAGAGATGGCGTCAGGGGGGTGTTTCACCCACCAAAGGAGAATTAGACGACGCACAAGAGGAAAGGACACAAGGTAAGCAATCACACAACATCATAAAGGATAGGGGCAATGCCTTTCATGGCACACATATCAGGTGTTCAAGTTCCGGTCAAGGAAATATTTGTATGCTTGTGATCTGCTCGCTTTCACCTTCCCCAGCTCTCCTGAGTTCGTCCTTTATATGTGTTCCTATCCCTTTTTCTTAATATAAATTTTCATGTGAATGAATACTTGTTCACCATGTGGTGGGATTTCTTGTTTGAATGTTTAAATGTGGTGTATATATATATATATATATATATATATATATATATATATATATATATATATACATACATAATTGTATATATACAGATTATTTCGTCGAAAAGACATGGAAGTGTTGAATAAAAAACACTTGAACAGCAACAAACAATATAAGAACATAAAACGGAATTCAACTCCGTCTTCCTCAGAAGAAACAGGTGTACTGCCACAGTACTACTGTTTCTTCTGAAGAAGACGGAGATGAATTCCGCCGAAATCATTAGGAATATCGTGTGAGTGTTCCTTTTATGTGTTCTTAAATTGTTTGTTGCTGCCCAGGTTTTTGTATATATATACTAAAATTTAAATGTATAACAATAATTAAAATATAAATGTGTATATATATACTAAAATACTCTTATATGCATATATACATACATGTACACATTCAAACACGAAATTCCGCCAAACAGCGCAATTTACATACACACACATGTAACTCTCTAGACCCGGACTTCAGGCTATGCGTGCCACGAAACGCACAGCTATTATCCTTGATGATGTTGTATGATTGCCCTTTTCCTTCTATCTATTTCTATGTGAATTTATATATATATATATATATATATATATATATTTCTCCGCGTCAGCATTGAATGGAATGCCTGCCTTTCCCTAGATTCTTGCCCTCGCCACTCTCCTTACTTATCTTGCTTATGGCTTCTTCGTCCTCCCTAAGAGGTTCGTTCCTTGGTTTCACCGACCCCCTCCCCTCCCCCTCCCATCCTCTGGTCCCTCATTCGATCCGCGCTGGCCCCCTCCTCCTCAGGAGAGAGAATTAAGTTTTTACGGGAATTTTGTCGACTGTGGGTGTTTGTGGCGACCGGGTTTGGATAAGTGGCTGGAGATGATATTTAACTGCCTTCTTCTGGAGAATCAATCAGTCGGCCAAGAACTTCATTGTAGCTATTTAAACTTCATTGAAGTTATTAAAATATTGTTTGTATGCGATGTGGATTGCATTTTGTATGTGATGTGGAAGTGTCATTGTATGCAAGAATATTTTGTCTCTTAACTGTTTTTCTATTGCGTGTGTATGTATTTTTCGTTGTACGAGTTTTCTTTGACCAAACTTGACCGTTGTCACCAGGAAAATCGCCTAATTGCAACGTAATTCTAAATAATAATAATAATGATGTTAGATTTACGGGAGGATTCGGAACCTAGGGTTTGGATTACTAAGCGGAGGGTTCGAGGCCTCCCCAGCATGCCTCTCTGGGCACCCTCAGCTCCGCCCAAGCAAGTTTTCCGGCTGTCAGATCGTCCTGGGACGAGGGACTCTAATTATGAACAAAGCTATAGGAACTGCAAATATGAAGAGGGCAAGGAACCATTGAAATACGAACGAGATGATTTTCAAAGGTAAGTGAGGGGAGGAAATGCGAGAATGTAGACGCAAACTTGGGCAGAAGGAATTATAAATAGTTAATTAATAAACCGAGGCGGATAACAAATGGAGGGCGATGGGAGACGCTATCCGAGGATGTGAAAAGTTTTCGGAGGAAGAGTGGAAATGGTGCGCTGTACAAGGAGGGGAAAGCACGGAGAGGATTAAAACAGCATGATAGTAGCAAACAGTCCAAGATAAGCGAGAAAAATATTAGGTGAACCAGAAAAGATCCATGATAGATAGAAGGGATATATAGAAGAACTGAATGGTAACGACTGCAAACCTGGACATAAGGAGTATGACCTACAGATCTCGTACGTACCTGTAGATGAGGGCGGCTTAGATCTTAGGCTTACTCGATGGCGAGATACTAGAAAAGGACATTAAAGGAAATGGAATAAAATAAGGCAATGGGGGAAGACAACGTTCCCGCAGAAATATTTAAAACTTTAGGAAAAGGTGGGAGGAAGGGTTTTTAAGGACTGATTCGTGGCATTTACGACATTGGTGAATGTGGCCGGAGGGCTTATTTGGAGCGGTGAAAGTCTCCATTCCAAAAAAGAGAAAGGCAGCCAGCTATATATGAAGACTTATAAACATAAAGTTTGATTTCGCTCGCAACTAAAATAGTTGTCCGGGTCATCGATATGAGGATGAAGAGCAGGGTGAATGATTATTCAAGGCATAATCAGTTTGATTTCAGGAAGGGGAGAGGTACGCGTGATGGCATAGCAGTATTGAGGGCACTGATAGAGAGGAACATAGAATGCTATCAGGTTATGCTTCTCTGTTTCGTAGATTTTGAAAAGGTGTTTGATAAAGTGATAAGGTTAGAATAAGTGAATGTGAGTGAAAAAAAGTGTTTCGTAGGAATTAGGAGACCTATCCGCGACCTGTACGTCTCAGACCGCTCGGTTGTAAGTGGCGGACGGAGGGTCGAGGTAGGCAGTGCTATAAAGGGGAACGCTAAGACCTGTGCAGTGATGGCATAATCACCTGTGCTTTCCAACGTGAACGTGGAGGGAATGATTTGACATGGGATGAACTGGAGGAAGGAATAAAAGTCGCTGAGGAATTTATAGCATCAGTTAGGTTTACTGTTGATCCAGCTTTAGTTTGTCAGTCGGACAATGGGCCATGATCATTGCTGTGTGAATTGGAAAGTCATTGATATTAGTAATGGATGGGAATAAATATGAACAAATCGAAGGTTATGCAGTTTTCCAAAAAGGAAAAGACTAGTTAAAATATCGAAATAGGAGTTCATAATTTTGAGAAGGCGAATCAGTTTACGTATCTCGAAAGTGTTTTGGACACAAATAGTCAAAGTAGTAGGGGCGTAAGGAGAAGAAATGCGTTAGGAGAGGAAATTTTCACAAGGAGGAGAGAATTGATGACAGGGGCTTTTAGTAAGGATTCAGTAAGAGAAGGCTTGTTAAAACTTTGTTGTGGGGCGTAGTTTTGTGCGTTGTGGAAACATGGTCATTGGAGCAGGATGATGGGCGTGAATTTGGAGGCTTTTGAAATGTGGGTGTGGAGAAGAATGAAAAGATTAGATTGAAAAAGAAAGAAACGTGGGATGGTTATGGGAAGAGGTAGGGGTGGAGAGGAACGTCGGGAGAAGTCGAAAGGAGAGAGGGAAGATGGATGCAGAGTATTCTGATCGGCGATGGGATGTTGAAAACTGTGATGTATAGAGCGTTGGGATGGCGAGGAAGGGGCGGAGATAGGATGGGGATGTTGAAAGGGATGAAAGGAAGAAGTACGAAGAATTAACGACGGGTTTATTGCAATGTTGGATGTCAGGTTTTCCTGTGTTTAGAGAGGCGAAGGAATTGTCGCGGCGCAGTTTGGTAGCTCGCGCCCACCCAAAACCAACTTTAGCAGTTAAGATTGCCGATATTAATAATAGTGTGCTCCGTAATAGCAATGCCACCACATTTATCATTTACTTTCAAAGTGCGATAATGGATAGTTATTTTCCTCTGCAAAAGGACAAATGATATAAAGTGGTAATTTACACCAAATTACCAATGACGGTTGTTGTTGTTGATACTAACATACAGGGTTCGTCCGGAAAATAAGTGTACTGACTCCTGGGCTGGGCGCGCCGCTCCAGGTGCGCCCAGCACCGCTCTGACGGGCTGCGATTGGAGGGGTGCAAGCGACGCTGAAAAAGGCAGTCGGCTCTGAGCTGAGAGAGGTGTAGTGAGGAGCTCTGTTAACGCGAACCTCCACGCTCGACCCACGTCACGGAACGCGATGCCGAAGTTTTTGGAGCAGCGTTATTCCATCAAATTTACGGTAAAGCTTGGGAGATCGTCTACCGAAACTGTCGGTATGATTAACCAGGCTTACGGGGAGTCAGCCATGTCCAGAAACATGATCTTTCGGTGGCACAAGATGTTCGTGGAGGGCAGAGAAGAGGTCGACGACGAGTCTTCGAGAGGTTCCCGATGATGCCTTCGCGGGAGCGTTCCAGGAATGGGAACGCCGCTGGAACAAGTGTATCGACTCACAAGGGTCCTATTTTGAGGAATATTAGCTTAAGATATGTAAAAGTGTAATACATTTTTTTTCCTGAGCTCAGTACACTTATTTTCCGGACGAACCCTGTACATCAAGAGAAATTATGGTACTACAACATAAAAAACTACATACAAATACGATGACCAATTCCGGTGAATTATGACATTATTGTATTCATTGTTTATGAACTCTTTAAATAGAGTTATAGTCTCTTTGATGAAAATTATTAATATGCCGCATTGAAAGCCGAAGGATGAGGAGAAAACCTCCTTATCAATTTTTGCAGTGTTGATCCCCAAAATACGGCGGAATGAGGCATATTGAGGGTCGTAAGACGCTCCAAATAAAGGAATATACTGGAAAGATCCACCCCAAATGGACGCTGCCGCTGTCCCATGCCTTTTACGAACGAGTTACTGAGTTCAAATGATCCAGTCGACTTGGCATGTAGTCTGAGACGAGGATGTGCAGCGAGAGTACGCCGACCGGACTACGTTTGGCAGTGCCATTGACTGAGGGAGGGAGGGAAAGGGAGGGGGGGGCGGTGAAGGGTTGCCTGGGGGCCGGCGGAGGCTGAGAGCGGCGGTTGGGGCGACCGACTCGTGAGGGTGGCGCGGATGGGAGAGGAGGAGGCGGCGGATGTGGAATCAACGGTGAGCACCAACATCTCCTCTTGGAGTGGTGCTGAGGTCGTAGCTGGGAGGGCAGTCAAGGAAGCAGCAGATGGTGGCAAGTGCCTTGGGTTCGTCCCTCGATGAGGGCGGATGTATGTGTTCGGAAGTCTAACGTTGACACTGGGACACCGTCGTCCAAAATTCTTCCGCGCGTGGCAAGGGAAGCGGAGCTACTGGAGTGGGTGAGAGGGTGGGGGGGGGGGGTAGGGGCTGTGGTCAATGTGGCGATGGGGGGTGAATGGTGTCGTGCCTTCGCCAACGGTTGAAAAGGTAGCAGTACCTTCATAGCATACCTGGTGGTTTGAACGGCGTGAGGGATACCTGCGCTAGGACTTCTGTACGAAAAATCAGGCATTTCGTACAGCGTAGTTAAAGGCAGCTCCCTTGAGCGCCAGTCAGAGGTGTAGGATTCCGGGGCCGGGCAAAAAAGGGTGCTGTTGAAAGGGTTTGCAAAAGTGTGACGGAGGCCATTTGCTACCTAATCTGGGGCGTTTTGGTAGCAGACAGGCTGTCGATTTGTCGTTTTCCAAAACGGGGTTGACTTCCTTGACAAGGGCGTTCACTTTCGGAACCCTTGGGGAAAATCTTTGGTTTAAATTAAAGATGCCAACGATTCACTTACTCCGTGGGGTCGGATCGTGGCTGAATGCGTTTTTCAAGAGGAGACTGCGGATTCCGTCCCCCCTGATTATGGGGGAGGAGGACCGTGGTATTTCATGTGAGCATTTATTAATTGCGTCTCCTCCGTGTCAAATGCAAATGCCAAGGATTGAAAGTGAGTGTAATGAAAACTTCGTTGCAATTTTCCACAGTTAAAACTTTATTGCCGACCATGGTTTCGATACACTGTATCATCATCAGGTGAGGAAAAGTACAAGGAGAAGGGATATATATACCAAGCTACAAGAAGGGGTGGCAGGGGAGGAAAGAGCGGGGGGAAGGGGGGGTTTGTCATGAAGAGAAAGGCAGGAAAAACCAATGGAACCCCCGAAGTGCGGGCTGATGATGATACAGTGTATCGAAACCATGGTCGGCAATAAAGTTTTAACTGTGGAAAATTGCAACGAAGTTTTCATTATGTCTCGATTCCACAACATCACGCCTGACTCTGCACTTTTCGAAAGTGAGTGTGTTGGATAGCAGCAGTTGTAGTGCATGTGAAGTTGTCTGTTGAGTGTTTTTTAGCGTACGAGGGCTTGAAAGGTGATGCTGCCTTTCAAGTGCTCGCTATGAAAAGCCATATGTGGCGCAAGGATGTGAGAGGCATATGGCGGGGAAAGTGTTGAGGGCGTGAGGAAACTCGATGGGTGTTCCTCTGCGTGAATGAATAAGATTGCATCAACATCCGCGACCTAGATTTCAGGTTAATGATATTGGGCTCGGAAGAATTCTGCTTAGTGCTTCTCCATGAATGAGTGGGCATTAAAGACGGGAGTCTTTCTCGCTCCCGCTGCGGTTCCTTCCATTTGAACTGAGACGCTATTGTTAGAGGTTAAGGTGGTACATTTTAAAATAAATCCCGCTAAAAAATCAGACGGGCGAATTATTCAAGTCGGGGAGTGCCGGTCGAGAGAGAGAGAGAGAGAGACAGGGGTAATGTTTGCAGTTCTGTTTCTTGGGAAGTTGGCGTGCAGGGAGAAATGACGCCTAATGTAACCATTTTGGGGTTTTATTTAGAAAATTTGGTGTTTTTTGAGGTATTCCAAGAAGTGGCATAAATCTCTTACGCAAGAAGAGAGCTTGAAGGCTGCAAGTGATAGTCTGCGAAGGAGGAGGAGCAATCGATGCGAGAGTAACCGTTTCAGATAATTCGGCGACTGTGGATCACACCCTTACGCATTTTTAGCGGAGGAGAGTACTCAGCTATCTGCAACTGAAATTCCTTCATCTAGTTTGGTTTTCTCAGAAAACCAAGGATTTATTTCTGGAGTTCGACATTAGGGTCACTAGTAAGTGGTTGGTAAACTGTTTCATCATCTAATTGACGCCTGACTTCATATTTGTATCCCATAATATCTTGAATTCCACAGTTGAGTGGTTGTCTACTTTTTTGATAATGATATCATTGTTTCTGCTGAGACGGCTTAGTCTCGTCAGAGGTTTGGTGCTGGTCAAGGACGAGTCAAAAGTTGGGATCTGAAATTCATCTCCGTAATAAATTGCCAAATATTTCCACTTGGTCATTCTAAGCAATGATTTTGGTTCGTTTTTGAATTTTGGAGGAAAACTGACAATTTCTGGGTCCAAGTGAAGGGGTAGCCCGTCCTTGTCTCTTCAAAATGATCTGTAGTGCATTGTGCGACAAAACCGGGCGATAACAGGCGTTCGTACTCTGTCGTGGTCACCCTCTGCAGTGCGGGAGTCCATTGCCCTTAGGACACGTATGTCACGAGCCTCGCCTCCTAGGTCCCCCCTGCGGGTGTTTCCGCGTTGTTTTTTCTGCGTGCCCCTGCTGCGACTGTCTTGCCCTGAAGTCGTCCGCGGAACGAAGGAGAGTGAGGTGCATGGCGAAATGAATGCGTCGCCGCGGGAGGGGCGCGCGATCGGAGGTCGGGTCCATCCATGCTGCGAGGTCCCCCCCCCAATCCCTTCCTATGATCAAGCCATGCGCGATATTCTGCCATTGCACGGGGCTCGATCTAGATTCATTATTTCTCGTAGAGATGGAGTTGTAATGTTTAACTTCTTTGGGAGAAATTATATCGCGCCGCGAGGAGGGACGCTTGTAAGCGTACTTGCAAGTGTGGTAAGCCGGGGGGGGGGATTGCGGCAGGGCGGAGGAAGAGTGCCCTGGGTCACGGGAGGAGCGCCAGGCACGCACGGATCGATCTGAACCAATGGTATACCATCATCTAATAATAATCAAAGCGATGTGTGCCATTGAAAAATGGCGGGACAAAAAAATAAGCGAGGATTAATGGATCAACATCGGTTGGAGAGCTAGCGAGTGTCAGCGGCAGCGTTAAACTTAAAGGCAAGGGAAGCAAGGAAATGACATAGAATGGATGAGTTACGGAGTGATATTAATAGATATTAAATTAGATTAGAATTTAGCTCAGACTCGGGTCCGGGAAGCAATCATGGTGGAGGAGTGTGGAGGGAGAAACGAGAGGAAACGAGTGGGTGTTTTGGTTTGATGAGTGCGGTCGAAGCATTCGAAAAGGCTTTCAATCAGATCTATCGCTGGTGGAAAATTGGATTCCACGAATAGAGAGGACGGACGTTTTTGAGTTTTGTGTTGGCCAACTTGCTTCCCTTGTCGCTTAGCCTTTTCAACTCCCACTCGTGGAGATTGTTATGCAACAAGCCTTCATCATTTCATCGGATTTCTTGCTTTTCATCGCAAAGGCCATTGCGAATTTGGAAAATTATTTGATCGAGGTTATGATGCAAACGTCTCCGCACTTGACTTTTTCATTCTCCGAGTAGCGTTAAAATCGCAGTTCTTCGTTTCATCGATGACATCCTATCGTAATTATTTTCGAGCCGGTTTCTGTAGACCTTGAGCGTCCTGAGGGCGTTTAACCATTCCACAATTATTTCCCTTGCCCTCTATAATTTATTCAAATTCGAGAAACCTGAGGGACATACTGGAACATGATCGGCGCATGGCGTATGATCGGCGTCCGCGGCCTCCCCTTCTCGCGTCGACCGCCGGAGGTGTGCCTCGCGACACTTCCCCCAAACGGGATTATCTTCGGTGGAAAAGGCCTCCGTAGTTTTCCCCGCCCGATTCATTCCTCGAAATAGGATTCCCAATGACTCAGTCCGCCTACTCTCTTTTCCGAGCTTTAGACTTCTTCGCAGGCTTGGGGAATCGACGGAGCTATGGCTGTTCCTTCAATTTTTTCCTTCTTACCCACCACGCACATCTTAATCAAAATTCTTTCGTTATTTCTGTGGGCACTAGTATTTGAGCCCTGCGAACAGTTTATGGCAGAGTTGCGACGCTATGTCATGACATTTGGACAAAGCACGTTTATGCAGGCATGAATCAATTATCCAAGTCACCTCTATTCGCCTATCACATGTCTTTTTCACGTCGTTGACGCCGTGACATTGAAGGAGAAGGAAAGGCACGCAGATCCACACTTAGTGCATTGACAACTTACATGGCCATGGGGCTAGACTCGACCCTGCCCCCCTGTCCCTGCCCCCCTGTCCCCCACTACGTCATCATCATCCCAATCGGTCAACCACCCTTTTTACCTGCCTACGATAAAATCTATCGTCAACGAGCAGAGTATTCCTGGAGCAGAGTATTGCCCTATGAGGATGCCCAATGTCACGGTAGAGCTCAAAGGCAAGAAATATCAGTGGAGAGGTACCTTTCCGGGGTATCAGGGCAGTCCTTTTCATCGGGGGCGTTTTCTTAGGGAGCAGAGCTCTTCCGGTATGCCTGAACGTGCCAGATTTTATTTCTGAGCGCAGGACTGAACTCCTGACCCCCGGCCGCGGCAGCAAAGGGCCTTGATCAGTGGGGAATCTTTGCGATCGGAGCACGCAACCTCGGCTGGGCGGTTTTAAACACGTGGGGCGAATCCTCAGTCGCCTCCAATCTTTGCAATCTTCGCGCACGGCCGTGTAGGCCGCGGTGCACTCCGCCGGAAACACTGTCTTCCGAAACCGAAATCTTTCTGCCCATTGTTCAACACCAAAAAAGCCCAAAGGTTCTGGAGCACATCATATATATGTGATGTAATTGCTGCCAATTTGCGGGTTGCACTTGCCCCGGCTAAGTGACCAAATTGTAATAGACCC
Source organism: Hetaerina americana (assembly GCF_022747635.1). Taxonomy (NCBI): domain Eukaryota; kingdom Metazoa; phylum Arthropoda; class Insecta; order Odonata; family Calopterygidae; genus Hetaerina; species Hetaerina americana. The sequence continues at coordinate 572,841 of NW_027286952.1, read as the reverse complement.
GAGGGATTTTGCAAAGGTACAAAGTATTTTTCATTTGGGGATATGTTTCTTGACTGCATGCTATGCTATATTCTGCGATATTAAGAAGACTGAAATGTAAGAATCGAGGCTCCTTCATGAGAAGAACTGCAAATGCGTCTTTGCTGTACCCTCCATTTTTTAGCGAAATCATCAGTAGCTCATAAACCTAAGATTCCGCGTAGCTCTTTCAAGCGGAGGCATATCGCGCTGAAATCAGACACTAATTTAGGAAATTGTTTCTGGCTCCCTTCCCTGCCGCCTCCCTCCAACCCTCGGCTGATCGATCGCGCCTTTTGCACACATTTTATCGCGAATGTTGTTTCTCCACACCTCGACGCCCGTTCCTCAAGTGTCCGCCCATCGCCACTTTCGGGAAGAGCTTCACTTTGGCGTCTCTCCTGTGAAATCCCTGCAGGTGAGTGTTTTAGTAGTTTGCAATAAAAATAAAATAATAACAATCTGCGGTTCTCTTGATTGCTCGAAACAGTGTGGTGCAAGATTTTTATGATAATTATGAGGTACAGATATATTCATAGTGAGAGAAAGAGACCAGGTTATTCGTACTAACATGGGCATTATGAACAATATCATATGCATGCACCAACGAAAAAATGACTCCAACTATTGTTTTTAACTCAGGAAAATTACTAGGATGTATGGTGATAAAATAGAAACGGATGCGTGGCCTAACGGCTCTAAAATGGCAACCCTGACAGGTGCACGTGGGAATGATTTTTGAATAGGGAAGATACTATCCATCGTACGATCCATCCATCATAGCAATACTTACACTACAATAGTTGCCACCCATATCACACAAAACGCTCCATTCCTTACTCCCTGTCCATAAGAGGACACAGAATTTGCAATGACCCTGATTCCCTTGATAATTTCCATTCAAGTCTACACTGTTCCCTCCTCAAACGAGGTTATCCCGAATCCCTCCTGAACAAAAGAATCCGAAAACATGCGTACACTCCCAAACCTTCCTCCACCGCGGAACCCTACCCTCTTTCAATTTGCACCACATACTTCCCGAGCTTAGAATCTCTACGATCAATCCTAAAAGACCTCTACCCTATCCTTAAAAATCATAATTCCACCATCAACCTTTTTCCCAAATGTCCCTCAGTTACTTTCAAACGCCCCGCCAACCTATCCGATCTCCTCAAATCAACAATCCACTCCTTAAATCCCCAACCCGTCCCAAAACCACTCCACGCCATGCAATAAACCCATATGCAAAACATGCCCTATTTTCAAAACCAAAATCCCATCCCTCTCCCACCCGCTTTTTAACTCTCTCCCACCAATTCCCTCCTCTACTTGCACTTCTAGCAATGTAGTGTACCTTCTGAAGTGCCAACTTTGCCCTGTCTATATATTGGGTAGTGCACCACACACCTCAATATAAGAATTAACAACCACCGAGCCTCATGCAAAAATTCTTCCCTAATTGATATGCTCCCTATCCCCAAACACGCCTCCGAACACAACACTCCCTTTGATAATGCTATAGTGTGTCCATCATAGCATCCCTCCCACCCTTTGATCCTCCACTGAAACTGAAAGCATTAGAGCAATCCTTCATCTGGCTCTTGGAGTCCTGGAATTAGCCAGGAATCAATATTAGGCATTAATTACCCTGCTCCAATTATATTTTCATCCCCCTTCCACCCCCATCACCTTCTACATTTTCCCCACCCTTCTAACGCTGCCCCTCCAAACCCGTCCCTTCGGAATTCCCTCCCCACCTTCCCCTTCCATCCATCGCTCCAGCCATCGTATTCCCTTCAGTTCTGTCCCTCTCTTCCTTGATAAAGGTGGCAACGACCACCGAAAATTCGAAAAATAGTGAGTCTTTTTTGTGTGTTTCTGTGTTTATGTCTGTGTCCACTAGTGCTAAGTGTTATACATTATATATATATATATATATATATATATATATATATATATATATATATACTTGCATTTCGTACCCTGTCTCATTAAGTTGATAAACTTAATAAAACTTTTGTAAATAAAAATAATAGCGATTAGAGCTCACTAGATCTTTCTTTTACCCTACTCTATGAATTTGCTATTGATGACCTGTGACAGAATTATGATATATATTTGAATGTTGCAGGTAGATGCCACTGCGTACGCTACCTATTCACAACATACTTATGCGTGTTATTTTCTATATTTTGGAAACTATTCTTCTTCCGTCCGAGGCCCTATTGTGCCACATCGGAGTAAGGCGTATTCAGTCAACGTAATCTTCAATATCACTGTCTAAATATTCGAGACAAGGGGTCCTTAGGTCCCGGAAAAACGGGGACGCCGCTCTGTTCCGGGGATGTCGGGCTTTTATATATTTGTTTCAAAACTCCTGGAGCTGGACAAAAATTCCGATTAATCTAAATTTTCTGCTCTTTTGGCCAAATACTTGTGTTGCCCAAAATCCCTGGCCTATTTTGCCATTGTGAAGAGGCGCGGGAATCAACCGGTTGTACCTTCTGCACCCTCCACTCTCCCCACTCGCCCTCCGCACGCCACCCACGCGTGCACACCTCGGCGTACGCCCGTCCCATTGACAAATCCTTTTCTCGCCTCTTTGGTGTCTCTCGAGGGCAACGCATCCGGACCAGGGGACGTGGGATCCGCGCTTGGGTCCTTGGGACGGAATGGAATGGATGGTGGGAGCTGTTTCGTTGGGCAGTGGGCCGTTAGCTGTCATTCCCCGCGAACTCGTCGCTGCGGTGCACCACTGCCGGTGGTGACCTAGTTGACCGCAAATATCCCTATTGCCGTATGCACGTATCTGCGTCCTTGATCAGCACTTATTCGACGAATGCGAAGCACTGGTCGCCGTTCTCAAATATGACCTTTGCAATGAGCAATGGCGCATCGCGAACTTCACCGCGCTTAAATTAGCCGAGTCTCTCCCCAAATGACGTGGATCGGTATCTAAAGCTTCTGTCCCTCGAAAGGTCGGAGGTCAGAGTGCTCGTGCCCGAATTCCTCCGAGAGGAAACTTATTTCTCTCTCAATGGTGCATGAGGCGTGCTGTTTCTCGTTACTTTTATTGCGAAATACATAATTTGCATTTGTGTAGTTTTTATTTTATTCCTTTTTTACAGCACTTCTACACAATACCCAAATAGATGACAGTGACTCGCCATCCAATACACTTGTAACTTCCTGGTAGATTGCGGTTCATCTAATTGTCAGTTCGGAGGCAATTCATTACAGACTCGCTTCGCTTTTTCTTGACCCTGTCGCGTGTCGGGTCAAGCGGAATGTACTTCATTATTACAATTAAGATTCAATCTCTGGAATCAGTGCCTTTAAGAGGTTTCGTTGCTGATATTTTTGGTTTTTCGTGGCGAATACCATCATCTATTCATTTATTTTAGGAAAGTTTCACAAGTTGGCAGTTTGCCATGTAAGAACATAAATTCAGTTTATATATATATATATATGAATAAAATTTCACAATGCATTATTTATATTTTACATGGGTTACATATATAGATAAAAATTTCACACTTATACAATTATCGCTTAATCTTTTTTAACTTTAAAAAATATATTTACGGGTACAATATTTATATGCGCGAGAATATATTTAAATGTATTCTTATATATTGATCGGAAGTGCTCGAATAGTTTTGCAGGTAGACTGTTCCAGTAAATTATCGTTTTGTTAAGAAATGCGAACTTTTTATATTTTTCCTTATGCGCCCAGCATGTCATCTTGTATTACGAGTCATTTCTTCCGATAAATTAGGATTTCCTATACGTCCTTCCTTAATTCTCCCCTTTAAGCGTCTTATTCCTTAATTAGATGGAACATTTCACAGTCTGCTTCTTTTTCTCCTTCTTTTTAAAGATTTTCAGCCCAAGAAGGGATCAAGGTTATGCTCTGTACGAAAGTTTCTTTGGTTATTTTATTTTCAACATTTAACTGAAAAAAACCCACAAACACGGTAATCACCCCGAAGGTCGGTTTGGTACGTGATGGTAGAGATCACCCAGTACTAAGCCCTCCTATACGGCGTGTGAAATTCACACATCAGGGTAGGGGGGCCAGTTCCTTTCCCTGTGCCGGTTAAACATTTAACTTATTGACTAATAATTTGCATTTTTCTAGACACTCCGACCTCTCATTTTGTTTTTTTTGTGAATATCCTTTATTTTCCTCGATAAATCTTATTTTGCCGTTATAGAACTCTCGTAGAGTGTTGCACGTGATACATTTTTCGAGATAAAATCATTCAGCCCCTACTTCATTATCTTCATAAACCATGAAAACCATAAACACATTAATTAACCCGACAGTCCGCTTGGTATGTAAGATATTTGAGTTCACCCAGGACGGCATATGACATCCACACATCAGGGTAGGGGGGGGGCAGTTCCTTTCCCTGTGTCCCAGTTATGGTTTCCGAGGAAGATCTGGTACCCGGAAAATCACATAGCTTGGGTGGAGCTAAGGGTTTCCAGAGGCTTGCCCGGGAGTCAAACCCGGGCCCTAAGGTCAGTAGTTCAACTCTCTACCCCTGGGCTACCGCTACCCTTATCACTATAAATGCCTCCCAAATTTCTTCTACACTCTGACCACCACTCCAAATACGTATTTTCCCTCATCCATCCATTCGAAATACGTATTTTCCCTCATAAAGGACTGGAACCCTTCACTATCACCATATTTAAATTGCCATATTGCCATTTTGTTTACTATTCCCTTGCACTGATAACTCTCTCTATTTAGATACAAGTTGTGCATACGAGGTCTTTTCAAAAAGCTCCCGGACTTTATTTATTAAAAAACTACTTCATTAACAAATTATTGGTCAGGGTCCCCTTCAAATTAGTCTCCGCCCCAACGTATACATGCACTTATCCCAACGGAGTTTTCATTTTTTGAAATAGTCCTGGAGCACTTCTTCCGGAATAAATCTTCATAAGCCCCTCCGTAGAATTTCTCTCTCACTCTCTCTCTGACAATACTTTTTCCTTTGAGCAAGGTTTTTGGTTTGGGGAACTGGAATAAGTGACATGGGGCGGTTCTGGCGAGTAGGATGGGCGTGCAAGCACAGGGGCCTCATTATTGGCTAATAACTTGAGAAGTCCAGGAATACGAATGAGCCAGGGCGTTGTCGTGGTGAAAAAACCACTCACCGCTCCTCCAAAGTTCGGGCCGTTTTCGCCTGATTCTCTCTCTTTCGCGTTTCATAACCCTTCGGTAGTACTCCATGTGTTCCGTCTGACCTTTAGGGAGGCATTCGTGATGCATAACTCCCTTTGCATCGAAAAAACAGTCAACATCACCTTGACATTCGAGCGAACTTGTCGAGTGTTTTTGGGATGTTTCACCAATCCACTGTGAAGATTGCCTCTTTGTTTCGACGATGTGTCCATAAAGCCATGACTCATCCATTACCTGTTGTGGTCCTGGACAAGAGGGTTTCATCCTCTTCAGCTCGATCAGGCGAGCTGTAAATTTGGCGGTGACTCGATGCATACTCAATTTTTCAGTCAAGATTTCAAAGCACGAGCCAATTAAGATTCCATACTCTTCTGCAAGTTCCCTGAATGTCTCTTTGAGATGGTTCGCTTTCTCGATGCGAGGTTCATCAGTCGACGTGGATTGTCTTCCGGGACGATCGTCGTCTTCCCCTGATTGCCGCCCATTTTTCAATGGATAAACCGCTCATGACACGCGATGCGTTTCGTAGCATCCTCGCAATGAGCCTCGGTAAGCATCTCAGAAGTCTCGGTTAACTCTGATATCTAGGAAAGGGAGAGATTGATTGGTTTCTACTTCATGGGCGAAGTTTATGGTAGGGTATTGGCTATTGAGCTGTTCCAAGAAGTGCTCTAGATGGGCTTGGCTGGTATTATAAATTGCAAAAAATACCATCTACTTATCTTAGCCAAGTGGCGGGGAAATAGTCGGAAGTGACTCTACCGTTATCTTCTAATTTGGTCATGAACAGGTTCGCAAGGAAAGGGGAAAGTGAATAACTCATTGTGTTGCCAGAGGTTTGCTTGTATACCTTTTTGTTGAGAGTGAAGTAGTTTTGATTCATAACCCGATTAGTCAATAGCACTTACTCTCCGATAATTTCGTTGGGGATATGTTTGGAATGGAGCAATCTTCCTAGAAGGTTATCGTGTCTAGGATGGGAACACTAGGGAATAAGGACTCGACATCAAAGGAAACTAAGCTATCGGAGTATTTTAGTGTGATGCCTTTGATAATATGAATGGAATCAAGAATGTTTTTAACCTTCGACATACTCTGGAATTCAATGTTTTGACCTGTGCGGTGAGCCATTGCGAAATGGGAGAGTTGATCGCGGAGACGATGGGACGCATCGGACAGTCTTTCTAGTGTACCTTGGGAAGGCCATGAAGGCATGGGAGGATTGGGTTAGATGTGGCAAGTTTGAACTTAAGTGCCTTGTCAATAAGGAGCTTGCAATTGGCGATTGCGGATTTTATATGTTGGACCATTTTGCTGAGTGGATTCCTAGAGATATTGGTGTATGGTCCATTCTCAATGAGATTGCTCATTTTTTGAGAGTAGGTGTCCTTGTCTATAATAGCAATGTATTTCCTTTGCCAGACTTTAGGTGGAAGAAATCGTGGTTTCGGAGGGAGCGTATAAGGGTGAAGTAGTGGGAATCCTTATTCTTGTTGCGCTGGATTTTAGTAAGGTTTGACACAATGACACTTTCGCAGTGTTTACTGACTTGGGTTCTCGGATCGATGCCCAGGAATTTAATGGAATGTTCTGCCTGGGAAATATGGTCTTTTATAGGTAGGCTGTTTGGACAGATGTTGAAATTGAGTCCGCGGTTCAGTAGAGATAATTCATCTTTGGAGAAATTGGAGGTGGACATGTTAATGACAAACTAAAAAGAGTAGCCATCGGGAGAAGAAGTGTTGTCGTTTTTTCGCGAAATTGTTTGCATTTTTCTAGAAAGACCGAAGGATTCGTTGTCGTATTTATGTTTCGTTACAACATGTAGTTTTATTTCAAATTCCAGCCAATCTGAAAATTCCCGGTTGTTAAGTTTGTTAGTTTCAGGTGGAGTTGGTAGCATTCCAGTTGTAGTTCAGATCTTTTTGAGTGTAGGTGTTGGATTTTGGATTGAAGAATCTGTGATTTAAACTTAGCATCGTATCGTGTGTGAATTGGTTCTTAACAATTTTTGCCGAAGCGATGAATTTGGGCAGAATATTATGTTTTTGCCAAGCCAGCTAAGTTTTGGCTAGAGAGTGCCTGATTAATTTGAATTTATTTTATTACGTGTAATTGGTGGGCCGCTGGCACAGGGAGAATTCTCTCGTAAGCCCTGTCTGGGTGACTGCTTGATAAGGATGAGGGCCAATGCTATCCAGTACAACTTAGCCAGAGCGTTTTTGCTATCGTATTTTGATTAAATCGTTTGTTCTATTCTAGCCCCCAATATCCTTTCATTTTTTAATTTACTTTTATTTATTTAGTTTTAATCTCTAATTTCCCTCACCATATCCTTTTCCCACTATTGTACGGCTGGGGTTGACCCTTCCCACAATAGTACGTATATATTTATGTAGACGTAGATGTAGATATCCCACCACAGCCAGTCTCCCGAGCACATCCAACCTCATAAGTTATCGGTATGGAATCCTCGTGCGCTTGGTCCTCTCCCTCACTTTCATCTCCCTCTTCGCTCCCCTCCCTCCCTCTGGGGTCATTTTACAAACCCGTTCTCTCATTCATGTCTTCACATTACCCCGCAAGCCGCCGCAAGGGCGTGTGGCGGGGGGTGTTGGGTCACTACCCGTAAAACAGAGAAAAAACCGCATTCAAAACTAACAAATTCATGCCAATTCACTCCCACAGAGACGTATGTATTCACGAAAAGCCGTTTTAACTTACATGCAAATACATATAATAGCAAATAACATACACATTCACCTACCTACCCACTATACCTAATGTCTACGCAGTGTTTAATTTTGTCCTCACTTGTAAATCGTCTCGAGATATGCCAAATTGTTCTTATTTTTTTCGTGGTCAAAAGTGCCCTCTCTCTGCCCCTCCCCAGAGATATCTTCGGATCTCACGTTTGTCCCTTCTCCTAGACCTTCAGCATCCGCCCCCAGTACTGCCACGCCAATTTCATCATCCGGCGATTTCCAAGAAACGTTGTCTACCTCCCAGCGTCGTTAATTCACACCTAGGCTCATTCCCCATCTCCTTCAACGACAACAGAACATCTAACTCGCAGTTTCCAGTCCCAAAATACGCCCTTTCACACAAAACGTCATTCGACCATTCTCTTTCCGTTGTTAACTTCCACATCCGGTCTCTCGTTGCGTCGAGGACACATGCGAGCACTCGGAATCAGATACAATTTGGCCGTTAAAGCCGTTCTGCCCGACAGGACTCGGAAATATCCGCCATTAAACAGCATAGCCTCCACTATCCCAAATATTGACCTAATCCTTTATTAGATAATCACCCCTCCCTCGTATCCCAGTAAAATCTCGCTCCCATTCCCCCTTCCAACCTCCACGTCCCTCTCCATTCGCATCGGTGCACTCCTCCCATTCATTTTCTCGCGGACTGGCCCAGAGGAGCCCTCCGTCCATCACAGCCACGGCACCCCCCTCCTCATCTGAACTCCCCAGACAGCGCTGCGCCCCTCCCTCAGCGCGTTCGCGCCGAGTAATTGATTTTGCAATGTGCCGCGAATTTGCACTCAAAGGAAAAGGCAGCCCGCGTCACATAATCACTGCACAAAACACCTGACGTGCATCCGTGACAAGTGCCAACTGTCACTTCTCCGAGTCGTGGGAATTTCGCCATAGCTTGATGTGAGAGCACAGAATATCAGCAAACATTTGCAACTTCTTTCAAATTCCCATCCTGAGTAGAGCCGAAAACATTTAACAGTAGAACCTGATACCAATTGATATAATTAGTGGCTAGCTTCCGCGAAAGAGATTATTTTATTCACAAAGTGTTCGGGGTAAACATGCATAATCAACATAATTCCTGTGTAAAAAATGCTTAGTGAAGTATTAAAGGGAACCATGCCATTTATTTAATCGTGGGAGTTTCCACTTTTGCCGAAGACACCGGGGAGGTCTCGACATCAGTGTTGAGAATCCCAAAGGTCATCCCTTCCGACGAGGGCCTCGAAGCAAGATTGTCGCCTCCTCGGGTATAGTGGTAAGCGTGGCTTGGCTCGCACCGCCGCGCTCGCCTCGCTGGCTGTGATTCCCCCATCCCCACGTGATGATGCATCGCCACACACACCCGCCCCCCCTTCCCCTTTACGCACACCCTTTCGGGGGCCGAGGGGAACCCCTCTCGCAGTTTAAAGGATCAATAAACGGCACCCTATACGGTTGCCATGGCAACGCCGAGGACGTCAATGGAGAGTTTCGGAAGAGTCGGGAGGGAGAGAAGCGGGGAGAGGGCGGAGGTTGGGAGGTGTGGGGGCGGGGGGAGGGCCCCACGACGGGGGGCCGCGCCTCCCGGGGGCACGCATCACGGCTGTGTGTAATGACGGAATGGTTGCTGGGAGCGGAGAGAGATGGCACTGGCGCGTGCAAGGGGGTAGTTCCGCGGCCGTCTTGACAGATGTCGCCCCGTCCGCTTGCAGAAGCCCCCCCCCCCTTCGCTATTGTTGTTGTGCATTTGGCGCGGAGGGAGGGCCAGGGCCGGCTCCACTCGCGTGCGTGCGTGGTGGCCATGACTATTTCGTATTGATTTCCCCTTAGCTTCACTCGCACGTATGCTTCCGCTCCCGACTGAATGCACCAAAGGGATATCGTTCAGCAATCGGAAGCCCTCGTCCTCCTCAGTTTAAATTCGGATTTCCACCGCATTGGGGACTGAATTGATTATCCCCTCGCAGAGTGATGCGCTTTGAGCAGTTCATCGACGTGCATCGCACACCCACTCTCTCCCCCTATTCGCTTCCCTTGATTCTCCATAAAAGGGTCGGGGTACTGGTCCCGCGTATCCAACCAGGATTTAATTCCTCGCCGTTCACGCCAGTCTTCGGAATCGGGTGGGCAGGTGACCTCCCAAGTCTAAGTTTCCATGCGTAATGCCAGCCGGTTCTGGGAATCACTGGAGGGGGAAGGGTTTTCCTTGACCATCACGTGGGGGGGGGGGAGGGAAATTGCCTTGAAGTCCCACTCGAGGCATTCGGACCACGACAACGGCGCGGACAGAATATCGTCCGGGGATGCGTATCAGTTGCACCAGTCATCTTCTCATCGCATCGATTCCTCTCTTTTCCTCTTTTGCGGCAGGCGAGATCATCTCAATTAAGTTCAAGATATTAAGTGTCGAATAGATACATTTAAGATGTCATTTTTCTCAAAAATGATGAGGTATCAGGATAATATTGTCCGACCGCGGTAGGGGTCGTATTCGGATCAAAATCAGTCTGGTGTATTCGCCCCCTGCCACGTACCCTAGCGATGGTTTGCAGGGTACCAACATATCTACAAAAATACGGAGACGGCGCTTTGTGCGACGAAGGGGTTCTGACCGCCGCGCCAAAATCCAAAGATCGAATTCGGTCGAATGCTCACTCCCTTTCGATGGACTCGAACCACGACCGCACGAAATCTACCATCGAGGAGCGAGAATCGGATCTCTCGATGGCCTCATGGTGATTGCCAGCGAACCGATGTCGCCTCTGGAGATCTTCCGGGTGCCATTCGGGAATAACTCTCGAAGGACTCAACAATCTATGTCATTTGGCAAAATTCAAATGGGCTGGATTGGCGCACTGATGAATACTGCCCAGCAAAAACCAGACAGCCATTGGCTGTTGATGTGAACACACAGCTGCGTGGCGGGAAGGATTTTTGGGCACCGCAGGACTTTTTCTGATTAAAGTGCGGGTCAAAAAGTGGGTCTCCAAAGTTTTTTTTGCCAATTTTTTTATTTTTGAATGAAGTGAGGTTCAGTGCTAGAAATAGTTCATTTAACACGAATCAGATAGCATCGGATGGGGCATTATATAAGGGAATCAATATTAACAAGGAGACGATTCTCGTTCAAAATTCAAAAAACCGTAATGTCTAGGCAATATTATCTGTATTGATAGTAATTTGCCGAAGTTTGAAAAACCAAATCTCAGAATATCTTCACCTTATTCAAAGCACAGGCACGGACATATAATTATTGGGACAGAAAGATAGTTATCCACTGATATCGCCGACGGTGAAATTTTCCCAAACTCCTTTCCCATTTACAGAAGTGACATACCAAATAGAATCTGGGGTGGTGTCTTTATTGTAGTTAAAAATTCTTACGTCAGCAGGGCTGAGGCAATTACAGGTTATGGTTTGGAAAGCATTTGGTGTTCAATTAGAGGTCTTGAATGCAACATAATACATGCGTGCGCATTCCACAGACTGCCGGACGACGAAGAAAATTCAATATTATAATTAAATCAGCAAATCAAAGGTTTGTTATCGCAAAACAACAACCGGGACGTTATAATCAGTGGAGATTGCAATGGTCAACCAATTGATTGGAGCACATTTAGTATTGAACCGGGTGGTAAAGACCACCCACAGATATCTGTGGATCGCCATTGAATTCTTTTACGTGGAACTCATTGAACCAACTTGTCACGTGACCCACAAGGGGCGATAATATTCTTGACTTGTTAGCAACTAATATTCCCGAAAAAGTCATAACTATAGAAATTATAAAAGGAATTAGTGACCACAGGGCAGTAAATGCTAAGTTTTTGCTACATGGGGTCAGAAATAAGAAGCCTAAAAGAAAAATGTACTTGTTTAAAGAAAGGGAGTATAATGGCCTAAAGTGCCATTAAAGAGTCAATTTGCAAGTTAAAAGAAAGATACTAATCACCGAAATACTGAGGATACTTACTTGAGAATGATTTCCTTGGGAACACACGCTTGACAATCAATAAGTTCATTACCCGTAAACTTTTAAAGATGACACGGAAACAAGCAGGTACGAACATATTATGGTTGATATCTCTTGTGGCAAAATGAATTAAATCTCTTACGATTACCAGATATCTAGGGCGAAGGCCAAGAAGGAATGCTGTAAGGCGTTAAGTAATTTCAAAAGGAAAAGATTAGCGGAAAATTTGAAAGAGAATCTGTAAGCATTTTGGTCATACCTCAGGGAGGTGCAGGGAAATAGTAAGTCAGCAGTTAATTCACTCAAAAACGATAAAGGCGAAAGAATAACCAGGAGTTTGGAAAAGGTTAACTTATTTAATTCCTTTTTCAAAGCATCTTCATCAATGTCGCACCGAATATTCTCCGATAGCTTACCAATTCATTCCCATCAACCGATGCCCAAAATTGAAATCTCGTATAATGGAATAGAACGCTTTCTGAAAAATATTAAGCCTAAAACGTCCTTCCGGACCGATGGAATACCCGCTCGTATAATGAAGGATCTATCATAGGAAAATGCACTGGTTCTAGAAATCATACGAGGGTCATCCGGAAAGTAGTACCCGTTCGTGCCGCATGAAGTGCTGACGACGCGAGTAGCCGCTGGACGAGGTCAGATAGCTTCAGTGGCTTGTCTGCCTTCTCTGAGCCAAGTTGCGTGACGCTAGCATTGCCTGTGTTGTTTCTGTGATTGTTTACAATGTTTAAAAAAATTGAGAACGCCGCCAGTTGTGAAGTGAGGGCAGTGATTAAATTCCTCAATGCAAGAAACGTTCGCCCATGTGATATTCATCGCCAATTAAAGGAGGTGTATGGAGACAATGTAATGGACGAGTCGTCTGTTCGGCGGTGGTGTCGCAACTTCAACATGGGGAGGGGGAACACACACGACGATGAGCGTTCGGGGAGACCGTCTGTCATTACAGACCAACTGGTGAGCTCAGTTGACGAATTCGTGAGGAACGATCGGCGCGTCACAATTGATGACATCTGTGAGCATTTTCCCAATGTTTCTCGAACAATTGTTCATGAAATTGTTAAACACCATCTGCATTATGCAAAAATTTGTGCAAGATGGGTCCCTCGCGGATCTCAATGAGCTGGCGGCGAAGGACTATGCAGCAGGAATACAGAAACTTGTCACACGTTATGACAAATGCCTTAATTTGCTTGGAGATTATGTTGAGAAGTAGTTTAAAGTATCCTCTTTCAAATAAAATTTTTTATGTTTGTTAATATTTACTTTTGTGTCTTTATTTCACGAACGGGTACTACTTTCCGGATGACCCTCGTATTTAATATGTCCTTGGTGTATCACTTGGTGTATCACAGATTGCGAAACAGCTGTCTGGACACCAATTTTTAAGAACGGAGACAAGGATCAACCGAACAATTACAGACCTAATTCCCTCACTTCTTTTACTGGTAAGATTATGGAACAGACATGTAGTTGCCAGTTCGATCGTGAGACACTAAGATTCTCAGGAGTTATTAAGGAAAAATAAGCACGGTTTCCGAAAGGGTAGATCCCGCGAGACAAAACCAGCGTTTTTCGTTCATGATATTCTTATTTCGGGAGAGAGCCATTGTCCAGTGAATCCGGTTGTTCTAGATTTCTAGAAAGCCTTCGCCAAGTAACTCACAGTCAACTACTCACAAAGCTAGAAGTATAGTATATAGCATAGATAAAAATATCCAAGTTTGGGTCAAATACTTTTTGAATGGACGGGTACAAAGAGTAGTTATAGATGGTGTTGGCTCAAATGAAGTAAAAGTTACTTTAGGTGTTCTTCAGGGAAGCGTTTTTGGACCTCTTTTATTTCTACTTTACGTTAAAGACATCGATTCCGCAGTTTCTAGTAAGATACGTTTATTTGCCGACGATGCAGTGGTGTATCCGCGATCCTGAGGGCACAGCAGCTTTCTCAAATGACCTTGGTGCTATTCAACGCTGGTCCGACAATTGGCAATTAGAATCAAATTTAAAAAAGTGAGTATTGATGAATTTTTGGAAAATGAGCAATTCCCACCCGAACGCCTACTGTAGCTGGAACACCGGAATGGAATGTGTAGACTCGATTAAATACCAAGGCGTTACCCTCACTCACGATCTCTCCTGGGTGAAACATAGACGGGGAATAGGTGGACAAATTAATTAAAAATGAGGATTTATTAGAAGGGTACTGGGAAAATGTGATGAAAAGATCAACGTGAAACGTTATCTTTCGCTCGTTAGACCTCATTTAGAATATGCTGCTAGTACGATATGGTATCCTGACAAAATTGGATCAATTGCCAAATCGGATCGCGTGCAGCGTAGAAGAGGTAGATTTGTAAAACGTTCTTATGATTAACTGAGCAGCGTGGCAAAAAAATTTGGCGGCCTCGGTGGCGGCTTTATAATGTCTTCGTCTGCTAACCCAGAGGTCGCGGGTTTGATTCCCGCCTAGGCGGGTTTGCCTCCACTTAGGGATTGGGTGTTGGTAATTTTCTAATGTTATATATTTGTGAAAAAGTCCGATGTAAAAGGCCAAAGTGTTGTTTTAGGATTACTGTGAAATAAATTAATAATAGAGCAGCTAGGCTGGGAATCCCTTAATGGAGCGAAGGCTAAATTGACAGATAAAATCTCTTGTATAAATTCGAAGGATGTCTCTTTAGAATGGATGTTTAAAATGTATTATTGCCTCCATCTTACTGCGGTAGGAGATATCATATCAATAAAATTAGAGAAATTAAGCGTAGAGCAAATAGATTTAAGATGTCGTTCTTCCAAAGAAAGATAAGGGATCAGATTAATATTTTCTAACCGTGGTAGGGGTCATATTCGGGTCAAAATTACTCTACTGTGTATTTTCCCCCTGCCAAACACCCTAGAGATAAATTGCAGGGTACAATAATGTATAAATATCTAAATAACCCACTTGCACCCGCCCTGTGCCAACGATTCAGTTGGGTAGTGGCTGTGACCGACTACTGGCCCTTCTTAAGCTGTGTCAGTGATAACTGTTATACACGTATTTTATTTTATTCTTATACAGATTTTAGTGCGTGTCATTCGTTTTTTATTCGGGTTTGTGAAATAATAGCCGGTTGGTTTTCTTTGTCTACTGTTTACTTTGTCTGTTGCCTTGTTTCTAGTGTGTCAATCGCACGGCTCATGTCTCGCCTCGCCGCCCGCCGTCCGAATGCATTGTAATCGATCCAAAGTATTGCTTTCTCCTCCGTAATCATGAAAAGGTAGTGATTTTATTTACTTATGAGGTAGACAGTTCATGAACATTAATTTGCATGCTGAAGAAGCGCTCGTCGAGTCGAACAAATTGATTTTTTATTAAATTTGTAATTTTCCTTGTTTTAACTTAGTCTTAGCTTAAATGTTTGGCATTTTCGATAGGTTTAGGATGGCTTCCACCGGGTCTTCTTTCGAGATGCACGCGTGCGCCCGTGAATTCGTGGCTCCAAGGGTATCGCAGCGTTAGACGGGCTCGTGACTGATCAAAGGTTTAAGAGAAATTCATTCCTCTTCGGAAAGGCTCTGGGTGGAATTGAGAAAACTCACCGCGCCAATGAGACTGCATATCAATGCAACATTTTCAGAGTGTAAAATCATTCACCTTGACTGGGATGTTCGACCCAATGAAATAAGCGACAGGGTGATCGAAATGCGGCCCTCAGGGTGGGAAGGGGGGATTCCAGTGATAGGTAGTAGTAACGTCAGGCGCGTGATTGGGGGAAAGGGCAGACCATGAGGATGTGGGTCAGCGCGTGACGGCAGGGTGCATTCCCAGTGGCGGCGTAGCCCAGGCGACGAAGGCGGCTGGAGCGGGCACGAAGTGTTCCAGGCTGCGGGTCGTGGCTCATGTTGGCACCAACTATGCCGTGGATGCAAGGGATTCCAAATTCCTTCAGGGAATTGAACTCTGAAGTGAAGCGGGGGGGGGGGGTGGTGTCGAGGGTGTTGATGTGACGATCTCGAACTGCAGCCTGGTCTCCTTGAGGATTGATCGTGGACCTCTGGTTTGGAGACGAGTAGAGTGGCATTGATCAAGGGTTGCGTAATGCCTACAGGGATATCGGGGCATCTTTCGTAGACCTTTAGCAGGGGAGCCAATCGTGTAGGAACCCTCTGAACCCTTCTGGTATTCACTATAAATCTGAGGCCGCCAGGTGTGCTGCGGGTAGGATATTCGAGCACTGCAGGGCTTTTTTAAATTGAAGTGTAGCTCGGGGTGGAGATGTTGGATTCTTGTCGTCCTGGTGTATACCATCCAGGTGGAGGGATTCCCCCGGCGACGCAGAAGGCGAAGACGGTCGCCAGGGATACGGGGTGCTCCAAGCTACAGATTGTTGTTCACGTGGGGAGACACGACGCCTCGGAACGTGGATCCGAAGAGATACTGCACTCCTCCTTTCAGAAGATGTACTCGGAGATGAAGCGGTTCAAGGTGTAGTTAAAAGTCCCAACTAATTTAACAATCTGCCGCATCATTTTCCTCTACAAAAAATATACGTTAGCGGATGACTCCATCAAAATTTACAATCGTGGCATCTTCCGAGGTTTCTTGGAATATCTCAAAGGTAAAAGTACCTTAAGTGTTTAAATTCGGCTTTAACCTCGCGGCCTGCAGCGCGTCGCGCACGACTACGAATGCATATAACATTGTTTTGTACGGCATTTCGCCTCATCATCTTGTTTCTTTAAAAGCACTCAAAATTTCCCATTATAGGAAGACACCTCGATAGCTTAACTGGCTGAAGCACTCGGCCGTTCATCGAGGGATTCGCGTTCGATTCCCAGTCAAGGCGAATGTTTTTTTACACTCTGAAAGTGTCCTATCCTTTAGCGATCCGGCGAACGAAATCCAATTTCCTTCATATTACTTTGCCTGAAAAAGTCCATTAACATTCTTTCTCATAATTTCTAAACCTTTACGTAGTTCATCGACTGAGCTTGGATATAAACTGCATATACTCCAGGTGTCGTCCAACAAGCGAGCAATGACATGACACTCCTTCACTTTCTCGTCGCATTTCCCCAAAACCCTCTTGATGAGTCCTAATTGTCGGTTAGCTTCTCCACATATGTCTGATACTCCGTAAGAAATTTTTTAAGAATTGTTCAGTTTGAGTGTTTTCAATCTAGACCGCATTCCACTACCCAATGTATTAATCTCATTCATCGCATTCTGGTATCGATTGGGTGATATTATGTGAGATTTTTGCTGGCTGCGTTGGATACACTTTTGGATGAGGAATTAAGTAAATTAGATTTTCCTAACCTAGATGTTATTTTTTGGCCTTTCCTATCTTTTATTGAGCGTACCGACGGCATATGTACTTGACCTTCTCTCACATACCACCAGGGAGCTTTTGAATTTTTCTCCATTGAGTCTTATAAAAGCTTAATTTTGAAATCAGCCTGCGCTTCCCGAAAGGCTAATTTCACCCAAGACATAGAATATTTGTAGTTTTCTATTTATTTTGCTACGTTTGTTTCACACCCTCAGTTCACCTCAGTTATTATTCAACTCATCAACTTCCTACTACCTAAATCTTTGTGAACGTTCTTCCTATTTTCTTTTCTCCTTTACCTTTCCAATAATTTCGTTCAGAATACATGGCTTCTTTGTCCTTTCCGCCGTTCCTGTCATTGCCACTGAATTCCACATCCTAAACCGTCATCCCTATTTTATTTTTTTAAATCACATGCTACCCTTCATTATTATTAATTGTCATCAGAGTTCGCCTCCGCTCCCGCCAAGCTGTGCGAAATGACCTCGCTGTTCTTGAATCCGTGCCTAACCATAATATAATCTAACTGATACTTTTCTGAGCCACCTGGCATTTCCCATGTATTCCATACGCCTATTGTGGTGCGGAAACAAAGTGTTCGTTATGATTAACCCCTCTCTCCTGCGGATATAGATTACTCTCTCCCCGCGCTCATTGCCCGTTCCTACCACACCTTGCCTGTATCATTACTTATACTATCATCCACACCCTAAAATGGGTGTGAATGATAGTATAGGCAATATAATAATTTGGGTACTCCTGACGCCACGTTCCAATCCCCCATCACTATCAAATGTTTCCCTGCAGAAACACGCGCGATTGTCGTCCAACTGATCGTATACTCTATTGCCTTCTACCACCTTATGGTAATTACTTGGTGGCCTGAAAAATGACCTAGTTCGTCGGTTCTGCTCTCATCTCTTCCTGTAATATTCTCTCCGTTGCTTGCTCTATACTGACTGCGCTTCTTCCTACCTTTTTAATCAACCTTATGGCATCCTCTCGCTGAATCTCGTCCTCTCCGTTGTTCATTACTCCATGACTGTCACTAGTAATCCCCGCTTATCCTTCCACCTATAACCTAGCACAGTCCTAAAACACCAATATTTCCTCTCGCCATCTCTTGCTTCATATTATCGACTTTTACTGTCCAAAAGATTGCCTTTCGAGATCCGTATGTTAACTGGTGTATCGCCTCTAATAACTTCACTGATGCTGATATCGATTTCGCTTTGCAAGGATTTCTTCAGATGACCACGGAAGCCTTGCCTCTCCCGCTGCCGGGAACAACACACGGCTGGTTGGGCCGAACCCCGTAGTTGCCAGGATTCATATTCACTATAGTGTCCATCATTATATTCCTGGGAATGACAATTGAGATGGTTTCCCGTTGCCTTCCTCGATATTGTTTTTAACGAGACGCCATCACACAATTGCCTTCCCTCTAGGGTCAGATAGACTCATTTGCAACCGCTTCGCTGAGGAACAGACACTACATATGTGGAGTACCTTTGGCAAACTTCTCTGGCGCATTTCATCCGCACAACATAATATATGCATATAATTCGTATTATACTCAGTAGGTCTTTTTAAGGAACCTGGGCAGTTTCTTCATCAATGAGCCGTCTGCGGGCATGCTATGTTGCAGGTGCTTTGGACAAATGCCATGATAAGCCATCCAATGCCTAATGGCATAGTGAAAACTGAATTATAGAAAACGAATTGATGCATATTAAAAGTTAACTCCTAAAGAAATAATGAAGACCATCGAATTTCGCTGTAATGGTTTGATGGGGGGGGGGTGATCCCAGCCCTCTTTGGGGCCAGTCGATCAGCTGGGCTCAATGGGCTCTTCAGCACGTGGCGAGGCACTCTGGGTAAGCGCTCCTCCCTCCCGGGGCCTCGCTTTATTGTCGATTGCATTGTGTTGACGGCCCTTCGCGGGGACATTAACACTTGGACCGGCCTCTTCTCTTCTGAGGCTCATCTTCCGTAAAAGCACGCAGGCGGCACGGCTCCCTCTTGAAAAAAATATGCACACTTAAGGTTGACTTCAAAGGAAAAATCCGCGCTTATCGAATTTCGCCGCAGTCGTTTACAATTCACGCAGCGTCTGCTCACCTGTCGACACTCGTCGTAGTAGTAGTAGTTTTTAGGGGAGGCGACCGACAGCTAAGGTCATTTGCGCCATAGGAGATGGACAGGAAAGGATGAAGGGTGGAGAGAAACCCGGCGTCGGCATTAGCCTCCTCTTTACGAAAGGCGCCAAGGGGTCCGCAGTTTAACGTCCCATCCGACGGACGGCGTACTCACTCAAAGTGCCCTCCACAAAGCGCCTCAAGTAGGGATCGAGATACCTCTGAAAAATATTCAACACCGCCGGGACTTGAACCCGCGCCCTCAGGGTGGAAAGCCAATACGTTAGCCGCCGCACCATCTCGATCTCCGGCACTCGTCGTATAAGCTGTCGAAGATATTATATGCTTTTGCGAAAGATTCCAAGGAACTGCGGGAGATGCCACGACGGTAACTTTTGACGGAGTCATCCGCTTATATGTGCATTGTAATGCAACAATTTCAGAGTGTAAAAAAATCATTCGCCTTGACCAGGATTCGAACCCGGATCCCTCGATGTCCGTCCGAGTGCTTTAGCCAGTTAAGCCTCGGTTTAAACTCGTGCTAAACCTCGCTCTAAAGTCGTGCGCGTGGCACCACAGTCCACGAGTTTAGGGCCAACTTTAAACACTTTAGTCGTTTTACCTTTGACAAATCACAAGAAACTGCGGGAGATGCCGCAAGAGGGACTGTCTAACTAGCCTCGCGGGCTGTGGTGCAACGCGCACGATTACAAATGACCGTGGCATTGTATGCTCGGTATTTCGTCACAACATCTTGTTTCTTCAAAACCCCCAAAACTTCGGAGTGTAAGTGGACGCCTCGATAGCTTAACTGGCATCTAGGGATCCGGGTTCGAATCCCGGTCAAGGCGAGTGATTTTTACACTCTGAAATTGTTTGCTTTGCGAAAGATATGGTGGCTGGAGAAAGAACTTCATTGTTCAGTCGACGCTCATCGGAAATTGAATTTATTGAAATATTGATTCTAAGCCAAATATATGGGACCATCTGCGAAATAAAATTATTTAAAAAAACTGTTTTTCCATTCTGAAAAATGTCCAGGTACGTATATCCAAATCGGTCCTAGCCTAGCATACTAAGTGTATTTTATCTCAGTTATGCAAAGAAATTAGAAGCACTTGCCTCGCAAGTTTGGTGTTATGTGCACCTAAAACAACAATTTTTTTCATCTTTCTATATTTTATCTCCGTCGATCGACGGTGCGTGAGCCACTCCGCTCCTGCCAAAAGGGCCACTCAAAAGGAAAAGAGACGTGGGACCTTTGGGATACCCTGCGAAAGTCTCTCAGCTATGAATAATAATTCGTAGTTTATCATCTGAAGTGCCAACTATGCCCTACCTTCTATATTGGACAGTGTACCCCACCCCTAAATATTAGGATTCTTCCTTGATGAGGATGCTCCCTATTTTCGAAGCACGCCTCTGAACATAACACCCCCTTTGATAAATGCTATAGTGGATCCATTTAAGCATCCCTCCCACCCTCTCATCCTCCACTCAAGCACAAGACAATAGAACAAGCATACATCTGGCACCTCGATTCCTGGAATCAGAGGTCCTCCTGTCTGTAGTGCAACGCTCTATACCTTTACTACGGCGACCCAGATATATATATATATATATATATATATATATATATATATATATATATATATATGTATATATATAAACACGGATGTAGATTTGTAGAATATAGAGACACAAAGGACACTCACAGTATGTTATTTGACGTTTCGACAGCTCGGCTGTCGTCTTCAGAATGGCGTTCTCGGGGAAGAGCGGAGAGGATGTGCGGGGGAGAGGTGGGGAAGGGAGAGGTAAGGGACCAATAGGAAATGAACAAGGGGGTGGCGGGGGGAATATGTAGGCAGCCATATGATGCATTCAGTGGGCTTGGTTCAGCCCGGGGGGTTTAAATGATTGGGCCACCCAGATATGCGCCATCTCGCGGGTTCTCACCTCTATTATACTAGCAGATTTGGGAAGGATTTCAATCACCGAAACGGAGAAGCAATCGTCAAAAGATTGATTGTGGGAAGCAGTGTGAGTAGGAATGGGATGATTAAGAAATGTGGGAGATTTGGTGGAATATCGGTGGTTATTCATGCGGAGGGAGAGTGCGGTCGTGCATTCGCCCACGCAGAAGGCAGGGCGGAAGTTACAGGAGAGGCGATATATAATATTTTTTGAGGTACAGGTGGCGAGCGGTTAGGAGTTAATACTGAGGGAGGGGGAGGGTCTTAGAAGATGACAGCATATATAGGTTGATATATTTGTGCGTCGCCGAAGAGCGTTCCATTTCGAATATATATATATATATATATATATATATATATATATATATATATATATATGTATATGTATATATATATATGTATATATATATATATGTATATATATATATGTATATATATATGTATATATATATATATATATATATACATATAGAGGATATATATATATATATATATATATATATATATATATATATATATATATATATATATATATATATATATATATATATATATATATATATATATATACATCTCAGAGGCCTTCTTCAAGAGTCTCTCTTGAAGAAGGCCTCTGAGAGGGCCGAAAGCTCGAACAATTTACCGTGTGAGTGTTCTTTAAAATGTGTCTATTCTTTTCTATTTGTCTTATATTGTGTCAGCCCATTATATATATATATATATATATATATATATATATATATATATATATATATATATATGTGTATGTATGTGGGTCGCAGTAGTTCAGGGGGAAGAGCGATGGACTGCTGACTGGAGGGTCCCAGGTTCGATTCCCTGGCGAGTCTCTGGGCACCTGCAGCTCCACCCAAGCTATGTGATTTTGTGGGTACCAGATCTTTCTGGGAAACCATAACTGGCACAGGGAAAGGAACTGGCAACCCTACCATGATTATGTGTGAATGTCATATGCCGTATAGGGCTTGGAGTTGGGCTGATTCAACCATCACATACTAATATGACCTTCGGGTTGATTAATCAGTTTTTAAGGTGTTTTTCATCCAAATTTTAATGTAAATACTGAAATGGAATATCTTTTCTAGCTCTCAATGAAGAACTAAGAAAAGGTCATTCCAAATTACGCATGCATAATGCCCAGGAGGCAGCATATATTTTGGGAACCTCTAATATCCAGAAAAGATTAAGCAGATGACAATATCTAAGAGCCAACAAAATATGCAATCAAATTAAGACCACAATATATGGACAGGATTAGTACTACATACTTTGGACTTTGCTGATATTTCTGAAGAAAACACCCAAGGAAATGGAAATTAAAAAGCAGAAGAAACAAAAATAGGTTTCCTGGGCAACAACTCTATGGTATCCCACTCTTTTTGTAATAATGCCAAGGGGGTAGACAGCATTTGCGTGGAACTACTTATGTTTTAAAAACACTGAGGAAGGAGAAGTTTTCGTGGGTTCATGGACATTGTCGGATCAGTGTTAGTTCCTACCTCTAAAAAGTGAAATGTGAGGACTATAAAGCAAACATTTTTATTTCGCACATAGCTAAAGTGGCCGGCCCCATGATCAACAACATAAGCATGAAGATCAAGGCAAATGATTACTTAGGGGATAATCAGTTTGTGTTCAGGAAGGGGAGAGGTATGCCTGATGCCATTGCAGTAATGGGATTATTAATAGAAGGAAATGTAGAAGGCAATGAGAACACATTTGCTTGTATCATAGATTTAGAAAAGATTAAATACATTGCAGAGAGTAGATATAAATTGGAGGGATAGATAACTTATCTGTGACCTATATGTGCCACATACTGCTCAGGAGCATGTTTTAGATTGAGAGTTCATGGGCAGTGCTCAGAAGAGGGACTAGGCAGGAGTGTGCCCTACCATGGGTGCTCTTCAATAGTTAATATTTGAAGGAAATTGTTAAAGAGGCTTGGGACGAACTTGCAGTGGGAATGAAAGTCAAGTGTGGATTTAGAAAATCATGTTTTTGGATGATGGAACCTTATTTGCTATTTGACGAAGGGAATGCAAGTATTTTTGAGTTCATGGTTAGGGTTGTGCGATTAGAATGGGATGAGAATATGTAAAAAAAACCAAAGTTATGAGGTATTGAAGAAATTGGACACCTAAGTTAAATGTTAAAGTTTTAGTGGGGGGGTTGGCAAAAACTAGAACAGGTGAAAGAGTTTTCCTCCCTTCCAAGAGTCGCGAGATTGTGAAAAGAGAAGGGACAACAGGAGGAGGAATTGGTTAGGCAAGGATGCTTTCACAAAGATGAGATTGATCACTGGGAGTTTTAAGAAGAATGCTAAGAACATATGGCTGAAAATATTGATGCAGAGCATGGCAAAGACAAAATGTCATAGAGAAAACAGGCTAAGCATGGACTTTTAAGATAATGTGGGGGTGGATACGATTGGAAAGGGGAAAAAACATAGAAGGAAGATCATGATGGATGGAGGTAAGGGACAGTAGCAGAAATAATCAAGAGGAGGCAGGCGGAATGGTGGATGCAGAGCATTTGTTAATTGAAAATTGAAGACTTTGACAGGGGGGAGAACATTGGGTATAAGAGGAACAGGTAGGAAAAGGATAGAACCTTGAATGGACAGATAGGAGGAAGGATGTGCAGTGTGAAATTGGAGAGGGGCTTGTGCTAGCGTGGGGTTAGGTTGTGCCTTGTGTGAGGACAAGAAATGCAGTCGTGTTGTGGGTCCATCCAAAACCTACTTAATTGCATTGAGTAACAAGCATTAATGATTCTTAATCATCCAGTTTCCTATGAATGGGATTTTAGGTCATTTGTCACTGGCTTAACAATTCAATAATAGCAAGGAATGCCATATAACATAAAATATTGATAATCAAACCAACCGAAGTGAATTGACTACCAAGCAATTATAATTATTAATCATCCAGTTTCCTGTGAATGGGAATTTAGGTTAACTTTAAATTTATTGCATGTTTGAAAACTTAACAATAGAAAGTAGGTTTCTGTTACTTGAACAATAGATATTCAAAATTTCCCAATTTTGCATGTGTCTTTATCAGATTGGTAGTGTATTGCTATTACTATAGGTGGGGATGACCCGGGGAAGTTGTCAATTAAAGCTACTAAAGAAATGAGAGCAAAAAATAGCAGTCTAACTAATAAAATCACTACAAGGAGGGGATTTCTTCAGCTGAAGAGATAATCCATTTAAAAGAATAGCTATTGACTATAAAAATCATAATAACATGCAAAATACCCTCATCCAAAAGTAATCCAATTCATCCAGTTGCCTGAGAGTTTCATATGAAGGTGAGCAGGCACATGAAATTGGTGCATTGAAATTGACATAATTCATGATGACTCATTTGATTATTTTGATGTACCTAATTATATCTTATGCGCCCTAGATAGATAGATTTATACACCATAGAATAATACATAACTGCATGGGCTTCGTTAATGATTCATTCAAATTTATAGGTGCAGTAGATTTACATATACACAAGTTTGTACGCATATGGATGGATTTGAATGACATAATAACGGATATTTAAGATTAATAAAACAGCCTTGCATTCTCTGCATTGGCTCTTGATATATATTCTTGGACACTATAAAAAACATTATTTACCAAGAAATTGTTTATATTTTTTTGAATTCATATTCTTGGGGAAGTATTTGTTTGAGCTCTTCAGGAAGTTTATTAAAGAGCAGTATTCCTGAAACTTCTGCAGTTTTTGTAGTACTGCTACTTGTAATTATGCGGATTATCCTTACCCCTCATGTTGTACTTGTGAACATCCCTATTTCTGATCAGAGAAGGGGTTTTGGTACAGGCATACAAAATCACACCATATATGTGATTGTGTGATATATATATAAATATAAATATATATATATATATATATATATACACACACACACACACACACATTATATATATATATATATATATATATATATATATATATATATATATATATATATATATATATATATATATATATATATATATATATATATATATATATATACATATATATTTTTTCCATCCTCTATTCATCCAGTCCAACATCCCTATCCTGTTCCTTCCCTTTCCTCGTTTGCCTAACATTCACCCCTCAATTACAGTCTTCAACATTCCACTGCCGGTCAATACCCCCTTCATCCACTTTTCCTACCTCCATAGGATTTCTCCCTACAAACCCCTCTCTTAGCCCACCATACCAAGTACTTCCTTATTTATTTTCTTCTCCATCCATTTCACCTTCTCCATTCTTCTCCACACCCACATTTCAAAAGCATCCATTCTATGTCTATCCTCCTGCTTCAATGACCATGTTTCCGCGCCATACACAGCTACGCTCCATATCAAAGTTTTTACAAGTCTTTTCTTAACATCCTTACTCAAAGTCCCTGTCATCAACTCCCTCCTCGTGAAAGCCTCTTTGCCTAATGCAACTCTTCTCCTTAAGCCCCTACTACTTTGACCGTGTTGGTCCAAAACACATCCGAGATACGTAAACTGTTCTACCTGCTCTAGTTTTTGCCCTCCTATTTCAATGCTTAGCTCAGCCTTTTTCCTTCCAGAAAATCGCATAACCTTTGTTTTATTAATATAGATTCTCATCCCATACCTGTCGCACTGAAGTTCCAATTCACTCAGCAATGCTTGCAGCCCCTTGGCTGACTAACAAACTAAAGCTTGGTCATCAGCAAACCTAACTGATTTTACGAATTCCCCGCCCACTCCCATTCCTACCTCCAGTTCTTCCCAAGCCTCTTTAATCATTTCCTCTGCATATAGGTTGAGCAGCAACAGTGATAATGGGCAACCCTGCCTTACACCTCTTCCTAACACTGCCCCTCCGGACTCCCCGTTCCCCACCCGCACCTGAGCAGTCTGAGACATGTACAGGTTGCGGATCAGCCTCCTTTCCCTCCAATCTATTCCTATTTTCTGCAATATACTCATTAGTTTTCCCCAATTCACTCTATCAAACGCTTTTTCGAAATCTATGAAACAGGCAAATACCTCCTGGTTGTATTTTATATTTTTCTCGATTAATAATCTCATTACTGCAATGGCATCACGCGTGCCTCTCCCCTTCCTAAACCCAAACTGATCATCCCCTAAGTAATCATTTGCCCTACTCTCTATCCTTTTGTTTATGATCCTGAGAACAACTTTAGCTGCCCGGGATATCAAACTTATTGTCCTGTAGTCCTCACATGATGTAGCCTTTACCTTTTTCGGAATAGGAACTAAAACTGATCTCACAAAGTCTTCCGGCCAGATACCTTCCTCATAGATACTATGAATCAGCCCATATAGCCTCCTCCTCCCACATTTTCCTAAACATTTTAATTGTTCCGCGGGAATGTTATCCACCCCCACGGCCTTATTTAATTTCATCTCCCTTAAGGCCCTTTCTATCTCATCGTCGAGTATGCCTGGACCTAAGCTATCTTCCTCTGCGTCATATTCTTTTCCAATGTCTAACTTTGTTGATGGGAGTTCTTTAATATACAGTTCTTCTATATACTCCTTCCATCTCTCTTGGATCTTTCCTGTGTCAACTATTATCTTACCTGCCTTATCTCTAACTGTTACCATAGATCTCCTTTTCTTATTTCCCGATAAAGATTTAACTTTACTATACAGCGCACCGATTTCACCCTTCCTCTGCAGACTTTCCATATCCTCACACTGCGTCTTCCATGATGCTTCCTTAGCTTTATTTGTTGCCCGCCTCAATTTATTGTTCAACTCTTTGTACTTCATATTGCCTAGCTCTCTGTGCACATTTTTCCATTTGCTCCTCATCCATCTTTGTAATCATCTCATCCGTGATCCATGGTTTCCTAGTCATTTTAGCGTTAACACTTCCAATAGTCTTTTGCGGCTTTCGATAACCCTTTCTTTATCCTTTCCCATTTTTCTTCGATTGTACCTAGCTCTTTACCATCCTCCATGATTTCCTCTACCTCCCTTTTTGTACTCCTTCTTTTTCAAACCATTTAATGCTTCTACATTCCATTTTCTAACTCGCCACCCCTGCCATATCTTTTTGAAATGGACGCTACATTTCATAACAACTAAATGGTGGTCAGAGTCTGCATCCGCTCCCGGGAAGCTGTGGGAATTTGTCACACTGTTCCTAAACCTGTGTCTAACCAGAATATAATCTAGCTGATACCTTTCGGTGTCATCTGGCATTTTCCATGTATACCTGAGTCTTTTGTGGTGTCTAAACCAAGTGTTTGTGATGACTAACCCCTGTATCTAGCAGAACTCAACTGCTTTCTCCCCGCGGTCATTCTTCGTGGCTAAACTGTAGTCCCCCACCTCATCACCATCTCTTCCTTAGCCTACCGTCGCATTCCAATCCCCCATCACTATCAAATGTTTCCCTGCGGGAACACATGCGATTATTTCCTCTAACTGATCGCACATCCTATATGCCTTTTCTTCCTTATGGGTACTCGGTGGCGTGTATACCTGAATAATAACTAAGTTCGCCGGTTCTGCTTTTATCTCTACTAGTAGTAATCTATCCGTTACCTGCTCTATGTTGACTACGCTTCTTCCTACTTCTTCATTTAATACTATGGCAACCCCTCGTTTGCTCTCGTCCCCGCCGCTGTATATTATTCTATACTTATCACTCCAGTAATCCCCGCTATCTTTCCATCCCACCTCGAATAGACCTAAAATATCTATATATCCCCTTCCCATCTCTCGCTTAATATTCTCCAATTTCCCTGTCCTCATCATTGTCCTAACATTCCACGTTCCTATTCTAACTAAATCGGTCCTCTTCTTCTGCGTCTTCTTTCCTGCTGCTACTGGTTTTCCCTTGCAAGGGTTTTGTGGGACAACGACCGCGGAAGCCTTGCCTTCCCCGATGCCGGGCACGACACATGGCCGATTTGGCCGAGCCCCGTAGTTGCCAGGACTCAAAATCTCTCTATTGTCCATCATTTAAATCTTGGGAATGATAATTGAGGTGGTTTCCCGTTGCCTTCCTCAATAGTGTTTTTAACGTGACACCATCACTTACTGGCCGCCCCACAGGGGTCAGACACCATTGCAGCCACCTCACTGAGGAACAGACGCTGCGTGGACTACCTTTCGTCTGGCTCCTAACCTTTGACCTATCTGGCATGGGTGACCCTACCAGGAGCAATTATTATAACTCCCATCAGCACAGCTCTAGGGGTCATCGGAACGCACAAGCCCTTCCACCACGTCAAGGTTGTAGTCCGGGGAGAGATATATATTTATATACTGGGATATTTATATACTATATTAATAAATCTATATTTATGTATGTGTGGGTCACGGTAGTCCAGTGGGTAGAGCGTTGGGCTACTGACCGGAGGATCCCGGGTTAGATTCCCAGGTAAATTATTGTCATGCAACTATTGAGCGACTGAATTCACCATAGCATACATTCAATTTCCATTTGAGATGATTTTGTATGAGATGATATTAGACTTCTGCATAGAGCACCATGTTATTGTTCTCTGGAGAGATTATGGCTTTTGAAATATCATTCACATACACCAGGAAAAGTAAAGGCCCTAATAAAGAACTTTTTGGACCACTATATTTGAGTTTTCATTGTTGATTTGTAGGCAGCACCATTTTTTCTGATGATTTCTCCATACTGTTTCCTGTTTTTCTGAAAGCATGTAAGTCACAGATGAGTTACTCCCCTAATACCATAATGTCCTAGTTAAGTGTAAAGAATTCTAGATTTTACAGAATCAAAGGCTTTTGAAAGATCCATATTTACCCCTAAAACATGCTTTTTATCACTTAAGCTTGGGCAATTTAAGTCACATAATCAATGCATGCAGTTTCTACACTTTTATTTTTTGTGGAACCATGATTGAGAAAGATCTATTTTTGACGATGAATTTTAATAGTCTTTCTTCCAACAATTTTTCAATATTTGTAATGCGTAAAGTGAAGGATTCTTGACAAAGTTTAAGTAGATAATTTGCTATGACATCATGCCCACTGGATTTTTTTTTTTTAGTTTCTTGATTGCATTTCTGACTTTATTTTCTGTGGTGGGATTTAAGTAAATTGATTCACCCATGTACATTACTTTTTCTATGCTATCATTTGGTCCATTTTCCTGTGCTGTAGTTTGGCCAATGATATCTACAGTACATCTGTTTTGAGGATCGCTGATTTCTTTTCCATCAATTGTCATTGAGAAGCATCAATATTTCCTGGGCTCTGATATTTTACTGGCATTGTCATTATTTACTCCAGACCAGAATGTTTTTGTTTGATTGCTAGAATTTGAAATAATTTGTTTGACATGGCCATTTTTTGCTCTCCTAAGCAGCATCCTGTACTTGGGCTTAAGTTTATTTCTTGAGGGTGTCAGACTAGCATCCACTTTACTAGCCCTAATATGTGCACAGGTTCATTAACAAACTGTAGAGGACAAAATGCATCATTTGGATGGGAATGAGCAATGTTATTTGAAGTTGTGGTCGCAAAACAAAATGTATCTTTCCTGTTTATTTAGATTTTGCCAGAGATCACATCAACAAACTCTCAGTCCAGTATTTTAACTCCCAGAATAACCTCTTTAATTGTGTACTATGAAGTGGTTAGCAGCTATGGAGCAGAGAACACAATTATGGACTACATCTTTATGAAAAGGTGGCAGACTTGGATCCATAGTTACATAATCAATTGAGGCTAGGTTTTCACCGTATGACAGAGTCAGCAATAGATTCCCCTTTATTGGCCCCATATTTTTTGTGTGTGTTTACTACAATACCGTTAACTTCTCATGTTGAATAGAAATACTGTACAACTGTTTTAAATAGAATAACCTTCTTTTACTGTTCAGTTCTGGTTCTAACTTAAAGGAAGGACTTATTTTTGATTATATTAGGTTGAGAGAGAACCAAAGTGCCTTTGTTTTTTACAAATTTATAAACCTATGGTGACATGAGAAAATCACTGAGGCAAATGAGTCATATCCTCACCATCTCTTTTTTTGTGGACTAATTGCAGTCAGGTGGAAAAAAGTAATAAAACTGCTCATTCTCATCACCATTTTCATATTCTCTATGGCCTCAGAAATAATTGAACAGTTAATTGAATGTTAAATGTGGTGTTTTCAGTGAATCTAGTATTTGATGTTTGTATTTCATTCATAAATGATATCTTATGTGGTGGTCAATACTTTCCAGAAGTTAACATTTCGTTATCCTCCACATGTATCAATCAATGACCATAGAATGACTCAACACAGAATTTGTATAAGATTTTCAGATATTAAACAAAGAGAAAACAAAAGTATCTGCTTTGTCAATTGAATTTTGGAATGGAAAGTGCTTATTTTTCCTTGTGTTGCCTTATCAAAAGAATATAAAACCTGCCTGATCCACCCTGTCAATGTACGCCCTGTGATATTATGCTTGCTTAAATAGCAAATTCATGAGCACCATTTTCAAGGCGTTGTCTCTATCCTCATTGGATTTTCTCTGCTGGTTCTTCCCATCAATGATTGGTTTCTGGATCAGCCAGGTTGGCACCACTGTTTGCTTCAATTTTAGCCTATACAGTGGCAAATTCGCAGTCTCTCCTGACCTTCATCAAAATGTGTAGAATGACATACTCCATCAAAATTTTTGTCTCCTCTTGAGTTGAAATGTATTTGGGATACCTGAGAAAAAATGTTTGAGTTAGATTGAATTATTTGTTAGTTGAAATTAACTAGTTTTGGTAAAAATCAATAATGTTGCTTACCAACCATCACCATCAGCCTTTATAAAGTTACATGTTATATTTTGTTTGTCTTTCTATTGCACCTATTTATGGATACCATTTTTATGTACTATATTTTAAAAGTATAGATACTATATATTTTAGAATATGCACTCACCAGAAAAAATGAAGTTACTGAAAAAAAATAAAACATTATCATTTGGTTGCTGTGAAGATATGATTAACTATGAGTATTTAAATAAAATTACAAACATTCCGATAATTAGTTTCATGATTTATTATAAAAATAATGAAGAATACTGAGACATTCACTGTGAAATATTTCAAAATAGTTTTCAATACGGTTTCAAACTGTTGGCAGTCCATTTTGATGAAGTGTTTATTTCATTTGTGCAGTACGTAGTAATTTGAGCAGAATTGCCTCTCTGCTCTAACGGAGGTTGTCTCCATTCAACAAAGCCAAAGTTTGCTCATAATGAGGCATCAACCTTGAAAGATGCAACAAGACACTCCTACAACACATTTCACACCAATTCATACGAGACTGATGTAAGCTTCTGGAAATACAATTCCATGCGTGAGAAAATTTTTAACTGTGATTTTATTGCTTGCATTTTCAGTTCAGTGTTACTCTTTTGCATCTCACATTTAAAATTTTTTCTGTTAAAAAAGTTGCATGCCACACCACAATATTCAGCTTGAAACTGAAGAAGTGGTAATTGTTATTTGTTTGGGTTGTTAATTAAACTGCAACGTGATCAAAAGTCCTTGAAATTTTTATGTCATTAATACTCGTACCACCTTACTGAGGTGAAAATAATCCTTTTCATTGCACTTGTGAATTCTTTTAAGTGTCATTGAATAATGGGAAATATTTGATAATGGTATCAGATAAGGAATGTATTCAAGCAAATGAATAATTGTAATTGAAATGTAATGAAATAATTGACTTTGTAATTCCACACACTTTATTTTAAAAACATACGACCCAGGTTTCGACGTTGAACGTCATCATCAGGTGGTCCTCATAGAAGCACGCTGGCTATATATACCCTCTGATCATAGGAGTGGGGTATTGATAAGAAATGAGCTCTTACGGCTAGTAATATTAAATGAATGTAAAACTCCAATAGCCAAAAACAGTTTACCTTTCTAAACAAAGTACAAATGAAATTAGTTGGCAAGCACCACAAGTCAAAAAGGGGTAAAAGGTAAAAAAGGAGAGGATAAGTAAGTAAGTTCTTCGGATTGCCCTTACCCTTTCTCACTTCGACTTGTGTTGTAGTGATGATTACCCTTCAGTACGCTGAAGAGGGCTACTTTGTGGCCGAAATACGCGCATTTGTATTCACCTTTCTTATCCTCTCCTTTTTTACCTTTTACCCCTTATTGACTTGTGGTGCTAGCCAACTAATTTCATTTGTACTTTGTTTAGAAAGGTAAACTGTTTTCGGCTATTGGAGTTTTACATTCATTCAATAGGAGTGGGGGTTGGTCAGGGAGGGAGGTAGGAGGGGTAAAAAGGTTACAATGTAGCTGGGAAGAAAAGAGAATTACATTTTTGACTTAGAAGAGTGGTAGGTCTAGGAGTGGGGAGTGGGAGGGATACAAAATTTCGTTGGCAAGATCATCTTTCTAAAGAACACATTTCAAAATTTCTAACTGCTCCATAGCATCGAGCCTTTGACCTTTTTCTTCAAAATGAATAATTTTTGTCACAAAGTCACTGTTGTGATCACTTTCGATGAGGTGCTTTGCAAAGAGGGATGTTATGTTCTTATTTTTTACACTTGTTTGGTGTTCTTTAATTCTTTCTTTAAATTTCCATCCTGTTTGCCCAATATACTTAGTGCTACATTCTGAGCATTTTAACTCATACACTCCACTCCTCTCGTTTTCGGGGACTTTGTCTTTAGTGTGAGAGATCAGGTTCTTAAGCCATGAACCACTGTAAAAGGCACATTTAATTTTTTCTTCAGGAAAACTTTTAATTACTTTTTAAATACTTGTAAGCAGATTGTGGGCACACTTTTGAAATCCATGCTGATTACTTCCTTAAAGGGAATACACAGGCATTAAATGAAATCACATGACTACTCATGGTCACAGATACTTAATTTCAAGCACTTTGAAGGCTGACATTCCATCCTTTCTTGGTGTCGCATCAATCCATTTGCTTCCCATGGCTCGTTTGTTGCAAAAAAACAAACTCACAGATGCACACACCTCTCTTTCTTTGCTATTATTCCCATGACACATGTGGACCACGCTGATGAGAATGTTTCACAAATAACATCTAGTTCATACAGTGCCATGGGAATTAGAATACACACTAAGTATCTCGAAAAATGTCACTTTCTAAACTCCACACCCTTGCAACTTCCTGAATTTTCACTCATGTGGTGAACACCCCTTAAGGCCTACGTATTGTGACATCACAGAATGTGAAGGAAGGCCATGAGGTGCTCATGATTGTGGTGAAAGAGGGGGGGGGGAGTTGGTCCAGCACAATCAATCTAATCCAGGATACAGACACAATTGATTGCAGAAGCCAATTGCTTGCTTCTCCCTTATTTGAGAGTATAGGGGAGAGAGGACAGCTTGGAAGCATGGTAGGAATTACCAAATTTTCTGTCGTGAAGGGAGGTGTGTGTTTAAAAACTGGAAGGGAGGCAGCCAGGAGAGGAAAGGCTCTGTGACTGTCAATATTGGTGTGTGCTGGGGTGGTGCATTGAACAAAATAGAATGCAGGCCTCTGTTTAATTAAAAGGAAATATGAGTTGCTAGAGGTTGGAAGGAGAAGATTCAGAAGGGCGTTTTTTGGGAGGGAGAGGTTGATAAGAATGGCACAGGTTTGATTCACATCTTGGATGATTGCATGAGTTGGTAGGTTCTTCAGAGAGGTGAATGCTTTATTGCGAGGGGTATGGTGGTTTTGACTTATGTCAGCAATATTCGTGGGATGTTTGAAGAAAACTGGAGAACACATTCAGCAATAGTTTCATTATTACTTCTGATGAGAAAAAAGATCTGTTTGATGGCTTGGAGGGATTGAACACCAAGGCAGTTAATGGTGTGAGCAGGAATATCACTTTTTTTGCTTTTAGGAGAATCGGTAATGGAGGAATGTTTGTGCATATTTTAGAAGGGAGTTTGGGTATATCTGTGTGGAGGAGAGCTGTGTAAGTAGGAGAGAAAAGTGTGGGGAGAATCAGTTTTATTGCAAGTGCGGACAGAAAGGGATTCGGAGATGGAGGACTTGGGAACAACCATGGCCTTGGTGGGAGAAGTTGGGAAAGGGACTCGAGGTCGGCTTTGAAAAGATACAGGGGTCATGGAATTGGGAACTGTGCTGCCAGTTGTAGCGAAAAGGAGAGGTCGTGGCAGGAATGGGAAAGACATAAGAATGAAAGTGCTTTGAGGGATTTTTCATACCAGGTATTGAAGGAGCAGAGGGCTCCATAAATATTCAGTGGATGATGTTCGAAAGAACATGCTGGGACTAAATGTTTACATTCTTGTGAAGGGATGCATTTAAGTGTAATAAGTATAAATCAGGTTATCACATTGATTTTGGACGTCTCTTCCGCTTTTCAAAATAATCAGCAAAGTCTTTTTTCGCAATGGTCATCCGCTGCTTCGTCGCATTGTCCTTCATCTCGTTGAATAGGAATTCAAGAAGGGCGTGTGTAAGCTTCAAGTGCCCCAGTCTTGTCATTCCTGGTGGAGAATAATTTCTATCAGATAGGGTATCGCACCGCCAGCAGGCTGCAGCGCGCGGATCACCCTTGCCCCCGACGTGTGGCGGGATGGGGCGGGAGGCGGGACGACCCCTTCGCCGCCTTTCGCGAATCTCCAGCCATCCGGAGAGAAGCCTGCTGCTCAACCTACCGCAAGGAACGTCAACTATCCGCATTTGAGCACAAAGGAGTGTCGCCTCGTGGCGGCCAAAAAGGCAACTACATCTTCAGGATACATGTGTGCACGCTCGCGTTGGTTCGTTCCATTTCCGCGGTGGACGCGCAGATCATTGAATCTCCGTGCAATCATTTTTTCGCGGAGGATCCTTCACCGGCCGTTGGAAAGGACCAGATTGCATTCACTGCAATAAGCATCGCTTGCATTGCGCCAACTGCGTTCGTACACTCTAAATTTCTGCTCAGAGCGATATGCCGGAGTCACCCGAGAAGGATGAGTATTTCGAACCCACCTCGGCGCTCGCTTTGCTGCTAACATCTCTTCATAAATGCAGCCCTCTTCTTCATCGCGTCATCGCTCGGAACAATTATCCACAAATGGGATTGGCCATTAAGGTAAATCGTATGGGCACACACTCACCGGCCACCGGCACGCGCTCTGGCCTCGTAGGAAATGCCCGCCACCTTTCATTTATATGCGCAGGAGTCCGAGGTGTGTGGCGGCAAATTACAAAAATTATGAATGTCTTAACAAAAACACAGCCCACTTTATCTGTGCCACCTCTATTGTGGCGTTCCTACCGGAAGGTTTAATAACCACGGTCATAAATTAACAAACTTTCTGATGACCAAAGCCAATTAGGTCTCATCTACGACGAGTTAACACTCAACTTCATAGGAAAGCTCCGGGACGTGGACTTCCTCGTTAAACTAGAGCGAACACTGAAGAAAAGACTCGAAAGGGATAAAAAAACATATATCGTACTAGTCACTGGAACCGCTATTGATTTACGACATTTTGTAGCCACAACAGCGTTTTCTGCAACGGTCAAGACGCGGGATCGAATTTTTGTTGAACATAGTGTTTTGCTCGCAAGTACCTGTTGGAAAGTACGAGAGTGAATGGCCACGCGTGATTCAGTACTTTTTACTTGTTTATTAATGTCTTTTTTTATTAATGATCGTGCTCCTACACAATTCACGAACCCGCTCCAGCCTTCGCCGCTGCACTCTCGTCCGCATGGCGGAATCCTTTCTTTCGATCCTCCTGGTTTTCATTGGGCATATCGGACGCTTTGGGTCTCGCCTTTGTTGTCCAACACTCTGCACCTGCCTTTGACGAGTGCACGGGGGAGAGGGACTGAGTCTGCGCCGATGATCATCGGGACGGTGTGATCGCCGTCCGGCCACCGCGGGCGTTATCAACATGTTGCGCTTTCCTTGACCACGGACGGAGTGGAGGGGGGGGAGAGATGATTCCGAGCAGGGGTCTCAACCCCCTGGGAGCGATCTATCCCTGTGCAGACGCTCCGGAAAACACGAATCTCCTCAGAAATGCAAAAAAGTCCGTCCAAAAAGTAGGACTTATTTTTTCCCGGATAGTTGGACGGACAGCGGTTTCTCTAATTGGATTCGAGGGAAGGGAGTCACAGGAATGGATGTAGGCTCTTGGCAGTTGGCTCCCAGTCTTTGCGGAGTGCGGATAGTTCGTTTGCGAAACTTCTATAATGTGACATCGTTACGACCCGTCATGAAACAGATATTGGAACAGCGCTACGCCATCAAATTTACAATGAAACTGGGAAAAAGACTCATGACATTAAAGGTAGCTTATGATTATATTCTATTGTTTCAGGCTTCACTTCGTGGAAGTATTTCATATCCATTACTAAAAAGAAAGAAAGACTCGTACTGATGATGCCGCAAGTCGGTGAAACGCGTTGTACCGTATAATAAAATCTGTGGAAAAGTACAAGTCTTTCTTTCTTTTTAGTAATGTAGCTTATGATGATAACGCCATGGATAGATCGGGTGTTTTTGAGGAGCACCAGATGCTTCGGGAGGGTAATGAAGATGTTGAAGACTAAACTGTCAGGATGCCTTTAGACCTCAAAAAATGACGAAAAGCTTGCTAGAATGTGTGCTTTGTTGGACAAGGATCCAGTATTAGGTGTTCGAATGGTTTCTGATGCACTTGGCACCCTTAAAAGTGATGTGTATCGACTTGTGGGCGAAAGCATGGGCATAAGAAAGGAGTTTTGGAAGTTGGTGCCGCGTGCGCTCTCGGGATCGAAAGGAAACTCGCACGCGGATCTATGCCAAGAGCTTCTCGACCATGCCTCAGCCATCCTAGTACAGCCCTGTCGTTGCCCAACCAGACTTCTTCCTTTTCCCACGCCTCGAATCCGTGCTGAAAGGACGTCACCACAGCTCGGTGAAAGCGTTACAACAGGCCGTGACGAAGGAGCTTAACAGCATTCCGGGCGCCGCATTCTAGAATACGTACTAGGCGCGGGGAACCCGCTGGCAGCGGAGCATGGACGCTCAAGGGCGCTACTTCAAACACTTTGGAGCGAATGTATGACAGTTAATTTTTTGAATCGACTCAGTCCAACTACTTTTGGGATTGACCTTTTATCTGATTTTTCAGACATAAAATGTTAATATACCAAATAATGAATAATAATTACGTGTGCTCGAACACCCACGCTCGTTCACACGTGAAATTTTCCAAAAACGACGCTCTTCGGCGACGACACAAATATACGTATTAAAGTCTGGTTCGAAACTTGAAATAAACCGAAATGCAAAGAAATGACGTAATGGAAAAGGACTTTGGTTGACTTTTCTACGGTCCCCCTGAGAATGGCCGGATAAAATAAATGTGACCTAAACTATTTCTCCTTTTGTGGGTAAAACAGCTCCCTAACGCCATTTCCTGACCAAAGAATCGTGGAACTTGGTTGCATTGAATCTCCCACAGATTTCAGTCGTAGAAATCATCCCAGAATGTCAGAGAAATTAAGTTTCCTCGTTAGCTTAAGTGGTTAGAGCATCGATCCGGCAAGTCAAAAGATCTATTGTTTAAGTCCCGGTCAAGGAAATATTTTTATTCTTGTGGTCTGCCTGATTCCACCTTCCCCTTCCACCTCTCCTGTGTTCGTCCTTTGTATGCGTTCCTATCCCTTTTCCTTGTATCTCCTCCTATTACTTAGGCCATTTTGGTCCAAAACACTTCCGAGATTCGTAAACTGGCCCACCCGCTCTAGCTTTTGCTCTCATATTTTAATGCTGAGCTTATTCCTTTGCTATCGGGAAAATCGCAACAACTGTTTTATTTACATTGCTTCTCATCCCATATCTATCGCAATGAATTTACAATCCACTTGGAATTGCTTGCAACCCCTAACCCAACGAACCTCATGAGCAAACCTAATTGATTTTACGAATTCCCCACCGACTTTCATTCCTACCTCCAGTTTTTCCCATGCTTCTTTAATCATTTCCTCCACACATACGTTGAACAGCAATGGTGATAATGGAGAACCCTGCCTTACACCTCTTCCTAACCCTGCCAATTCGGACTCTCTGTTCCCCACCCACACCTGAGCAGTCTGAGACATTCATGTGTTACCTCTTGTCCCTCCAAGTAGTTCCGCAGGAATGTTATCTACCCCCACGGCCTTATTTAGCTTCATCTCCCTCAATGCCATTTCTATCTCATCGTCGAGTATGCCTGGACCTAAGCTATCTTCCTCTACGGCATGCTCCTTTTCTATGTCTAACTTTGTTGGTCTAAGTTCTTTACTATACAGTTCTTCTATGTATTCCTTCCATCTCTCTTGTATCTTTCATGTGTCAACTATTACCTTACCCACCTTATCTCTAACTGATACCATAGATCTTCCTTTCTTACTTCCCGATAAAGATTTAACTTTGCTGTACAGCGCACCAATTTCACCCTTCCTCTACAAACTTTCCATATCCTCACACTGCGTCTTCCACCATGCTTCTTTTGCTTTATTTGTTGCCCGCCTCAATTTATTGTTTAATTCTTTGTACTTCATTTTGCCTAACTCTGTATTTACATTCTTCCATTTTCTCCGCTCATCTATCTCTGTCATCCATGATTTTCTCTACAGCCTGCTGATTCTCCTTCCTTGTCAATCCATTTAATGCTTCTACAATCCATTTCCTAACCCGCCGCCCCGGCCTCATCTTTTTGAAACGGACGCTGTTTTACACAATGTTTCTGAATCTGTGCCCAACCATAATATAATCTAACTGATACTTTTCTGAGTCACCTGGCATTTTCCATATATACCTACGCCTTTAGTGGTGTCTGAACCAGTTGTTGGCGATGACTAACCCCTGTCTTCAAAAGAATTCAGTCGCTTTTTCCCCGCGGTCATTCCTCGTGCCTAAACCGTAGTCCCCTCCACCACATCACCATCTCTTCCTTCGCCTATCGTCGTATTCCAATCCTCTATCACTATCAAATGTTTCCCTGCAGGAAACACGCGTTTCTTGTACTTTCACCTCTTCTAGTAATTCTCTTTCCGTCGCTTCTCTGTGTCAACTGCACATCTTTTTATTCAAATCATGGCAACCCTTTGCAGGCTTTTACCAAGTTTCTGAAAAAATCCGACAGATTCGTCAAAATTGTTATCGTAAGAGGTGGAGTGTGATAGACCTATTGCAGGAATTAGGCTGGGACCCGCTTGAGATGCGAGGAAAACAGGTGAGTCTTCTAGAGGTGTATTCCAATCCCCCTTCACCATCAAATGTTTCCCTGCAGGAACACACGCGATTGTGTCCTCTAACTGATCGTATATCCTATCAACGTCTTCCTCCTTGCGATTACTTGGTGGTATGTATACCCGAACAATGACTTAGTTCGTCGGTTATGCTTTTATCTCTACCAGTAATATCCTATCCATTTCCATTCTATCCATTCCAAAGAAGGAACCGATGAGAGGGTTTCAAGAGGAGAGGGCGGTAGGACGAGGACGCTGGATGAAAGGGGAGGTGGGGAATGGTTTGGGATGGGAAGGTGTGGCATTATGGGATTGATATGGAAGGTTTTGGAGGAGGAGGAGGGATAAAATATCTGTTGAAGGTGTCATTAAAATCTGATATTGGTCCCAGTCTCATTCAAGGAATCAAGGATCCAGATGTTTGCTTGTTCTATTGTCTAGAGTGGAGAAGCTTCGACTTTCCACTCAAACTCAAGAGAATAGAACAGCATTTCTGCACATCCATGGCAGAACTTCCCCTTCTCGTAGAAGATGCTCCACGTCGTCGTGGTACCTTAAACATGTCCATGGTGTGATTTCGTGTGAAGCACGCATTATTATTCGAGGGAGCGGAATTCCAAATGGGTTTCTCTCTCATTTTTTGTGCACATAAGTTTTAAATGCGTATGCATGGGGGTTTAAGTAACTCCTCATCTATTCATAGTAATAATTTTAGAGTATGCATGCGTGTTCTCTGCTGCTCGAAGGAGGTGGATGGCAACGGCAGCAATATAAGAATGGTGCCCGAGGGCTCCGAGGCAGGTGTGAAACGGTCATTTGCGAAGCGGCGACACCCCTCACGCGCGTGGTTTCTCAGTGGTACAGCGGGTGTCATCCACGGCGGCACCAGCCTCCTCTCCGGCCCCAAGAGGAACTCCTCCTCGGCCCACCGAGATGTAAGGGACGCGGTGCGCGTCTGCATTAGGTGCTGCTTGGGGTGTCATCCGGTGTGCTCCCCTCGTCTGGAGCATTTCCCCTTCTCCCGGGAGTGTGGCGGGGGGATGAGCGATCCCGTTTGTGTCGCGTGGGTGGTCCACTCCCACGCGCCCGGCTCCCTCTCGGGACGGGCGAAACGGGGGGGCACGGGGGGGGGGGGCGGGCGAAAGGCGGGCGGACGGGCTCCTTGGCCTCGGTGTCTTCTCAGTCGCATCGAACGGGATTTCACTCATGTCTCACCAATGACGATAACTGCAAGATGACCCATTTGCTATGAAATAATATCTCCTGGTGAAGAGAATCGACGGAAGCGAATTAGGACATACTACGTGCACTGGGACAAATTTCGGGTCCCCCGTCACACGTCCTGGTGGTGGCTTGCCGGGCACCGAAACATCAATGAAATAGATCCACAGCATGGTGTCTATTGAGAGTAAACTGCCATGCGAGGGGCTGGAGAGAGAAGGGATGGACTTCGGATGGAAGACGAATGCTTTGGACGGGGAGAGGGGCTGTGTAGCACTCCCCTAGTGGATGGAATGGTCGACCAGGGGGCGGGGAGAGGGGGGGAAGGGGAGGTGCGGGGAAACTAAGAGGAACCAAAGCGAGGGGCGGCGAAGAAGCCATACGTAAGGGGTGGCTGGGGAAAAGGCGGAGATGCCATTCAATGCTGACGCGGGAAAATCAATAAATATCAAAACAAAAACGAAGTGGTCACCTCGGAGAGAAAAAACAAGCCCCCCGAGGCCAGAGATGTGAATTCGAATTTCCCAAACGGCGATAAAATATAGAAGGTAAATGCAGTTATTATTCCGTTATTTTAGTACCCTGTAGGCCACCGCTACGGTATGTGGCGAGGGGAAATTGTAAAGACTACATCAGAGAACTGCATGAATATAATACGAGAGCACGTAATTGCAGGCACTTGTACTTAGAACGGTTAAAACAGTGCGCATACCGTTAGCAACTTTTCCAACTATATCGTAAATGTCATAAAAATGTTTCAACACAGTCCATTCATAAAATTAATGCGTCCGATGTAATCCCGCAAGACCTTTCCTCATCCCATTCCCATCTGCCCAAATGCGTGCGTGCGTACGTTCCAAGACTTCCCGGATGCACGCGACGGAGGGCAAGGCGCTTGCTTCCACGGGAGGCACGCAAATCAAAGGTGCTCATTCGGGGAGATGCAACACGAACAGCTCCCCGCTCCTTCCCTGATGCCACTGAGGAACATTGCCCTCGATGGGTTTGGAGGGCGCTTTATCTGCACGGACCGTGAGTCAAATGCAACGATTCCGGAAATGTGAAGGTTTATTTCATTTAGAAAACAATTAGCGACGGATGGGGA
Source organism: Hetaerina americana (assembly GCF_022747635.1). NCBI lineage: Eukaryota > Metazoa > Arthropoda > Insecta > Odonata > Calopterygidae > Hetaerina > Hetaerina americana. Next base: position 530,882 of record NW_027286952.1, on the reverse strand, counting down.
TTTTAAATTTCTTACTTGTTTCACGCTCTGTCTGTTTACCCCAATTTACGAGAAATGAGCGGTCGGTGCATTGAATTTGAGCGCATGGCGTGCTCTAAAAGTGCTGACCCTACCAGCGGCCGCCGACCAACAGTGCATTCTGAACGCCATTCCTTAGCCGTACATTTCTTGACCAAACCTGTGACGCATTCTTCAAACTCTGGGTGCTCGGTTATTTCATCTTATTTGGTATAATCTCAGAAAGCATCTTGGATCCATACGAAGAATGAGGAAGAAGAAATCGATAGGATATACGATCGGGCAAAGAGAAGTGGTCGAAGACTTATTTTGACCTGAATATTACCCCTGCAACGGTCGGGCAATGATATTCTGATCCCTTATCGTTCGTGGGAAAAACGACATCTTAAATCTTCTATCTGTTCTACCCTTAATCTCTCTCATTTCATTGACATAGTCGCACCTACCTTAGTACGATGAGGGTATTATACATTTTGGATATCACCGCTAAAGATACGTCCTTCCATTTTATGCAAGAGCTTCAATCTGTAATTTAACCTTCGCTGCGTGATTGATTCCAAGCCGAGCTGCTCTAATATTTTGGACACGCTACTAAGTTTATCGCAGCAACGTTTTACAAATTTAGCTCATATACGCTGCACGTGATGCGATTCGGCAATCAATCCAAATTCGTGAGAATCCAATGATACAGGTCCCTGTATACTAGCAGCATATTCTAAATGAGGTCTAACCAGCGGAAGATGAATTTTCTCTTTGATCTTTCCTCATATTTACCAAGTACTCTTCTAATAAATCCTGATTTTTTGCTAGCTTGTCCCCATATTCCCCGTATGTGTTTCTCCAAGGAGAGGACGTGAGTAAGGGGGACGTAGATAAAGTATTTAATCGAGTCTACACATTCTATTTCTGTGTTCCCAATGCATTAGGCGTTCGGGAGGACAGGGAAGAAGCAATAGAGTTCTACTGGAGACAGGGATTAATCAGAGCGAACACCTCGTTTGGACAAATGAAAGGGGAAGGCATGCATGGCAAATACCAGGCGGCTCAGAAAATTATCAGACTATATTATAGTTCGGGACAGATTTAGGAACAGCGTGTTCAATTCGCACAATATCCCGGGAGAGGATGCGGACTCGGATCAATTAGTTGTTATGAAGTGTAGCATATTGAAATGAAAAGAGTAACATAGTAATTCCACACACACTTTATTTTAGGACAAGACCAAAGTTTTGACGTCGGACGTCATCATCAGGTGGTCCTCACAGAAGCCAACTTTGTGTATGTATATACCTTCTGAGCGATGGTTGATCACGAGTGGGAGGGTGGAGGTGTTAAAAGGTTGAATGTGGATGGGAGGGAAAGGAAAGGGGAGGGGTAGTAAAGCTTTCGGTGTCAATCGTTGGCTGTTGATGGGGGTTTGTTTGGTAGGGGGGGAAACCCCTTGTGGGGAGTACTGCACGTTAAAGAGTGGCAGAGATGTAGGAGTGAGGGGGAGTGGGAGGGAAGAGAAAATATGGTTAGCGAGTTCATCCTTGCAACGGACGCATTTCAAAATTTCAAATACTCCAATGCATTGAGCCTATGACTTTTATTTTATTTAGTTAATATTTTTACTACCATGCAAGCCACCGCGAAGGCGTGTGGCAGGGGGTAATATAACCAGATTAATTTTGACCCGAATATGACCCTACCACGGTCGGATAATATTATTCTGACCCCTTATCATTCGTAGAAAAAATAATATCTTAAATCTCTCTGTTCTACACATTATCTAAAATTATAAGAGAAATGACAGAAAAAAATAGAATAGAGGCCGATTTGTTTATTTCAGTTAAAATTTTTTTGGCCCGCAGGGCTGCGGTAATTCCAGGTATTGATTTGGAAAGCGTTTGGTACTCAATTAAAAGTCTTGAATGCAAAAGAATTTTTCTATGCGCATCTTAAAGACCACTGGACGACAAATATAATTGAATGCTTCATTTAAATCAGTGAATCCAAGGTTGCTTATCCCCACAAGATGATCGCGACGTTATAATCAGTGGAGATTACAATGGTCCACCTATTGACTGGAGCGTATATAGTTTCAAAACTGGCGGCAAAGACAAAGATATCTGCGAATCGCTATTGAATTATTTTACGTCGAACTCATTGAATCAATTTGTCACTTCACCAACAAGGGGCCATGATATTCTGGATTTGTTAGCAACAAATATTCCTGAAAGGGTCTTAGCTATAGAAACTGACTGACCACAGAGCGGGAAATGCCAAGTTTTCGCTTCATGGGGTCCGAAATAAGAAGCCTACAAGGAAAATTTACTTGTTCAAAGAAGGGGATTGCAATGGCCTAAAGTGCATGCGGCAGAATCAATTTGCTATTTTTTAGATAATTAGTGATCAGCGAAATACCGAGGATACGTGGAATCACTTCATTGATATCACGCGCTCGGCAATCGACAAGTTCATTCCCTGTACATTTATAAAAGATGGCACCGAACCTAGATGGTGGTCCAACGCGGATGTTAGAAAGGAATTACGACGTCAAAGGCTATGTCACGCCAAGATGAAAAATATTAGGGATGAATTCTCCAGCGGCAGAAAAATGAGATAACTTACGAATATCCGATGTCTAGGGCGAATCCCATTAATGAATATCGGAAAGCATTAAGTGATTTCAAATGAAAAAGCTAGCGGATAATTTGAAAGGGAATCCAATACGTCAAGTGCCAGGGAATTTCAGGGAAATAAGTTCACTGTTAATTCACTTAAAAATGGTAAAAGTGAAAGAGTAACTAGCAGTTCGGAAAAGGATAACTTATTAAACGGTGGGCCCCAAGCCTTTAAGGATTAAAGCATGACACAAACGCAGTTTTTAAGTGTCTCAAGCTTTTGAAAGATGGCCGAGAGGTGGTGGAGGACGAGACCCGCACTTGGACGGCAGCCGACGTCAAAAACCGACAGAAGTTGGTTGTGCTGCCGAAAATTTCCGAATACGCGACTGTTCTTTTTAATGTGTCTACATATTTGTTTTGGCTAATGCCGTTTTTTCACTTGTTTTCTTTATTATTCACATCCGTGAGACTTCGTTTATATCTACGAGGGTCATCCGGAAAGTAGTACCCGTTCGTGAAATAAAGACACAAAAGTAAATATTAACAAACATAAAAAATTTTATTTGAAAGAGGATACTTTAAACTACTTCTCAACATAATCTCCAAGCAAATTAAGGCATTTGTCATAACGTGTGACAAGTTTCTGTATTCCTGCTGCATAGTCCTTCGCCGCCAGCTCATTGAGATACGCGAGGGACCCATCTTGCACAAATTTTTGCATAATGCAGATGGTGTTTAACAATTTCATGAACAATTGTTCGAGAAACATTGGGAAAATGCTCACAGATGTCATCAATTGTGACGCGCCGATCGTTCCTCACGAATTCGTCAACTGAGCTCACCAGTTGGTCTGTAATGACAGACGGTCTCCCCGAACGCTCATCGTCGTGTGTGTTCCCCCTCCCCATGTTGAAGTTGCGACACCACCGCCGAACAGACGACTCGTCCATTACATTGTCTCCATACACCTCCTTTAATTGGCGATGAATATCACATGGGCGAACGTTTCTTGCATTGAGGAATTTAATCACTGCCCTCACTTCACAACTGGCGGCGTTCTCAATTTTTTTAAACATTGTAAACAATCACAGAAACAACACAGGCAATGCTAGCGTCACGCAACTTGGCTCAGAGAAGGCAGACAAGCCACTGAAGCTATCTGACCTCGTCCAGCGGCTACTCGCGTCGTCAGCACTTCATGCGGCACGAACGGGTACTACTTTCCGGATGACCCTCGTATATTAATAAATGTATGTATGTATGCATATATATATATATATATATATATATATATATATATATATATATATATATATATATATTTATATTTATATATATATATATATATATTTATATTTATATAGAAACAAATAATGAAACCCTTGCACATCCAGGGGTAGAGAGTTGGATCTTTGACCAGAGGGCCCGGGTTCGATTCCCGAGCAAGTCTCTCAGGACACCTTTAGCTATGTGATTTTTCGGGTACCAGATCTTCCTTGGAAACCATATCCGGCACAGGGAAAGGAACTGGCCGCCCTACTTTGATGTGTGAATTTCACACGCCGTAAATGGCTTAGTACTGGGTGATCTCTACCGTCATCTACTAAACCGACCTTCGGGTTAATTACTGTGTTTATGGTTTTTCTTACACACATTTTCTATGCAAAAACAGAGACAATATGCGCAAATAAATCATAGTGGTGTAGCCGTCGGAGACGCCTGGCACGTTAATCTCTTCTCCTCTCGAAACAACGGCATCCATCCTCATTCTAACAGATTGGCGGAGGAAGGGCGGCCAAGGGATGGCGTGTCGGCGGCGAGAGTGCGTGCGTGCGTGCGTGTGTCATTCGTTTCTATTTCTTTTCCCATCCATCGCTTATGGCGTTTGTATTTGTGTCCCTGTGTGCGTGTGTGTGTACATATTTAGGCGCGTGTTTTGACTAAAACCCATTATCCCATCAGCCGCGCGGCGTGGGGTGGGGCGGGGGGCGTCGGGCCCCCGTCACCCCCGCCCCGCCCCACCTCGGAGGGGCGGATTTGGGATTCGGTCGCGGGAGCCGATCCCGAGCGGGAGCGCCGACGACTGCCGAATCACTACTATTCTCAGTCCACTCTTGTTTATGTCAGATCTCGGGTGGACCCACACAGCTTCCCTTGAGGACCGGACATCAGACTGTCCTCCACCCCACTCCACTTCCTCCCTCCGCCCTTCATCCCGTCCAGCATCCCTCCCCACTCCTCTGCTCACCCCCTCTTCTTCCCTTCAGTGCTCCATCGCCATTCACTACGCCCTGCATCCATCTTCCACCCCTCCCTTCAACATCTACTTTAAGTTCCCCCTTCTCCTCCTCCCCCACCCCACCCCACCGCAGTACTTCCTCGTTTGTCTCCCCCTCCGTCCACTTCACCTCCTCCGCACTCGAGAGCCTTCAATCTACGCCTTCTTCCATGATCATCAACTCTCCAAGGGAACCTAATTTTCGATTTGCACGAAATACGCTCATAATCGACGTTTTTCTGTTCTGTGTGTCTTTGCTTCACGTCTCCTTATTCATATCTCTCTTAGTGAAAGTTCTTTGCCTGTACCAGTTATTCCTACAATTTATCCGGTATTTTCAGTATTTCTATCCGGAAAACTACCGATACGGGGAAATAGTCCAACTAGTTCTAGTTATCACGACCTGTTATAGTCTTTTAACCTCATGTTCATCTCACACTTACTCTTTCTCTAAACCCTGATCATCTGCAATTATTTTACTTTTTTGCTCATCTGTCCTCCGTCACCCTGAGTGCGCTCGGCAATGCCTGCAACCCCTTGACCGACCGACTGCCAAAAGAAAGCTTGACCATCCGCAAAATTGACAGATTTTATGCATTCCCAACCTGCACCGTTCCACTCCTGTCAACAATATTCGCCCGCGCCTCTTCCATCGCTTTCTCCGTGTGAGATTTCAGAGTTCACCAAGACCTCCATTTGCACGATATAACATCCAGGTTTCATTATATATTTCTTTTTACTAGTGACCTTATTAATATTTTGGCTTCACGCTATTCCCCAAGTATTCTCCTTGGGACCTCACACTCTTATTCAAGCATTTCTTCCAATTTTAAAGTCTATCGGTGAGGTCCTTTCTATCGCAATGGTCATCGGAGCTGCCTCATCGCATTTCCTCCTTTGTCTCTATGTCAACGTCAAGAGTTTCGTGCTTCGGTTGAAGGGGACTTAATCCGAGCTGCAAACGGTGACCCAGGTTTTCTAAAATTTTCTGTCATAACTGGAAATGAGGTGGGGTCTACTACGGCTGTGACCCTGAAACAAAAGCCCAGTCTTCCTGATGACAGTTGTTTGATGAGTTACGTAAAAGAGAGAATGCAACAAGGCAGCCAATGACCATTCTGAAAGTGGATCTTGCCGATTGCTTTGTTGAAAAGTGGACGCCGGGATAAGTGTGTGATGTCCCAAGGGGGAGTAGTGCTTCGAAAGGTGACCCATATGGCCTCCTCATTGCTCCATGGTAGGCTATTTTTCTCAAAACATAGCATGGCTGGATCCTTTCCGGGCAGACCTTTTATTATTCCTGGTCCCGAGTTTTCCTCATGACATTGCACGTCATTCCTTTCCCTCTGAATTTGCTGGGCTAACATCCTTACCACATGACTCTTCAATCTTTTCTTTCCATTTCTCCCGAGTCCCTCCCGGGTTGATTGACGAATTTCCCTACTTTCCATTCGTTGTGCCCAAAGAACTCCCTTTGATAATTTCTGACGGTGCAGTCACCTCCTCCACAGCCCACGCATTTCATCCTTCCTCTCCTAACTATCCATATCCGTGCACTGCACTTCTCCACCGCCTCTTATTTCTCTCCATTTTATTCCTAGTCTCGATTAATTATTTGTATGTTGTTCTCTCTTCTCCGTGCATGTCCCTTCTACTCTCTTCTCTGTTCAACTTCGTCCACTATTCCTCTCGTCTGTCTTCAGAGAATCCACGCCTCCCCACTCATATTCTCATTCACTGCTGTTTTAGTTTCGTTTGAGGCTTTTGTTACATCTTGATTCAATTTATCATTTTCCTTTCACCGATCTTACATTAATTTGAGTATTTTCATTCGTTAACATCCCGACTGTCTTCTGATATTCTCTCCTCTTCGTCGCGCATTATACCATACCCGCGCGCGTTCCATACCCATTTCTCTCCCGTGTTGCCTATTTTATTTTCTGCAGTACAACGTCGCACTTCATTGGCACTATTTCAAGATATATACACGCATACCTTTCAGGGAAAATGATGCGACTTTCGAGTCCATACGCATACATTTCAGGGAAAATGCGAGTCTCAGGTCCAATCTGTCCCTGCATGTAATTCATCTTGACTGACACTCTGCCATTTTGCATGTATACTCTAATGTGGAAGTTATGTAAGGCGTCAGTTGTGGTGGAATCATTTATCCAGAAGAATTACGAGGGTAGGATGGAAAGTAATGCGTACATGCTTGTAGGCCACAAACAAGAACAAATCAAGCAAGATCGGGCAAAAAGTACACTAAAGTACCATTCTTAAGTTTCAAAATCATATATTCATTTTTCAACATAGTCACCGTTAAGGCTAACACATTTCTCCCAACGTGTGACAAGTTTTCCCATTCCGTCACTGAAAAACTCTTCCAACATTTCTCGAATGCAGGACTTGACAGCTGCCTTCACCTCATCGTCCGAGATGTAATGATTATCCTTGCGGTGTCTCTTGAGTTGAGGGAAACAAGAGCATTCGCAAGGCGCAAGATGAGGGGAATAAGGAGGGTGTGGCATCGGTTCGAATTTCAGGTTTCGCAGAGCCTCTCCAGTTGCGGGGTGTGGGGTGTGGACGAGCATTGTCATGTTGCAAGATTATTGGCGCCAGGCTGCCTTCAACACGACAAAATTCTTCCTTGAATAGTCCAATATAGTTTGCGATACGCTTTTGAGTGATTCGCCAGTCATTTTGAATCAAATCTTCGAAGAGTTTGCGATGTTTATCGTATGTGGCAGTGATCGGATGTCCCCTGCGTGTTTCATCAACAATTATGGCTTTTCCAGGCTCGCAACCACAAAATTGTACTACCCATCGATTTACAGCAGACCTATCAACATCGTCTCACCATAAACAGCCTTGAAACAATGATGAATATCAGTTGGAGTCACTTTTTCAGCAGTTAAAAATTCGATAGCAGCACGCTGTTTAACTCGCGTTGACATAACACTATAACACGTCTCCATACTTCCGCTTCTCGAAATACACTGCATGAATGTAACGACCTCATTTTGTTTGTGGTCTAAAAGCATTTGTGCATTAGGCTTCAGCCTACCCTCGTATATTGTTGTCTCCCCGGGATCACTCCTTCACTAAAATGCACTCTTCCATGCAAGAGACCGGAGCACTCGCGAAAGCGATGTGTTCAATCTCTCAGGAGACTGGAAAACAATGACGGCACCAAACAGTCCGTGGGTTTTTAGCCCAGTATGTCATTGAAAATTGACTCGCGAGCGGCGGCTTGTAATATATAGCATTAGAAAGAAACTGTTGGCACAAGAAAACAATTAAAAAAAGGAATAAACGGAAATGGGAACGTTTTGGCTAGCCGTCCACCCGCGAATGATCTGGTCTCGAGCCGATTCCCTCCCCGCCCCCCCGACCAGTTCGTCCACCCGCAAACCGGGTTTCCCAGGCCATCACCCATAGTCGCGTCCTTGCCCTCCTTCGCCCCTTGCTACATTCAATCGAAATTCCTCCTCACTCGAATACAATAACTGCCAGCACAGTAGATGTGATTTCCCTTCGATGCATTTTGAATCGAATAACTTATAATTTATCAATGGTTAAAAAATGTATAATTTTTACTTGAAATAAATACCGTAACAATGAATTTTTATTCTCATGAATTATCTACTTGTGGGTCTGTTTGAAAATCACATAATAGATTCCCATGCATATCCAAGCCACAGAATTGATATATATATATATATATATATATATATATATATATATATATATATATATATATATATATATAAACCACTTGAGCTATCGAGGATAGTCAATTTACCCTGAGATCCGTGGGTCTCAGGGTAAATTGGGTTAAGAGCATCCGCCCGGCAAGTGGAAAGATCCGGTGTTCGAGTCCCGGTTGAGGAAATATTTTTACTCTTGTGATCCGTTCGATTCCGCCTTCCCCACCTCTATTGTGTTCGTCCTTTATATGTGTTCCTATCCCTTTTCCTTATATCTGTTTCTGTATATATGAGTATTTATTCGCCGTTTGGCGGGATTTCGTGTTTGAATGTGTATTTGGCCAATGTGGCTCATCTCTTTCTTCTGGCTATGCGTGCCACGAAACGCACTGTTCCTTTCCTGTATGATGTTGTATGAATTCTAACCCACTGTCCTTTCCTTTCCTTGTGTATTGTCTATTTCTCCTTTGGTGGGTGAAACAGCCCCCTGACGCCATCTCTTGGCTGAAAGAATCGGGGCGCTTGGCGACATATTAGACCCACGGATCTCAGGGTAAATTGACTATCCTCGATAGCTCAAGTGGTTAAGAGCATCCGCCCGGCAAGTGGAAAGATCCGGTGTTCGAGTCCCGGTTGAGGAAATATTTTTACTCTTGTGATCCGTTCGATTCCGCCTTCCCCACCTCTATTGTGTTCGTCCTTTATATGTGTTCCTATCCCTTTTCCTTATATCTGTTTCTGTATATATGAGTATATATATATATATATATATATATATATATATATATATATATATCAATGAATTCCCTCCCGAACGCTTACTACATCGGGAAGACCGAAACGGAATGTGTAGACTCGATTAAATACCTAGGCGTTACCCTCACTCACGATCTTTCCTGGTTGAAAACATAGACTATATATGTGTGTATGTATATATATATAGTTATATATGTATATATACACACACACACACACACACACACACATATATATATATATATATATATATATATATATATATATATATATATATATATATATATATATATATATATACACACTCACACAGGACAACATGTAAGTATAAGGAGAAAGAAGTCGATAGGGTATATGATCATTTGGAGGACATAATTACGTGTGTTCCTGCAGGGAAACATTTGATAGTGATGGGGGATTGGAATGCGACGGTAGGCGAAGGAAGAGATGGTGATGATGCGGGGGACTATTGCTTAGGCACGAGGAGTCACCACAGGGAAGAAAGCAATACAACAATGCAGGAGATAAGGGCGAGTCATCACCGACACCTTGTTTGGCCACCATAAAAGGCGTAGGTTTACATGAAAAATGACCAGTGATTCAGAAAGGTATCAGTTAAAGTATATTATGCTTGGGAACAGGTTTAGCAATAGAGTGGTTTATTTGCACAGTTTCTCGAGAGCTAATGCGGACTCTGATCACAATTTAGAAGCTATGCAATATACCTGTAGGGTGCGACTCAAAACCTTAGAAACAGGGCAGATGGTTCAGTCAATAGAATTTAGAAGGGACGGTTAGAAGAAGTACAAGCAGAACGTAGGGGAAATGCTCGTATTGAGGATAGAGAAACGGGTGCAATGGAATGAAAATTGAAATATGAAAAAAAAAATATCTATAGGGACAGGTCTAGGAAACAATGGAACCCAGATCTAAAATGTGGACGAGGAAAGAAAATGGGATAATGTTAACATATCATTAGGTAAGGGATTTATTTTGGACTAATTAATTGAGGCGGGAAACAAAGAGAACGATAGGAGAGTGGATGAAGACTCTCTACAAAGAAATGAAAAGTTAATTAAGGAATTGGTGCGCCATACAGAAAGGTGAAAGTAGTCTCAGGAGGCAGGAGGGCAGATTCCGGGGAAAAAACAAAGATTATCCCAGGAGAATAAAAAATAATCAGTTCCAATAATTGAACCAGGGAAGATCCAAAATAGATAGGAGGACTCTATATAGAGGAACTCTGCGGTAAATCCATAGGCCATCAATGTTAGAAATGGAAAGAGAATATGACGTAAATGAATATAGCTTAGGTGCAGCCATGCATGATGGCGAGACAGGAAGGTCATTATTCAAATCAAATAAGGCAGTGAGTCTGGGCAACATTCTTGCGGAACTACTTAAAAGTTATGGGGAACTTGGGAAGAAGAGTTCTTATGGAATAATTCGTAGATTTATCAGTGCTAGTTCCTATTCCAAAAGACGGGAAGGAGAAGCACAGAACAAAAGTTGGATATCACGCTCAGCTGGAGCGGTTCATAGGATCATCAGCTAAAGGATGGAGAGCAGGGCAAACGATTACTGAGAAAATGCTCAGTTTGGGTTTAGAAAGGGGAGAGGCACTTGCAATGCCATTGCAGCTATGAGGACACTAATTGAGAAGATATATTTGTCTGTTCCGAAGATTTTGAGAAGGTAATAGTTTCGATAGAGTAAATTGTTAAGAAGTGGGGTAAGAAAGGTGTGGTTATGTACGGCGCGAAAACGTGGCCACTGAAGCAGGATGATAGCAGTCGAATGGAGGCTTTTGAAATGTAGGTGTGGAGAAGAATGGAGAAGGCGAAATGAACCGAAAGGGAAACAAATGAGGAAGAACTTGGTATGGTGGGCGAGGAGAGGGGATTGCTGGGAGAAATGCCAAGGAGCCGGGAAAAATGGATGCAGAGAGCACGTTGACCGGCGATGGGGTGTTGAAGACTGTGATAGAGGGAAGGATTTTAGGGAAGCGAGGAAAGGGCAGGAAGAGGATAGATAAGGATGTGGGGAGGGGATGAAGCGAGGAAGGAGGCAATAATGCAGTATTAAAAATTGGCGTGGTGCACGAGGGTTGTCCGAATGGTTTCCGACCTCAGACTATGACCAGCACTTTTCAGATAGAGTATGGGAATGCCTGGGTGCATGCGTTAAAAGGAACTCCCCTCCAATATTTAAGCCATTTTAGACACTGAGTTTTTGTTTGACAATCTTATGAGTGAGTCGTGATGGATTTTATGAAATCCAGCTTTTCAATTGCTCTCTATGTTTTGGCAATATGACCGTCAAAAGAAGCTGTAAATGGTCGAATTTATCTCGTATCTCTTAGTTATGAAATCGAATCCCATGCAACTTCTCCGGGATGAACGGTTCTCCAGATTCACTCGCCGAAATGAACCGTTCGTCCAGCGACCTGGTTCCCGCCACCATTCCTCTCTCTCCCCCTCCCTCTCAACCCCCCTCCTCTCTCTCCCTCCCCTCCATCCCGGGGCTATTTACACCCGACAAACGCAACTTTGGTCGGCCTCCCAGGCCACACACACGCGCGCGCGCGGACTATTGAGTTTGTTTCCACAAGAGAAACCTTTCCTTCTTCTTCAACTCCGCCGATGGAGTCTCTTCCTTGTTGTGTCTACGCGTCAGAAATCTTTTAAAGCGAGAGCGAGCCTTGGTACACACTGGACCCACACCTCCTTCCCTCGAGGCTCGCCAACCTCGGTGGAAAAACACACCGCGGGGGGGGGGGGGCGTGCGAAATAGGCGGTGGCGCTCGGTCGGCCCCCCCCCCTCGGTGCACGGAGGATCCCCTGGGGCCCCATCGTCCCCTCCCCCGTGGGGTCGCCTCCCGGGCTTCTCGTCGTTACGGGTGCACGCATAGGGGCCGCGGTCGGCGGGGCGAACTGGGCGTGTGGCGGCGAGCGAGGGGCCCGGGGACGAGGGCCGGCAAGGGGCGAATCATGCGTGCGGAATTAATCTCAACTTACCGCAAAAAACGCAGTGTCGAAGTGTTAAGGGAATTGTTTGCGAAACATGATTCAAAAGCGGATAAACTCCCGCGAATTACTTGGAGCAAAGCAATTTAGTAAAGGGGACCGGGGTGTAAATGTTTGTGTAGACAGTGGCTTGCGTCTAACTGCTGAGGAAATCCGCGAGGCCCCGATTAGGGGGAAAACGAAGAGTCGAAATCATTTGCGAATTTCCTTATGGACCCACTGTTGGAAGTGGCGAATCGAGACTGGAATGTAATGTTGCGGAATTTATTATTATCAGGTTACAATTCAAAAGAAATGAACCGTGTCCCGATCACCTGGACCACCGTCAATAATTTCGTGGCTTAATCTCGTAGTAAACAATTTTATAAGTAACACAAACGGCGTCGAGAAAATCGCATTCAAGCCCTTATCGAAGTAGTAGTTTGACATCCACAAGGAACTGAGAATCAAGCTCTACCCCCCCCCCCCCTCCTCCCTCCGTCGCAACGCCGGGAAAAGTCATTATGCTCCAGCGCGAAACTTCTCCACGGTTATTCTGAACGATAATTCCGTGAAAATAATGAAAGCGCAGAAAATAATAAGTTATTTTTATAATTATGTGTAAAGGTGAATTCATTATGTGCAAGCGATTTGATTTAAATGCACGAGACGTTAAGGAGCCCAACGTGGACATTTTGTTATTTGAGCCCAAACAGTTATCAGAAATAATCTTACATTTAAGCACATCTACATGACACCCTTTATGCCACCGCTAGGGAGTGTGGCATCGGGTGCTTTCTCACGAGGAATGCACTCTCAGACGTGAATGTTACTGACACGTTGGTTGAATGTCGCACCCGCTGCTTCCATCGCGCTTCTACCCTCGCTTGTTTTTCGTCGGCCGCGGTGGATTCTTCCGAAATGACAGGCACCGGCGTTGGCGCCGATGGCTTGCCTGCGCTCCGACAGAGGCGCCGTGCGATTCCAGTCGGTTCTCCCGCCCCGCGGACATCTGTTTACTTCGCCCTCCGTCCCCACCCTCCTCTTCCCCCTCTCCCCGTCCCCCACCCCCCCGGACCCGCTCTAAGTCTCCTTCCCACGGTCAGGGGCGCCTCCGAAAAAATGCGCCCCTCCGCCTGGCACCGCTCGTCGTGTAGCGGCGGGGGCACGGGGGGTCATCGGGTCGGGAGATGCCCCCAGGGGCCGAAGGGCAGAAAAGCGTATGTCCGGAGCAACCTCGTTGCTGCGGAATCGCAGGGTCATGTGCAAAAGAGGCTGCGATGTTTACCATCGAGTTGTCTCCATTCACGCGAATTGCCTTTCTCCTGTGCTTCGCGAATGGATGCAGATGAATGTCGGGCGACGGCGGAATCCTCTCCGAGTCGCTGGAGCATGTCGAGAGGTCGGACCAGAGTCCTTTCCGGTCATCCTCTCTCTCTAGACACCCCCCCCCCCTAAGGACAGCACCAACATCATACCATTGGTGCGCCTTCATTCCTGGTATCCTTACCACATGTATGCAGTGACTGTGATCAATTTTTTAAGCGTCTCTGTCCAGATAACATTGTTCATTCCCTTGACATTGTAAATACCGCCTGCGAAGTCGCTGGGTAAGCCCATTCTTTGACGTCGTTAACTTATCATGTTTTGGGCATCTACTCTGTTTCAAATGAGTAATGGGGCCATTATTCCATTCCCCGATTCTCTGAGAAAAAAATTGGAATCAGGTTCGAGTGCATCGAGAGTTGAAAACGTAATCCGATTCTTGCCCCCCCCCCGGGGGTGCATCCCCCCCACCCCGCGTACAATCTGCTCTTGCTTCGAATTGGCGCCACGCCGAAACGAACCCACGATCTTTCCATTGAGCGCACCCTTTGGAAGGGAACGACGCCTGATGGGGCGGGGGCGCCCCCAATCCCGCCTTTTGAGGCGCTCCGGTGCAGCGTCGGGTGCTCCGCGGGTCGCTCTTGCAGCGCTGGTTCTCGCCTCGTGTTTGGAGGGAATTCTCTTTCCAAGCAACTGCGGGAGATGCCGCTACTAACCTTTTTGACGTAGTCATCCGCTAATATGCATCAAAATGTAACAATTTCAGAGTGTAAAAGTCATTCACCATGACCGGGATTCGAACCGGGATTCGAACCCGGATTCCTCGATGTTCAGTCGAGTGCTTTAGCCAGTTAAGCTTTCAAGGTGTCCTCCTACAAAATGCGGAGTGCAAGAGGACGCCTCGATAGCTTAACTGGCTAAAGCACTCGACTGGACATCGAGGGATCCGGGTTCGAATCCCGGTCAAGGTGAATGATTTTTTACACCCTGAAATTGTTACATTTGAAGGAGTTGTCTTCCTGCGAGAGAGAGGCTGACATGGGGTGGAGGTCTCTCCTCCCTCCAATACCACCACTCCCAACGCTCCAACATACCCAACACTGAATCTCTCTCCTTGGCCTTGCTGATTTCACTCCTGATTTATTTTCCCTTAAGAGGGAATCCTACATGCATATCAAGGTTTGTGCCACGGGTAGTATGTTCTGCCCTTCATATTCTACCTTTATCTTGGTCTCGCAGAGAAATAATTCTCGCCCTCAACAACCCTTGATACAATCTCCATTATGACTGAACTATATCGAAGATATTTACTTTCTCTGGCCGCAAGGTACTACTCTCCCCGAAACCTGCATTTCCGACCTCAACGCTTAATCCTCTGTTTCCTTAACATCTATTACTTCCTCCTCTCAACTCACCTTCCTAGATGCAAACATATCATTAATCGACCAAACGTTCAACACTTCTGTACATATAAAACCGACCAGCACAGAACAATGCTTATACTGCAACAGTTGCCACCCGTGCCATACCAAATAACCATGAAAACCAAACTTACTCCCTTTGAACACGAGGACAGCGAATCTGCAATCATCCCGACTCCTTTGATAAATTCCTCTCAAATCTACACCATTCCCTCTTCCAAAGAGGTTATCCTGAATCCCTCCTAAACAATAGAATCCGAAGACATACTTACACTCCCAAACCTTCTTCCACCGCAGAAACTCACCCTCCTTCAATCTGCACCACATGGGCCTCATGCAAGAATTCTTCCCTGATTGGGATGCTACAAATCCCACAAACACGCCTCGGCCTTCTCTGAGGCCTTTTTCGGGTCTCCACCCTTCTTTTTAGATTTTTATAATTGCATTGTGTGCCGCCTGGCCAATTCCAGGACTCCAAGAGCCAGATGAAGGATCCAAAATCCCATCCCTCTTTCACCCGCTTTTTAACTCTCTCCCACCAATTCCCTACTCTACTAGCACATCTAGAAATGTAGTTTACCTGCTGAAGTGCCAACTTTGCCCTGCCTATTATATTGGACACTGTACCTCACCCCTTAATATTAGAATTAACAACCACCGGGCCACATGTAAGAATTCTTCCTCAATTGATATGCTCCCTATCCCCAAACACGCCTCTGAACACAACACTTCCTTTGATAAATGCTATAGTGTATCCATCATAACATCCCTCCCACCCTTTGATCCTCCACTGAAACTGAAAACATTAGAGCAATCCTTCATCTGGCTCTTGGAGTCCTGGAATTGGCCAGGAATCAATATTAGGCATTAATTACCCTGCTCCAATTATATTTTCATCCCCCTTCCACCCCCATCACCTTATACATTTTCCCCACCCTTCTAACGCTGCCCCTCCAAACCCGTCCCTTCGGAATTCTCTCCCCACCTTCCCCTTCCATCCATCGCTCCAGCCATCGTATTCCCTTCAGTTCTGTCCCTCTCTTCCTTGATAAAGGTGGTCACGACCACCGAAAATTCGAAAAATATTGAGTCTTTTTTGTGTGTTTCTGTGTTTATGTCAGAGTCCACTAGTGCTAAGTGTTATACATTATATATATATATATATATATATATATATATATATATATATATATATATATATATATATATATATATATATATAAAATATCTTCGAAATGGAACGCTCTTTGGCGACACACAAATATATAAAAAACACAGATGTAGATTTTTAGAATATAGAGACACAAAGAAAGGACACTCACAATTTGTTATTTTTACGTTTCGACAGCACGGCTGTCGTCTTCAGATCAGAATGATTCTGAAGACGACAGCCGTGCTGTCGAAACGTAAAAATAACAAATTGTGAGTGTCCTTTCTTTGTGTCTCTATATTCTAAAAATCTACATCTGTGTTTTATATATATATATATATATATATATATATATATATATATATATATATATATATATAATTTAATATTTATAGAATTTTCGGTGGCCGTGACGACCACCTTTATCAAGGAAGAGAGGGAAAGAACTGCATACCTTTATATATATATATGTATATATATATATATATATATATATATATATATATATATATATATACATACATATATATACAGGTATATATATACTTACATGTATGTATATATATTTACTATTTACATGTATTTAATTATTTGTGGGTTACTATCTGGAGGCTTAGATACAATATCGGACTGGTGATTAGGGCTTAGTACTAAACCGGCAAATGCGCAGCATTGAAGTTTTTGAGCAAAGAACGTGATGTGCAGGATGTAAATTATGGAACCTAGGGTTCAGGGCTAACTGCGACGGATCACGTGACATATTCAGGGGTAGTCCATACTAATACGACGCCTTTGATGGGGAGCACATACGAGGGCAATATGCGGGTCCGCTTCGAAGAAACTCGGCTGCATCGGTGGGGGCAGGAGAGCACATAGCAATTGTCTCGTATGAGGCAGGGTCGCAGAGGGTGACGATGGAGCCGTGGATTCGACGGAGCAATGGAAACGGAGGCAGAGGACGGAGAGAGGGATAAGTGGGAGACTTGAGCACCAATCGGCGAGGGGTGGTGTTGTCGTCCACCGGTGCACGCCCGCCCCTCCCTTCCAAATGCGATGCTCGGATGGAGAGACGATGAATTGGAGAGATGGTTTGCTGATATTTTATCGTACGTCATTTTTATAATTCGATGAAATATGTTATCTGCCAATACCCGTTTAAAAAAAATAAAAATATCGTCAGAAGTTTACACAGCTTACTATCTCCTCTCCTAAAAGTCATCCCTGCGATCGTTAAGGAGTTAGCTCTTTCAAAGAGAACGGGTCCAGATGCAGAACTATCTGAGGGTTGTGTAATTGATTGCTTGAGGCGTGACTTGATGGAATCGATTCAGTTGGCGATGAACGTCCTCTGTTAAATGTGAAATTTTTAATTGGTCGGCCGTGGCGCCGGTCACATTCGATCAGTTGGTGGCGCCCCCTCGCTGCTTGTTTCATTTCGACCCCTCCCACGGTGCCCGGTGAAGGGGACACCCTGGGGGGGGGAGGGGGTCAAGGGACGGAGGCGGTCCCCCATTGGTCCGCCGCTCTCCTCCCGGGTGGGCGAGGCCCGCGAATGGGCGGGCGGGGCTGCGGGAAGCGAGAGGTGTGGCCAAAGTGGTCCAGCGGATCAATGGGTGACGGCCGCAGGGGGAGGCGTGGCTTCCGGAGAGAGGAAACGAAAATGTTTCCTCTCTCTTCGTGCGGCTGAAGCGGGGGAGGTTGCGGCTGTGTGGGCAATGTTTGCTTCTGGGGCGGGAGGGGGCCGCGCGGGAACAGTCACGTCTCCGCGGGGGGGGGGGGGGCCGAATGGAGGAGGTCTCCACCGGGGGTCTCGGAGACTGGGGGTGGGATTCGGGGCGAAGGCCGCCCACTCCGTCCCGCTCGTCGTCGAGGGCAGAGCTCGACGGCAGTCTCGTCCCAGCGCCCAGCCGCTGCCCCCGCTGCCTCCACTGCCGCCCCCGTAGGGCAGAGAGAGGCGCCCTCCGTCTGCCGAACGGCCAGCCCCCGTCCAAGTGCGAGAGCGCGGGATGAGTCAGGGGGCGGCGGGCCCCCCTGGCACTGGGGGCGGCGGCGGGGACCTCTCGCCGTATCCCACGACGGAGAAGGGTGCCCGGCGTCCCAAGTGCGCGCGGTGCCGGAACCATGGCACCATCTCTTGGCTAAAGGGGCACAAGAGGCACTGCCGATTCCGGGACTGCGCCTGCGCCAAGTGTAACCTCATAGCGGAGCGTCAGCGGGTGATGGCGGCGCAGGTGGGTGGCCGACCCCTCCGGAGAGTGCCGCGACCCCTCGGGGAGCGGCGGTGCTGGAGTGGTAAGGCGATCGGGGGTCCGGGATGCACCCCGGTCAACTGCGGGGGCCGGCATTAGGTGCGGCCGACTTTTGATCAGCCGCGACGTCGAGCGAAGGCGTTCGAATGACACTAGGGTCTCTAGGCACGAAGGCCAATTGTTTGCACTTTTTTAAATCGAAATTTCCTTCTGAAGGTGACTTTCCCTGTGCTGTGCCAATCAGTATTTGAATTGCCAATACCCATTTACCGGAAATTCCAAACGGATATTGTGTGTGTACGAAATGTTCTCTGTCTATGCTGAATTTTCCAAAATCACGTTATCTTTCAAGGAAACCTATTACCGGTGTCGTTAGATTTCTACATTCAAAAATGTAACTATCTGATGTGATTTGTTGAAACGTCTTTAATGATAATTTCTAAAAGAATATTTCTTCAAAATAATTGTCGGTGTGCTATTTATTATTCTTGCAGCCCTTGGCAGGTTGAACGTTTTGAGTATTTGCCTCACTCTGGTGCAAATGACCTTCCGTTCGGCTCCGCATATCCCGCATAATTGTCATTAATTACCCTAGAAAATAGAATTCCATGCCTAATAGAATTGAGTGATCAAGTTGCGTTGTGGGCAAGTATTATTGCTTGCCTCCAGAGGAACACTTTATCCCTTGATTTAGTACGAGTGCTTAAGCAATGAGGAAATTCTGGCTTTTTTGCTACAAGTAGAATCGCGAAAATTCGACAATTCCTCATCGAGTACTGACATCCATTTTCGGTCTTCTATATGCTTAGAGGTGCGTTTCTCAGGAACATTTACTTTTAAGTATCCTTAGAATTTCCTTTTTCTTGTCTCCACATTATTTTTCTCTGTGACTTCGCCACTTTTGAATGGCTCCCTGTTGTCTGCCAGCCCCTCCTTCCCGTCCGCCGCCCATGGCCTTCAACCTCACCTTTCATTATTCCTCCCCCATCCACGTCCCTCGCTTGATTCTCACCGGAGGCTTCCTCCAAGTCCCTTCCTCCGGTCTGCACCTGAACACTCCCCGCATGACGTCGGAGGGACGTGTGGCAGGGGGTGTCAGATCGCTGACCTCACTACACCTATTCCAATGCATATACAAACACATGACACCCTGTGATCCACTTAAAGGGCACGTTACAGGGCGTAACTGCATGCAACACGCGTTACAACTATTATACTAATCAATCCGATGGCTACACTAACAACACAAATAAGGAATCCCATTCATAAGGGTGGGCTCACATGTAACGCAATCACCAACTACCAGGTGGCATTCCAATCACGCAGGGCGGAAAAATTCGCAAATGAATCAGGTCTACAAATTTATTTGCACAACACACCGTCACCAAAGGGAGCGTGGCTGAATGTGACATTTTTGTTCCAAACTTAATTGAAGGAATTAGTGCAACAATTTCAGAGTGTAAAAATCATTCGCCTTGACTGGGATTCGAACCCAGATCCCTCAATCGGCTCGACCGGATATTGAGGGATCTGGGTTCGAATCCCAGTCAAGGCGAATGATTTTTACACTCTGAAATTGTTGCATTGAAATGCACATTAGCGGATGACTCCGTTAAAAGTTACTGTTGCGGCATCTCCCGCAGTTTCTTTGGAATTTGAAGGAATTAGCTCAAGATATTGCCACTTTTTTAAAAGTAATTAATCGTTAGTCGATAGAGAAATGCTCAGTATCTTGCGATTGGCAGCTAGCTCGCATAACTCCAATGCACGAGGGTATTCCGACAAGTTTTCTGACCTCACAAGAATGAAAGATATTTTGTCATCAAATTCATTTCCATTTTTCAACATTGTGTCCTAATAAGTCAATACACTTTTTCCCAGGGATGCTCTGACTTTTTTAATCCTTCCAAATAGCAGTTGAAGTCTTTCTCCACAAAATATACGTGTACTTGTGTGATAAGAAAATATGCGTTTACGTCTGGTGAAAATCTCTGTCCTTGAAGCGGAACTTTTAAGGTTAGGAAACAGGAATAGGTGGCTGGGGGTGGGATCCGGTGGATAGAGTATACGGTGAGCGGTCAACCAATTCTAAGTGCAATCCGTGGAATGTAGCCTCGGCGACCACCGAAGTAAGAGCAGGTACGTTGTCCTCATGGGAAAGTACTTTCTTCTTCTTCATCGAATGCGGTCGTTTTTATTGCAAAAGCCTGCCTCCAGCTTGTCTTGTAATAACGCGTAATACTCTCCCATCATTATATTCACCATTTTGAAGATAATCGACGAACACGATCGCAATCCCAAAACACGATCGCCGTCACCGTCCCGGCCGATGGCACCGCCTTTTGTCTTTCTCGGAGCAGGTTCGCCCTTGCACTCAACTGTTCGTTCGTCTCAGGAGTTGTAGCGGTGGATCACAGATTCATCAACAGTTATGAATAGACGCAAAAACAATTGAATCGCTTCGTTTAAACCGCTCGCTCCTACAAGGCCCCTCGGATATGTTCATTCGAAAGCATGTTGGTCCAAAGTGAGCACTCAACGCCCTTAAAACTTACGCCCGTTCGATTATTCTTCAGTCAATACGTGACAAACGCATCCTTTCGATGTGCTCATAGCCTCTGCCATTTCTCCGACCTTAATTCGACGGTCTTAAAGTAGACTTTAATGAACTTAATCGATGTTTTTGGTGGTTGTCACAGTTTTGGACCGTCCCGAACGCCTGGAGTTCAATGGTAACTTGGATATTTAGGACAGTGTTGAG
The DNA here is from genome assembly GCF_022747635.1 of Hetaerina americana. Classification (NCBI taxonomy): domain Eukaryota; kingdom Metazoa; phylum Arthropoda; class Insecta; order Odonata; family Calopterygidae; genus Hetaerina; species Hetaerina americana. The sequence continues at coordinate 509,599 of NW_027286952.1, read as the reverse complement.
GACAAGAAAATTAGAGAATATTAAGCGAGAGATGGAAAGCGGAAATAAAGATATGTTAGGTCTATGCGAGTTGAGATGGAAGGATAGCGGGGATTACTAGAGTGGTAGTAGTAGAGTAATACACAGCGGAGGGGAATTACCTGACCAATGACCAACTTCGTGGGGACATGTCACCGAACAACGCCAGCCTCGGTGGCGGCGGGGTAACGTCCTCGCCTACCAACCCAAAGGTCGCGGGTTCGATTCCCGCCTACGTGGATTTCCCTCTACTTAGGGCTTGGTTGTATGTGATTGTGTTCAATATAATGTCTGTAATGCAGGGTTAGGTGGAAGAAGGGACTATTAGTCTCAACCTCGCCCAATTAAGTCGATAAATAAATAAATAAAAAAACAACCATAAGGAGGAGGAAGTTACATTCAGTCAAAATGTCATAAATAATGTTTGAATGCAGTCCTTCCATAAAGTTAATGCATTCGATGCAATCCTGAATGAATTCTTCTTTTCTTCTCCTCATTGATTGAGTACTGGCCGGAGAAGTAGTTTAATAGGGGAGGCGACCGACAGCTGAGGTCATTTGCGCCGTTAGGGAAGGACAGGATAGGACGAAGGGTGGAGAGAAACCCGGTGTCGGTAGTAGTACACTCTTAAAGAAAGGCGCAAAGGGTCAAACAATTTAACGTCCCATTCCACGGAAAGAGTACTCACACAAAGTGCTCTCTGCAAAGCACCTTAAGTAGGGACCGGGACACTACCGAGAAATGTCTGCCACCCTGAGATTTGAACCCGGATCCTCGGGGTGGGAAGCCAGTACGACGCCGCGCCATCCCGATCCCCTACCTTCCCTCATCCCTGTCCCATCTGCCCAAATGCGTGTGTGCGGACGTTATTTCAGTTAAACTTTTTTGCGGAGGGCTGCGGTAATTCCAGGTATTGATTTGGAAAGCGTTTGGTATTCAATTAAAAGTCTTGAATGCAAAAGAATTTTTCTATGCGCATCTTAAAGACCACTGGACGACAAAAATAATTGAATGCTTCATTTAAATCAGTGAATCCAAGGTTGCTTATCCCCACAAGATGATCGCGACGTTATAATCAGTGGAGATTACAATGGTCCACCTATTGACTGGAGCGCATATAGTTTCAAAACTGGCGGTAAAGACAAAGATATCTGCGAATCGCTATTGAATTATTTTACGTCGAACTCATTGAATCAATTTGTCACTTCACCAACAAGGGGCCATGATATTCTGGATTTGTTAGCAACAAATATTCCTGAAAGGGTCTTAGCTATAGAAACTGACTGACCACAGAGCGGGAAATGCTATGTTTTCGCTTCATGGGGTCCGAAATAAGAAGCCTAAAAGGAAAATTTACTCGTTCAAAGAAGGGGATTGCAATGGCCTAAAGTGCATGCGGCAGAATCAATTTGCTATTTTTTAGATAATTAGTGATCAGCGAAATACTGAGGATACGTGGAATCACTTCATTGATATCACGCGCTCGGCAATCGACAAGTTCATTCCCTGTACATTTATAAAAGATGGCACCGAGCCTAGATGGTGGTCCAACGCGGATGTTAGAAAGGAATTACGACGTCAAAGGCTATGTCACGCCAAGATGAAAAATATTAGGGATGAATTCTCTAGCGGCAAAAAAATGAGATAACTTACGAATATCCTGTGTCTAGGGCGAATCCCATTAATGAATATCGGAAAGCATTAAGTGATGGTAAGACGGGGTAAATACTGCAAGACACCACTTGCGCTTTTTGTTCATGATATTCTTGTTCTTACGTTCGGACAAAGAGAAGTGGTCGAAGACTTATTTTGACCTGAATATTACCCCTACAGCGGTCGGGCAATGATATTCTGATCCCTTATCTTTCGTGGGAAAAACGACATCTTAAATCTATCTATTCTACCCTCAATCTCTCTCATTTTATTGTAATCATCTCTCCCACCGGAGTACTATGGGGGTAATAAAATGTTTTCAGCATCATTCAATTCTCAGTGCTAAGGAGACCTTATTCTTAATGTAAGAGATTTAATCTGTAATTCAACCTTCGCTCCATTGCTTGATTCCCAGCCTAGCTGTTCTAGTATTTTGGATACGCTACTAAGTTTATCATAACAACATTTTACAAATCTAGCACCTCTACGCTGCACGCAATCCTATTCGGTAGTCGTCCCAACTTCGTGAGGATCCCATATACTTTCAGCAATGGAGAATTCCAGGCTCGAAGTCACTTTTGTGGTCACGTTCGATAAGGCGCCCAGCAAAGAGGGATGTCACGTTGCTGTTCCTTACTTTGGTTTTTTGCTCCTTCATCCTTTCTTCTTTAAACTTCCATCCCCGAATACTGCGTATTCAGTGGAACCCTCCGACAACTTTATTACTCATCCACTCCACTCCGCTCTCATCTTTGGGGGCATTCAGTGGGCGAGATCAATTTCTTAAGGCATGCATTGTTGTTAAAGGCAAATTCAATGTCTTCTCTTGGTCAATTCTTGATTACTATTTGAGAAATATTCCCTAGATATAGAACTACTCGCCACATGGCAGTGGGATCTTATTCAGGGCTGTAAACGTGGCTTACGTCTATGTCAGTTAGTTTCTTCCGGTAGAGTTTATTTATTAGTTCCTCTGGGTAGCCATTGTAAGCTGAAATCGTTTTAATGGCGAAGAATTCCTTATTCATATTTGAATCTAACGTAGGAATAGAGACTAATTGGTGGACGATTGCATGAAATGCCGACAGCTTTTGGACGAAGCAATCAATGACTTCAAGTATAATCCGTTATTTGGCCGCTATACATTTTCTTCCTAAAAATGGAGTACTACATCCCACCTTTGCCTCTAGATAAATGGATAGGTCGAGGCAATTCGGGCAACCTTTTTCTTCTTTTTCTCGTGTGAAATGTACATTAGAGTTGTCGGACTTCAAATGTGCGAGAAACTATTGCCTTTCGGAACCTATCCGCACACATAAGACATCGTTTACATGTCGTAAGCAACGAAATACATTACTAATGAGAGGGTGAGCTGAGGAGAAGAAAACCTTTTCACCATGGTCCACGTAAATATCGGCCAGGAGTGCCCATAGCTAAACCATTGCATTGTTGGAAGAGGAATTACTCAATCACGCAATTCAATCAATTATTTCACGCAATTTTGAAAGGCGCATGCCTATTATATGGAAGATCTCCCGGGATATAATTTATAACAGTGGGGGCCATTTGAAATACAAGTATGCTCATCGATATAAACTACGTTTTTAAAGGAATTAATTATTTTATGAAAAACCATATCTATTGCAGCACAAACACATTACTTACCTTTATTAAAACTTTAGCGCCTAATTGGATTTCGCTCGTTTTTAAATGTTTTGCGTTAAATTAATCACTCAAAGCAGCAGAGAGTTCTTCCGGTTGGAGTCGGTTATTGGCGACATTGCTTTGCTTTTAATCTATTTCATGGAGGAAAATGCTTGTTCACATGTGTATGTGGTTCTAAAGGGACGTATTTCAGTGTTTGCATATTGCCTTATCTCTCGGGAATGTTCATTGGGTAATGAATGCCAGAAATTAAATAAATCAGAAGCACATTGATGTGGAAAAAGCCCATCAAATTTCATTTTCAAGAATAATTGTTTTTGAACAATCACTTCTATTAGTGTCTTAATTGGTCTTGTCTGTACTACGTTTTGTTCAGTACGTGAAAATGGGTTTATATTAAAACGAGCATGTAATCTTCTTCTTTAGCAAAATCATGAAAACGACTCTCAAATGACTCTTGCAATATCTTGATATTTTCAATATATTTAGTCAAACTGTTATTATTTGCAGCACACTCGCTCTGTCCTTTCAAATGTGGAAATTGACTGAAATCCTAATTTTTTAACCGAGAGATTAGCAGTTCTAATTTTATTAATTGAACTGATGTTATTAACTAAGTCAAGGAATAATTTATTCTTGTCTGTAGTTTTAAATTTAGATAATTGAGATGGCTGGGAACTTTACATAAAAATACCAAAGCACATAGCCACATAGCTATTGTCAACTATCAGGGTTCTTTCTTCAGGTAGTTCATCTTCCTGTCCCCAAAACTTAGAAAGGGCATTTTACAATCACGAGAATCTACTCAGAAGCTGATCTCTAGAAAACCAGCGCGCTTCACAACGAAGCATTAGTTCGCCACATTCCAAATCTAATAATTCATAGTATTCTCTGAATTCTCGTCTGTTTCATTCTCTTGCTCAAAGTTGATTCACAAATTTCTCGACTGACTGCATAACGTGCTGCAAGTGTTCCCCCACGGTGCCTCTCGATGTGTTACGCAATGATATTTCGGTATAGGACGTTTTAAAAAATGCTCAAGCAAAGCCGTACAGCCATCGACTTTTTTATTCATTGATGGCCCTCCGTAAGTACACACCCTAATAAGTTTGCTTTAATGTAATTTTAGATCTTCTAGGCATGATTTCACCTTTCCAAATATGTCTCGTCCTCTTGTTTTACCATGCAAATCCTTCTAAGACATTAAAATCATCACCAATTTCTCTTATGCAAATGTTTAACTGGGCAACATCACATATAGTATCCGTTGAGTCATCCAAAGCTAGAGGAAAGGAAGTAGAAGTATGGAGAAGGTCATCCAGTCGCTGAGATACATCCTGAGATCCATCCTGTCTCGGAACTGCCTGCCTCGATATTGAGCTCATCTGCTTTCCTTTCAAGAACTTTATTACCAAGATGGCGTGCCTGCACATATTTGGAGGCAAGCCTTAACAATTTTATCTTCATCGGAAAAGTTCCCTGTTTTCGCAAATGCTAAAGCAATTTCATACGACGCTTCTGTCATCGCCAAGTCTTAGCTACTTACTTTAACAAACATTTTTTGTCTTTTTCTAATAACTTCCTTTTTCTTAGTTACATATTCTTTTCGTAACTCAGACTCAAATCTGATTCTGTGCTCTATAGTGTTTCTTAAGTTCATATTTAGTATTTTGCGAAAGAGTGCTATCACAAACATTGAAAAACGGATTTCCTGAGGAACTTGCCATAATCAGCAACTCATTTTCCCATTGTTAAATAAAATTCGCGCTTACGATGACTTTCTTGGCTTCTCTTGCCCATTTTCATTTGCACTGTAATGAAAAATAGGAATTTAAGTATAAAAAAGTACAAAACTGAAAATGGTGGAAATGAGCAAATACGTACGTCGGCTACAAGAACGTGCGTCGCATCGCACAGAATATCAATTATGCGGCATTTTAAGTCTTTGTTCTCATAAAAAGAGTAGTGGCGCTCTTTTTTGACAAGCGTAAAATATATTTAATCTTAAATCCGTCTCTCAATCGCTGTCAATACAGAAACCACGTCAGTATCCTCAATAAACCATTGCTTCAAACTCGACGCCACGATGGCTGACTAAGAACTGACCGATCATATTGATAGCTCGCCTGTCCTTGGCACGTGAAATCAAACACAATGATGCGTTATTAGGGCGCGGTGTTTGCGATCGGGGTCTAGGAAATATTTTTGCATTCGTGATCTGCTGGATTCCGCCTTCCCCACCTCTCCTGTGTTCGTCCTTTATGTGTGTTCCTATCCCTTTTCCTTATATCTGTATCTATATAAATGAGTATATATATATATTTTTTTTAAGGTAATCTACCGGTTAAGGTAGGTTTTTGGATGGACACAACTACCAAACAAATATTTTTTTACTCCTAACAAAACACAAAATCCATCATCCTACTCTATATCAGGTCCCTCTTCATCTCTGAGTACTTTCTTCCTCCCTCCATCCCGTCCAACATCCCTATCCTGTTCCTTCCCTTTCCTCTTTTGCCCAACATTCTACCCTCTATCACAGTCTTCAACATCCCACTGCCGGTCAACACCCCCTTCATCCACTTTTCCTGCCTCCATAGGATTGCTCCCAACAAACCCCTCTCTTCGCCCACCATACAAAGTACTTCCTCATTTGTTTTCTTCTCTGTCCATTTCACCTTCTCCATTCTTCTCCACACCCACATTTCAAAAGCCTCCATTCTACGTCTATCCTCCTGCTTCAATTACCACGTTTCTGCACCGTACATAGCTACGCTCCATATCAAAGTTTTTACGAGTCTTTTCTTAACATCCTTACTCAAAGTCCCTGTCATCAACTCCCTCCTCGTGAAAGCCTCTTTGCCTAGCGCAATTCTTCCCCTTACGTCCCTACTACTTTGACCGTGTTGGTCCAAAACACTACCGAGATACGTAAACTGCTCTACCTGCTCTAGTTTTTGCCCTCCTATTTTAATGTTAAGCTTGGCTTTTTTTTCTAGATAATCGCATAACCTTTGTTATATTAATATTGATTCTCATCCCATACCTGTCGCACTGAATTTCCAATTCACTCAGCAATGCTTGCAGCCCCTTGGCTGACTGACAAACTAAAGCTTGGTCATCAGCAAACCGACTCATAACTGATTTTACGAATTCCCCGCCCACTTTCATTCCTACCTCGAGTTCTTCCCATGCCTCTTTGATCATTTCCTCTGCATACAGGTTGAACAGCAACGGTGATAATGGGCAACCCTGCCTTACACCCCTTCCTAAAATGCCCATCCTGACTTCCCGTTTCCCACCCGCACCTGAGCAGTCTGAGACATGTACAGGTTGCGGATTAGCCTCCTTTCCCTCCAATCTATTCATATTTTCTGCTATATACTCATTAGTGTTTCCCAATTCACTCTATCAAACGCTTTTTCGAAATCTACGAAACAGGCGAATACCTCCTGGTTGTGTTCTATATTCCTCTCGATTAATAATCTCATTACTGCAATGGAATCACGCATACCTCTCCCCTTCCTAAACCCAAACTGATCATCCCCTAAGTAATCATTTTCCCAACTCTCTATCCTTTTGTTTATGATCCTGAGAACCTAGCTTAGCCTCTTCCTCCCACATTTTCCTAAGCATTTTAAAAGTTCCACGGGAATGTTATCTACCCCCACGGCCTTATTTAGTTTCATCTCCCTTAAGGCCCTTTCTATCTCATTGTCTAGTATGCCTGGACCTAAGCTGTCTTCCTCTACGTCATTTTCTTTTTCAATGTCTAACTTTGTTGGTCTGAGTTCTTTACTATACAGTTCTTCTATATACTCCTTCCATCTCTCTTGGATCTTTCCTGCGTCAACTATTACCTTACCTGCCTTATCTCTAACTGTTAGCATAGCTCTTCCTTCTTCTTACTTCCCGATAACGATTTAACTTTGCTGTACAGCGCACCGATTTCACCCTTCCTCTGCAGACTTTCCATATCCTCGCACTGCGTCTTCCACCATGCTTCCTTTGCTTTATTTGTTGCCCGCCTCAATTTATTGTTCAATTCTTTGTACTTAATTTTGCCTAGTTCTGTATTTATATTCTTCCATTTTCGCCGCTCATCCATCTTTGTGATCATCTCATCCGTGATCCATGGTTTCCTAGTCCTTTTAGCGTTAACGGTTCAAATAGTGTCTTTTGCGGCTTTAGACAACCCTTTCTTGATTTTTTGCCATTTTTCTTCAATAGTACTAAGCCCTTTACCATCCTTAATGATTTGCTCTACCACCTGTTTGTATTCCTTCCTTTTCAACCCATTTAATGCTTCTACATTCCATTTTCTATTGTCCTAACATTCCACGTTCCTATTCTAAGTAATTTGGTCTTCTTCTCCTGGGTCTTCTGTGCTGCTGCTGCTGGTTTTCCCTTGCAAGTGTTTCGTGGGATGACGACCGCGGAAGCCTTGCCTCCCCCGCTGCCGGGCACGACACACGGCCGATCGGGCCGAGCCCCGTGGTTGCCAGGACTAAAAATATCTCTATTGTCCATCATATTTTTCTTGGGAATGATAATTGAGGTGGTTTCCCGTTGCCTTCCTCAATAGTGTTTTTAACGTGACACCATCACTTACTGGCCGCCCCACTGGGGTCAGACGCCATTTCAGCCGCCTCACTGAGGAACAGACGCTGCGTGGACTACCTTTTGTCTGGCTCCTAACCTTCGACCTATCTGGCATGGGTGACCCTACCAGGAGCAATTTTTATTACTCCCGCCAGCACAGCTCTAGGGGTCATCGGAACGCACAAGCCCTTCCACCACGTCAAGGTTGTAGTCCGGGGAGGGATATATATATATATATATATATATATATATATATAAACACGAAATTCCGTCATATGACATTCACATATACTCATTCACATAGAAATAGCTTTATGAAAAAGGGATAGGAACACACATAAAGAACGAGCACTAAATCTATTTCCATTGGAGAGAATATATATATATATATATATATATATATATATATATATATATATATATATATATATATATATATATAACATACTTCCCGGGCTTAGAATCTATACGATCAATCCTGAAAGACCTCTACCCTATCCTAAAAAATCATAATGCCACCGCCAACCTTTTTCCCAAATGCCCCTCAGTTACTTTCAAACGCCCCGCCAACCTATCCGATCTCCTCAAATCAACAAATCCACTCCTTAAATCCCCAACCCGTCCTAAAACCACTCCAACGCCATGCAATAAACCCAGATGTAAAACATGCCCTATTTTCAAAACCAAAATCCCATCCCTCTCCCACCCGCTTTTTAACTCTCTCCCACCAATTCCCTCCTCTACTTGCACTTCTAGCAATGTAGTGTACCTTCTGAAGTGCCAACTTTGCCCTGCCTATTATATTGGGAAGTGCACCACACCCCTCAATATCAGAATCAACAACCACCGAGCCTCATGCAAAAACTCTTCCTTAACTGACATGCTCCCTATCCCCAAACACGCCTCCGAACACAACACTCCCTTTGATAAATGCTATAGTGTATCCATCATAGCATCCCTCCCACCCTCTGATCCTCCTCTGAAACTGAAAACACTAGAGCAATCCTTCATCTGGCTTTTGGAGTCCTGGAACTGGCCAGGAATCAATATTAGGCACTAATTACCCTGCTCCAATTATATTTTCATCCCCCTTCCACCCCCATCACCTTCTACATTTTCCCCACCCTTCTAACGCTGCCCCTCCAAACCCGTCCCTTCGGAATTCCCTCCCCACCTTCCCCTTCCATCCATCGCTCCAGTCCTCGTATTCCCTTCAGTTCTGTCCCTCTCTTCCTTGATAAAGGTGGCAACGACCACCGAAAATTCGAAAAATAGTGAGTCTCTCTTTTTGTGTGTTTCTGTGTTTTTGTCTGTGTCCACTAGTGCTAAGTGTTATACATTATATATATATATATATATATACATATATACATACACACTCGTATTTAGGCCGAAGAAGCAGACTTGGTTTTGGAACTAGATCGAGTGCACTGTCGAGCAGCTGGGTTTGTGAAAAGTTGTTTAATGAACAATGCAGCAGGCTCACGGCACAATTGGAAGAATTAGCTTGGGAGCCACTAGTTGACTGTAGGTTGAAACACAGGTTACATTTACTGCTTAAATTTAAGGCAAATTACTTAATCGAGGATGTTAATTATATATTACAAGCCCAGACTTATGATGGTGGATTAGGCCACGTTCGTAAAATCGGGGAGATTTATTGTTGAACGGATGGATTTAAAATGTCATTTTTTCCTCTTACTATGAGAGATCAAAATAGTAGAAGTAGTAGTATTTAGGGGAGGCGGCCGACAGCTGAGGTCATTTGCGCCATAGGGGATGGACAGGAAAGGATGAAGGGTGGAGAGAAACCCGGCGTCGGCCTTAGCCTACTCTTTACGAAAGGCGCCAAGGGGTCCGCAGTTTAACGTCCCATCCGACGGACGGCGTACTCACTCAAAGTGCCATCCACAAAGCACCTCAAGTAGGGATCGAGATACCTCTGAAAAATATTCAACACCGCCGGGATTTGAAACCGGGCCCTCTGGGTGAGAAGCCCCCAGTACGTTAGCCCCCGCAACATTTCGATCCCCATCAAAATAGATACGACAGCAATCGCGTAAGAGATAATTAGAATTGGCCGCGTACTTATGTTTTATCGATATCGTTTAATTTTTTTCATTGAATGGACCCATCTTTTTAACACTTCTCTCGCATGATTTGAATATACGTATCTTTGTATTGAATATTTTTGTATGTGTAAATACTTTCTTTCGAGTGATTAACATTTCAATGCTGCACGATCAAAACTAATATTTGTGTAAAGGTGACACTATTTGGATTGTGCATACATGGCTGGAGACCTACACTTAACCACAGACTCCCAGCCTCTCTCAATCTCTACTACCTACTTCCCAGGCATTCAGTCCCTCAAATCCATCCTCAAAGACCTGTTCCCTATCCTCAAAAATCACAACACTTCCTCCAACCTTCTTCCCAAATGCCCCTCTGTCACCTTCAAACGCCCCGCCAACCTGGCAGATGTCCTCAAATCTACCAAGCCGCTCTCAAAATCCCCTCACACCCCCAGAGCCATACCCACTCCATGTCAAGATGTAAAACCTGCCCTATTTTCACCACTCCACCCCCCTCCATCCCACCATTTAACACTCTCCCACCCTTCCCCCACTGCTCTTGTACTTCTAAGAATGTTGATTATCTGCTAACCTCTAAACTCTGCCCGGCCTTTTACATAGGCCAATGTTCCACCCCCCTGAACCTTAGGATTAACCACCACCGCGCCTCGTGCAGACCCTCCTCCCCGTCTGCGGGTCTCCCCATCTCTAGCCTTGCTTTTCATCATAATACCCCTTTCAACCAGTGTTACAATGTTTCCGTCCTAACGTCCCTTCCCACATCCGATAACCCTATAGAATTAAAAACTCTTGAAATGGCATTCATTTGGCTCTGTATGGCCTATCAGCATCCGGGCCTCAATGTCGTTCACTGATGGGAATGGCCTGAATTGTCACTTTGTGGAAGCGAAGCATATCGGAGAGGTGAATACTTCGTTTTCCGGTATGAGTTTTGGTGTGCGTGGCCTTTGTTTCGACTTGCAGGGTCTTGATCACGACTTTGTAAGTTGAAACTTGGGTCTCGGATGTTGCAATAGTTGCGCTGAGCAGATTGCTTTATTTTCCGATTTTTTGTCAATTCCAACTCCTCCCTCTCCTCCTTCCCTATCTCCACTCCCCTCTAGCCTCTCCTCTCCCTTTCCTCTCCCCAACCATTCCTCTCACCAGAAAGACTCTCCATTCTCGGGATGTCACCGCGTAGGTTGTTTTTCTGACAACAGTTTCGCCCGTGTTTCAACGAGCGTCTTCAGGTCGAAGTACCGGGACGTGTTTTGGCCGCGTTTATAATCTACGATCCCATATCATTCCTCTCACCCTTCCTCCGCCTCCCGTTCTCCCCTTCCTCTGGCCCCCTTCCCTTTCTCTCGCACCCCTCACCTCTACTATTCCAGCAGTCATTACTTCTCTATCTTCCGATGAAGACGGAGCAGAATTTCGTCGAAATGATCAAGAAGTAACGTGCGAGTGATCTTTTTATGTGTTTCTATATTGTTTGTTGCTGTCCAACTTATAATATATATATATATATATATATATATATATATATATATATATATATATATATATATATATATATATATATATATATATATACACACACACACACACATTCTTCTCTGTTTGGTGCGTGCGACTGATGTGCTGTCGTCCTATTTGGCGCCATAGGTGGCGCTGAAGCGGCAGCAGGCGGCGGAGGACGCCATCGCCCTGGGGCTGAGGGCGATGGCCACTGGGCAGCAGTTCGGCTTCCTGCCTCCGGGGCCCATCTTTGCGCCTGTGTTGCCCCCCACCCCGCACACTCCTCCCGTGGAATGCCGCCAAGGTGAGACCCCTCTTCCCCGCCCCTCTTTCCCCCCTTCCTCCTCCGCCGCGGCTAAATGAATCCGCGCTCAACGCCTGCGACTCTGCCGTGCACGAACTCATGCTTGCAGAGGCCTAGGTCGCGATTATGATCTGGAAGAGGGCACGTTTCCTCCTCTGGGACAAGGGATGCCCTTCCTCGGCTCCTGTTTACTAAGGGATTTCTTTTTATCGACCTTCACCCTGTGATCGTCGTTAATTTCGCTTTTAATGCATTCCGGTGGGTGCGACTGCGGGCGCGGTGCAAATACTGTTGGGCTTACCGCAATACGACTATTCCCTCGTCCTATTACACCGCCATCCTGCGCCTACTTCCAACGGTCGGGAAGCTTCAGTTGATTCCCAGGTCGGCTTTTACTGGACATTCCTCTTTTGAACTCATTTTTCGGTCAAGTTTTCAATTGCCTCTATTTGGGAAGGATGCCGAAAACGCTATTCTCGTTAGATTCTTTAAATAGGTATTAGTTTACTCCATTGCTAGTCGGTAAATTTCCGTGCATTTTCACGAAATGACATCTCTCTGCGAACCTTGTTGTAACCTTTTTCGCGTGTTTCTGATTTCCGGCAGAGTAATTATTTGAGGAACATATCATTTGCGTGCGTAGTTTCCTGACGCCGATTCGTCGACAACACTTGCAACATGCGTAGAATAAGCCTGGGTATTAATTAAACACCAAGGGGATATTAAAAGTAAAGGAGTTTCCCGTGTTTCGCTTTTGCAAATCACAGTTTTATCATTATAACCTTTGATCGATTTCACCTAAAACAGTAAATATCTGTTTTGCAAAAAATCTGATTTTACCATTAAACATTTAAAGCATGTGCGAAAAAGGTATTGAATTGTTTCATTTCAACAGCGATATGAAGCAACCGGTAGCACGGATCACTTATTTCGCCAGAATATTTTTCCTGCGATCAGTTCCAACTCCATTCAAGCTGCGCGTAATTTGGAAGAGGAAATGGCGAAGGCGCGCGCCGTCTCGGAAAGGCGTCGATTTCTCGGCGCCAATGACGCCCGTCCATTGCATGCAATGCGTTGTGTGTGGCCGGGAGTCGTCCGTTCTCTCATCCTCATTTCTCTCCGTCCGTCCGTGTCCACCCCAGGAACGGCGACTTCTGCGGGCGCGGAGGAGGGAGGGGCGGCAGGAGAGTCGAGCGACGAGGAAAGCGGAAGAGGGAAACCCGGCGAGGGAGGCCCCGCGGGGGCGCCGCCGTCCGCCGAGCGCCTCTCCGCCGATCGCCTCTCCTCGCTCGAAATGCTGTCCAAAGTGTTCCCGGCCAAGAAGAGGTCAGTCCTGGAGTTGGTGCTCCAGAGGTGCGGAGACGACCTGCTCAAGGTGCGTGCCCTTTTGCGGTCATGGTCGTGGGTTTCGAGGGAAGGCGCTGGGAGGCGGACCAAGATGAAGTCTCCGGTCCATGGAGCGTGCCATCGGATGGCACGATTTCCACGCTGTCGGGGAAGGGGAGAAGTTGGGGCGACTGGTGCCGGGATGCCGGTGACGACATAGCGAGGTGTCGCCGCGTGTCCCTCCCTCCCTCCCGGAGCACCTCCTCTCAATTTATTGCGCTCATATTAATACCCTTGAGTGTCAATTTACAAATTAGTTTACAGTGGGGAACTTTGTCAAATTCCTCTTGAAAATCGAAAAAAATCGCAGCCTACCAATCTCCCTCGATGAAACTAAGTCATTTTATTTATTTATTCAGTATTAGTCCGAAAACAGCACATTTTGGCCTTTACAACGAAATTTTAACAATGATAACAATGGTCACATTTACAAACACCTAAACCCTAGATGGAGGGAAACTCACCCAGGCGGCAATCGAACCCGTGACCCTTGGAATGGCAGACGAGGACGTTACCCCGCTGCCACCGGGGTGTACAAATAGTCCTGATTTGGTCTCGATTGAGCGCATTTTCCTGAATCCGCGTCCTTAAAAAGAGAATGCTATCGAAGTATACCAGTATCGAACTGGCAAGAATGTGCCCAAATATTTCGCAACAAAATAACGTAAGGGCACTGGGTCCGTAACTACTGAACTCCCTCCATGTCACTACTTTTTAATAATATGCGTCATCTGCGCGGTTTTCCTATTCTTAGGGACTTTGCACGCTGTGAGGGATTTGCTAAATACTATATTACTTCGAGATACGGGGCGATATTAGGAGATCAATTTTTTGTCACCCTAGTTGGTATATTTTCGGGACCCGAGGATTTGTTGGGTAGAATCTCTTTCGGCATTTTGACGATTCCATGTTCGTCCGCTGTAACATTTTCCATTAGTTCAGTACGTCTTGCATTTGTGAGATCCTCGGTGGCAATATCGTTCGAGAAAACACTTTAGAGGGATTTATTGAGTGAGTTAGCTTTTTTATACCCCGTCAGTGCGGATGTCATCGTCACTATCCCTTAAGCAGGCCACGTGTCGCTCACCCCCTTTCATCTCCAAAATGTGTTAAATATGACCAGATCGCTTTGAGATCACTCTACAAGTACTCAAACAGTATTTTACGTTTAAAGTATTCCGAGTCACTGCGCAAATGTCTTTTAGCTTAAATTTTAGAAAATCTTAGTCTCACCCTCTTGGCAACAAAATCATTACCACTGAAACGCATTTGCTACGATCTTTTTCAAAAACATGAACTACACTGTAAATGAACGCAATGATGAAGAGATAAATTGTCTAACATTGAAATCTCAAGTTTCCATGTAGGCTTCCGCGGAGATTATTGATGTAGGAAGTGGTTCTTTCGGGTTTTCTTCCGCGTGTATCCATTTTTCGGACAATATTTCGCCAACGTTCCAGTTGGCTTCCTCAAGAAATGAGGAAGCCAACTGGAACGTTAGCGAAATATTGTCCGAAAAATGGATACACGCGGAAGAAAACCCGAAAGAACCACTTCCTACATTGAAATCTCAACTTTTCACTCTAAATTTCCAATTGCTTGACCCACACTCCAGCCAACCAATTATGCCAAACCCGCGAAAGGCGTTCGTGAATCCTATGCGCTACAATCTGCGATGCCTCGACAATAAAATGGACCCCAGAGCGATTTATGGGAGCCCGACACTAAGAGAGGTCAACGAAAATCAGAGATCAACGAAGTCCGCTCCAATTGCACGACGAAATTCCTCCAGTTTTCGTTTGAAACCCTCTTTACGGCTCCAAACGAGCCATTCACGGCGAGGCACGAGGCTTCAAATTTTTAATTATCTTGTAAATCCGCATCGACCCTTCTTCAGAGTGAATCCCCTTGAAGGAGGAAGGAATCTCTTCGGATCCCATCCATCCACCCTTGGTGAGGCCGCCTCACGCTAAATATCGGGTTTGAGCTCCTGCACTATTTTCACCAGGCATCGAAACCTCGTGGGCAAAAAGAGGTAGTTGTGTCTTGAAAGATCTGCCCTTTTGGAATCCATGCTGATGCATTGTCAATTAATCCGGGATTAATTGAAAATGCATGTAAATGACAATGTGGCGTGTCCCACAATAGATGAGACAATTATATGTTCTAGAACATGTGAACCTTGCATGAAATTTATGCCAAAGTGATTAGTCTAAAATTACTGGATTCCTACTTATCGCCACTTTGCGCGATGCTTGCTACTTTCCAATCGCTGGCTGCCTTGTCTTCTGCCAATTACTCGATAAAATGTATTTCCAAGTGTGGGACTATAGCTGACGTCAATGCCTGGAAAACGCCGATGGGAATATCATCGGGACCGGGAGACGTTTTGGCTTTGGCCGTTACCAACTGACCCTGATGAGTTCCACGACACGAGACATTAATGCCATTCATCACATGCTGGCATTGACGAGGTTATCAGTTTATCCACGGTTTTTTTAGTTATTCATGTTAGTATTTCCCTCACGTGGATTAATTATACTTTTTCAGGAGGAGTTCAGTAAAATAGCCATTTCTAAGCCGGATGTTATTTTCCCTCTTTTAGTGACCCTATACGAAGGCATATTTCCTTGAACTTCTTTCCCGTACGACCAGAAGGCTTAGGAAATTTATTCCAACAACTCCCATAAAATTTAACTCTTGAAATCGGCCTACGCTTTTTAAAAGGCTATTTGTACCAAGGTATTAGACTTTTTTTATTTTCTTGTGACTTAGAGTGGTCACTGATACGAACATCTCCCCTGGCATTTTTCGATTTCGCGTGGCACAAAGACACCTTAACGACTTCCGCACTTCAGCATTGCACCATCGAGGATATTCTTATGCTCTTCTTAATACGCTAGTTATGGACGTATCATGAGTGTTGCGTTCGGGAAATGCTTTCTCATTCATTTAAAATCGCATTCGTGGTTTAATTTTTTGAATCTCGGGAATCAATCGCATTGCGATCATTAAATTCTGATATGATTCTCTCTTTCTGCTTCTCAAATGTTCCAAAACTGAGTTTTGGTCCGCAGTATAAGCGCAAGCGTGGTCTCTTTTCGGCGTCGTCTTTCTGGTCGAACGCAAAATGCGCTCTTTCTGTCCCCAAACGGGAGCGAGAGGGGAGTGGTTTGGATCGAGGGCGCGATTCGTGTAGGATTGATTGCTCGAGTGCATTTGCAATAGAGGAGTGGTGCTGGGTATCTATCGTGCGTCTGAGTAGGAAGAACTGAATAGTATTGAGAAATTTATTGAGGGAAATGGGGTTCTTGCAAATTCAATAGCCCCAAATATAAATAGATTATAGCTGTGAACATATGCTAAGGGAAGGGTGTAATGAAGATATTGTTGGTTTTTATGGGAAGAATCAACTTCAGCCGTACTCTTACAAATGGGCAAAGGATATGGTGAGGGAAATCAGAGAGGAATATAATAAATAAATAATTCAAAATAAATAAAAATAAAATAAAATGATACAGGGGGGTTAGGATAGAAAAAAAGGATTAAGCCAAAATACGATAGCAAAAACGCTCTGGCTAAGTTGTACTAGATAGCATTAACCCTCGCCCTTAACAAGCACCCATTCAGACAGGGCTTGCGATAGATTTCTCTCTACGCCAGCTGCCCTCCAATCACGCGTACGTAATAAATGCCCATCGCCATATCCTTTGCCCATTTGTTAGCGTTTGGATGGGGTTGATTCTTCAAATAATATGCATGCGGCCGTAGTCACCGTTCGTTTTTTTCATTGTTGTTTTTGTTGGCTTAGTGTTGGCGGTAGTGTGAAATACATTATTTCTGAAGGAGAAGTCCACATGAAGGATAGTTATTGCGGAGCAGGCCAAAAGGAAGGAGAGAAGGAGTCGTTGGGGGCAGAGGAGCAGAGATGTTCTCTCCAGAGTGACCAGAGGAGGGAAATTTTTCGTCGGCGAATCGCCTTGCAGCAAATCTCCGGGCTCCATCCGCGGCGGCCGCTGCAAGTTGACACATGTTCACTTCACCAGCGACTGCCTTCGTTGCCGAGCAGCGCTTCCCTAGAAGGTTTTTCCTGGCACATGGGGAGAGGAAGAATCCACATTCGGGCAAATATTGGCTATAGGGACACATTGTACGTTTGTTTTGCCAGGTGATCGAGATTTCGCGATTCGTTTCGCAGCAATATGCCTCACGTGCAATGTGTCCGTTGCGAACAGGTGGGCACTGGCAGGCATTTTCGAAATGTCTCCCAGTGCTTTCAATATTATTTGGCTTTCCTCTCCCTCAGTGGCAGCAGCGGTGTTAATGCTTACTTAATGACGATAGTGACCAGAACTCTGGGTCTTCCTTTCATTGGCATAGACGATGCTTTACGAAACATTCTCCATCAACTTCCAGCATCACTATAGAAAATGATATTCTCTCCGTAGGCCTCCTTTAGCGTTACTTTGATCTCGGCTCACGATTTTTCGGCCGAAAGTAACATTTCAATGCGGCACTGTAATGTTTGCTTCCTCCATAGGCGAACTGAACACGTCTCAAATTTCAGCGGCAGCCGCTGACGCAATACTCGAATCAATTCAATGGAACTTGTTCCGCATGCATATGGCACACATTAAGCTAGCAATATGGCATTGAATTTGTTTATTGCCCAAGCGATACGACTAATATTGTATGATCACCGTTCATTGAGCTACTTTCGTGAATACGTTTTACCTACAAATATTTAGTGTGCTTTGAAAACTCGTACCATTTGACCCTCTTGGCTATGTGCGTACAATTTTCAGATCCAATAATCAATGGTTTCCTCACTTTCTTCCTTTCTGGGCCCACAGGCCATCCAGCACTTCGTGGAGAACGCGGCGGCCAGCGTGGGCACGATGGTGACCTCGCCAAGCGGCGGTGACCCCGGCGTGAACCTTTCTGGGCCGGCGGGCCGCTCGGAGACGGCGTGCGGGACCCACGAAGGTGCGGGCGGCCCTCAGCCCTCTCGCGTGTCCCCAGGCGAGGATCACCCCGGTATGTATGCGCTGTGTCGGGAGGCACTGACCGCAGGGTCACCGGAGGGCACAACCAGCCTCGCCTATTGGGGCGCCCTTCTTCGAGTTCTGGGAGAGGAGGCAGACGACCTGAGAGTCACTGCGCCTTTTCAAGTAGCCACAACTGCATCTAACGGCGATGAATATTGCTTTCCCTGCGTGCTGATCTCAGGAGTGACCTCGCGAATCACGCCTTTCCCTCGATAGATTTAGCACCTTATATTTGCTATTACAGAGCAATAATATTCAAGGGAGCGCCGTGGCAAACGCAAATCGTGCGGAGGAATGCCGACTAGGGTCGCGAGATACTCCGCAGCTGGAATATTCCGCCCGCGGCCTCCGAGCGTGTGGCCTCGCGGGGTCACCTCCGGGGGGAGGCGGGCGTGGACGCCTGCTGGGCGAAATGCTTTCCGCGGAGTTGCCGCTAGAGTTGTGCGGATGTCGGCAGAGAAGTAAATGGAAGTGTGCAGGCCATACGGAATGGCGAGTGCTTGTGCCAAGCTGGCAAATATGGCACTATGTGACGTTGTGTCCTCACCACAGAGTTTTGCATGGCATGGGCAGCAGGAGGGGTGTGCCGAGGAAACCCATGAGAGCGGAGCGTGGAATTTCGACTGTCTACTTCGTTCTCGAAATGAAGAGGACGAGGAATAGGTGGATAATGGAAGATTGTGATTTGGAAATTAAAAATAGGGGTGGGACGAGCTCACATGCGGGGAGTGCACGCGATGAATTCTCGCGCGGTGGAGGGCGTGTGGCAGGGGGTGTCAGGCCATGCTACATCCACTACAATACTTGCACAAACACGTGGCATCAACGGAAAGGACAAGTGGACGAGGGGCGACTACGTACACTCACCATCCGTCCGATATTCGCTATACACATTACAATTGTTATACTGTTAGTAACCAGCCCAGTAACTACAAAGGGAGCCTGGTTAAGGCATTCCATCGAAATGTGTCAGCTCACACGTAACGCAGAATATGCATAATTCCGCTCGTGCTCTCGGGACGGACCCGGCCCAAGCAGGTGTGGCCGGGCCGTAAATCCCGAGCCCATCGTCCCAGATCTCGCAGGAAATATGCGGCGCTTTGCGTTCTTTCGTGCGAATGTCTCGCGAATCTAGCTGCGGCCCTTTTACGAGGAACCTTGTTCCGTTCCGTAGTCAGTGATTTTCGAGATGGACTCCACGTGCTTGGCGAATACTTCAGGTGTGGAATAACAAAAGAAAAATATCACGTTTACTTCACTTTCTCATGGATTAAATTTCCAAACTCTCCGAAAATGGCGCACATATGCTTTTAGCATATAACATCGAATGCGATGGTAGCACATAGGTATTTGACAAGTATGCAATGGAACTCCTCCAAATATGTACGTCTGCTCGTGACTTTTACGTTTTAACGGTGCATACTTAGGACTTTAATTCCAAACCCATTCTGCGCAACACTTTTATATTTTGTTTAAGACTTTGCTCATCACTTGACGATATTTTTTGCTCGCAAATTCCCTGCAGATTACAATGCCGTCGGCGAAAAGTCTTATGTTCCTTTTTTTACATCATTAATATATCCCTCCCATGGACTACAACCTTGACGTAGTGGAAGGGCTTGTGCGTTCCGATGACCCCTAGAGCTGTGCTGGCGGGAGTAATAAAAATTGCTCCTGGTAGGGTCACCCATGCCAGATAGGTCGAAGGCTAGGAGCCAGACGAAAGGTAGTCCGCGCAGCGTCTCTTCCTCAGTGAGGCGGCTGCAATGGCGTCTGACCCCAGTGGGGCGGCCAGTAAATGATGGTGTCACGTTAAAAACACTATTGAGGAAGGCAACGGGAAACCACCTCAATTATCATTCCCAAGATAACACTTCAGAGAATATGAGTCCTGGCAACTAGGGGGCCCGGCCCAATCGGCCGTGTGTCGTACCCAGCAGCGGGGGAGGCAAGGCTTCTGCGGTCGTCATCTCGTGTAGCTGAAAGTGACGACGATGTTTAGGGCAGGGAAGATAGAAAATATAGAGTAAGAGACGAAGAGGAGAAAAATATATATATTAGGGCTCTATGAGGTGAGATGGAAGGATAGTGGGGATTACTGGACGGAACGAGAGCCAGCGAGGGGTTGCCATGATATTGAATAAAGAGGTAGGAAGAAGTGTAGTTAATATATAGGAAGAAACAAAAAGAATATTATTTGTAGAAATAAAAGCTGAATTAACGAACTTGGACATTGTTCAAGCATACATGCCACCGAGCAACCATACGGAGGAAGACGTCGATGGAATATACGATCAATTTGAGGACATAATCGCGTGTTTTCCTGCAGGGAAACATTTGATAGTTATGAGGGATTGGAATGCGACGGTAGGCGAAGGGGGAGATGGTAACGAGGGGGGACTACGGTTTAGGCACGAGGAATGACCGCGGGGAGAAAGCAATTGAGTTCTGCAGGAGACAGAGATTAGTCATCACCAACACTTTGTTTGGTCACCATAAAAGGCGCAGTTATACATGGAAAATGCCAGGTGACTCTGAGAGGTATCAGATTGATTATATTCTCGTTAGACGCAGGTTTCGGAACAGTGTGATAAATTTGCACAGCTTCCCGGGAGCGGATGCGGACTCTGACCACAATTTGGTTGTAATTAAGTGTAGCATCCATTACAAAAAGATGAGGCAGGGGCGGCAGGTCAGGAATAGGAATGTAGAAGCATTAAATGGATTGATAATGAATGAGTATCAGCTGACTGTAGAAAAAATCACGGATGGCGGTACTAAGTACTATCGAAGAAAAATAGGAATGTATCAAGAAAGGGATACTAAAAGCCGCAAAAGAAACTATGGGAACTGTTAATGGGAAAATGGCATGAAAATGATGGATCACTGGTGAGATGATTGCAAAGATGGATGAGAGAAGAACATTGAAGGATGTAAATACAGAGTGAAAGAAATTGAAGTACAAAGAGTTAAACAATAAATTGAGGCGGGCAACAAATAAAGCAAAAGAAGCATGGTGGAAGACGCAGTGCGAGGATATGGAAAGTTTGCAGAGGAAGAGTGAAATTCTGGCGCTAAACAAGAATGTTAAAAAACTATCGGGAAGTTAGAAATGGAAGATCTGTGCTAACAGTTAGAGATAAGGCGGGTAAGGTATTAGTTTAAACCAGTTTTAAGAGAAATGAAAGGAACATATAGTGGGAAGAGCTAATGATTACTGAGGGGATGATCAGTTTGGGGTCCGGAAGGATAGAGGCGCGCATGATGCCCTAGTAGTTATGAAGTCACCGATAGAGAGGAGCAGAATACAATCAGGATGCATTTACTTTTTCCGCAGATTTCGAGAAAGGGTTCGATTGGCGTGAATTGGGCGGAATCGGTAAATTTGTTGCATTAAATAGTAGTAGATTGGAGGCATGGGAGACTGATGCCCAACATGCACATGACTCAGACCACTTGAGTGCGAGTGGAGAGGGCTAAACTCCTCTTAATAACACTGCCCATCCGGATTGGGTGGACAGTGTGGGAACAGTGAGAGAACAGTGAGAGATTTATACCGGGATTTCCATATTTACCTGTGCTGTTGAACGTGTAAGTAGATGGAATGGCCAATGAGGTGTGGACAAATGCATTGATAGGAATAAAATATACATCCATCTATATTAGGTAATCTACCGGTTAAGGTAGGTTTTTGGATGGACACAGCTACTAAATAAAACATTTTGTGACTCCTAACAAAACACAAAATCCAGCATCCTACTCTGCATCAAGTTCCTCTTCATCTCTGAGTACTATCTTCCTCCCTTCATCCCGCCCAACATCCCTATCCTGTTCCTTCCCTTTCCTCGTTTGTCTAACATTCTCCCTTCAATTACAGTCTTCAACATCCCGCTGCCGGTCAATACCCCCTTCATCCACTTTTCCTGCCTCCATAGGATTGCTCCCAACAAACCCCTCTCTTCGCCCACCATACCAAGTACTTCCTCATTTGATTTCTTCTCTGTCCATTTCACCTTCTCCATTCTTCTCCACACCCACATTTCAAAAGCCTCCAGTCTACGTCTATCCTCCTGCTTCAATGACCACGTTTCCGCACCGTACATAGCTACGCTTTACGAGTCTTTTCTTAATATCCTTACTCAACGTCCCTCTCATCAACTCCCTCCTCCTCGTGAAAGTCTCTTTGCCTAGCGCAATTCTTCTCCTTACGTCCCTACTACTTTGACCGTGTTGGTCCAAAACACATCCGAGATACGTAAACTCTTCTACCTGCTCTATTTTTTGCCCTCCTATTTTAATGTTTAGCTTAGCCTTTTTCTAGAAAATCACATAACCTTTGTTTTATTAATATTGATTCTCATCCCATACCTGTCGCACTGAATTTCCAATTCGCTCAGCAATGCTTGCAATCCCTTGGCTGACTGGCAAACTAAAGCTTGGTCATCAGCAAACCTAACTGATTTCACGAATTCCCCGCCCACTTTCATTCCTACCTCGAGTTCCTATCCTATTCCTATTTTCTGCAATATACTCATTAGTGTTCCCCAATTCACATCTACATAATTCCCCGTAAGCCGCCGCATGAGCATGTGGCGGGGGTTGGTAGGTCACCACTCGTAGAAAGGAACAATACCACATGCAAAATAAACAGTATTATCCCTCAAAGGACCTGCGCGACCTTCCTCGGCGTCACCCTAGATGAAAAGCTATCCTTCTCCACCCATGTCACAACGAAATTAGCTAAACTCCGCTCATCCACCTTCGCTCTCCACCTCCTACTCTCAAAATCCTCCAAAACCTCCTTAAACTCGAAACTTGCTATCCTCCAATCCATATTACTCCCCCAAGTCCTTTATGCGTCCCCCGTATGGGCCACCGCCCCTAAAGGAGCGATTAGTAAAATCGAGGTATGGCTAAACAAGCTGACGAGACTCATTGCAGGAGCCCCTTGGGTCGTTCCCAACACCCTCATCCATAAAGAACTGAACATCGAAACGGTCAAAGAGCTTATCAGGAAAGCTCTTCATAGCTATAGCAGGTCTATCTCTAGCTCCAAAAACCCCCTCACCTCTTCCTTATGGTCCTCGTCCCTCCCGACTGGAAAAATTAAATATGCTCACCAACTCCTTAAGCCGTTTCATTCAGCGCCCCCCTAGAAAAAAAACACCCAAGTTTCCGCAAACCACCCACCTTCATCCCAACCTTAATAAATAATTTATTCCATTCACACCAAGAAATATCCCTGCAAGGAATGTGACAAAAAAAAAAAAAGAAACGGACCGGTCCCGGCTCTCCTGACTTCCCTCACCTCACTCCACCCGATCCTACCTGATCAGCTTCAAGCGGATATTGTCACCAGCCCCTTCCGTAGTATATCCTTGTATCAATTTTCCTTCAACCTCCCTCCCTGACTTTAAATAATCCTAAAAAAAATAATTAAAAAAATATATATATATACCACACGCAGCCAAAGTTGTTCTCAGGATCATGAACAAAAGGATAGAGAGTAGGGCAAATGATTACTTAGGGGATGATCAGTTTGGGTTTAGGAAGGGTAGGCGTGATGCCATTGCAGTAATGATATTATTAATCGAGAGGAATATAGAACACAACCAGGAGGAATTTGCCTGTTTCGTAGATTTCGAAAAATCGTTTGATAGAGTGAATTTGGAAAAACTTATCAGTATATTGCAGAAAATAGGAATAGAATGGAGGGAAAGGAGGCTCATCCGCAACCTGTACATGTCTCAGACTTCTCAGGTGCGGGTGGGAAACGGGGAGTCAGGATGGGCAGTGTTAGGAAGGGGTGTGAGGCAGGGTTGCCCATTATCACCGTTGCTGTTCAACCTGTATGCAGAGGAAATGATCAAAGAGGCATGGGAAGAACTCGAGGTAGGAATGAAGGTGGGCGGGGAATTCGTAAAATCAGTTAGATTTGCTGATGACCAAGCTTTAGTTTGTCAGTCAGCCAAGGGGCTGCAAGCATTGCTGATTGAGTTGTAAATTCAGTGAGACAGGTATGGGATGAGAATCAATATAAATAAAACAAAGGTTGTGCGATTTTCTAGAAAGAAAAAGGCTAAGCTAAGCATTAAAATAGGAGGGCAAAAACTAGAGCAGGTAGAAGAGTTTACGTATCTCGGTAGTGTTTCGGACCAGCACGGCCAAAGTAGAGAGGACGTAAGGAGAAGAGTTGCACTAGGCAAAGAGGCTTTCATAAGGAGGAGGGAGTTGATGACGGAGACGTTGAGTAAGGATGTTAAGAAAAGACTCGTAAAAACTTTGATATGGAGCGTAGCTATGTACGGCGGGGAAACGTGGTCATTGAAGCAGGAGGATAGACGTAGACTGGAGGCTTTTGAAATGTGGGTGTGGAGAAGAATGGAGAAGGTGAAATGGAAAGAGAAAAAAACAAATGAGGAAGTACTTGGTATGGTGGGCGAAGAGAGGAGTTTTTTGGGAGCAATCCTATGGAGGCAGGAAAAGTGGATGAAGTATTGACCGGCAGCGGGATGTTGAAGACTGTAATAGAGGGGAGAATGTTAGGCAAACGAGGAAAGGGAAGGAACAGGATAGGGATGTTGGGCGGGATGAAGGGAGGAAGAAAGTACTCAGAGCTGAAGAGGGACCTGATGTAGAGTAGGATGCTGGATTTTGTGTTTTGTTTGGAGAAATAAAAATATATATTTCATGGTTGTGTCCATACAAAACCTAACTTAACCAGTATATTACCTATAGTAATAATATATATATATATATATATATATATATATATATATATATATATATATATAACCATAAACACAGTAATCAACCCGAAGGTTGGTTTGGTAGGTGATGGTAGAGTTCACCCAGTACTAAGCCCTATACGGCGTGTGACATTCACGCATCAGGATAGGGGGGCCAGTTCCTTTCCCTGTGGTTATTGTTTCCCAGGAAGACCTGGTACCCGAAAAATCACATATCTTGGGTGGAGCTGCAGGTGCCCAGAGTGCCTTGCCCGGGAATCAAACCCGGGACCCTCCGGTCAGCAGTGCAACGCTCTACCCACTGGACTACCGCGACCCACAATATATATATATATATATATATATACGTATATACATACATATATATGTATGTATATATGCATATATATATATATATATATATATATATATATATATATATATATATATATATATATATATGTTAATATGAATGTATTCGCCTATGTGAAATGAAGAGCTTTGTTTTCATGATAAAAGATAAATAATGTTTTTTGAGAGGCAATTAGCGTGGGAACAAGGTGAGGGGGCAATGAAGGAATGTGTGGAGAGGGGAGGAGATATAATAAATAGACGTTTTACATCGGGGGCGGTTGCAAGTCGGGGAAATATGAGGAAATTTGTCAGGGGGGGGGGGCAAAGGGTTGGTGGATCTCAGAAGGTTTTTGAGATTGGCGGGTCGTCTGTATGCGACAGATGGGGATCGGGGTAGGAAAGATGAGGTCGCGTCATTGTCGTGTAAAATAGGAAACAGTTCTTTAAGAAAGGTTTTCAGTCTGTGGGATCCAGGGAAGTAGGTGAGAGAACTCAACCTTTCTGCGAGCGGCCTATTTCAGCAGTAATGGATTTCAGGATGTGTTTTGTTCGGAGTAGTAAGTGATTTATCGTTTGACCGTGTGCCCATCCGAAACCACCATAACCGGTATGTTAACAAATGATAATAATAATAATATTTCTAATTCCTGTTTTTAATCTTCCTTTGGTCATATGAGTAGATTTTTGTATAGACTGGCATGCTCATTATAAGTTTTGTCATGAACAAATTGCACACCTAAATGATACTGTTATATTTACGGGAAGTGACGTCATCCTTCAGAAAGAAAAGATTGTTGAGTTACAGGAGGCTGTTTCTGTTGAACATTTGCCGTACAATAGAATTTGATTCGTATGTGTCAGTCGGATGTAATTAGGTGTATTTCATGTTATTTTTTAAAATGTCAACCGTTTTGAAATCTCTGAACGTGTTTCCTTGTTAAGAATAAATTGAGTAGCTTCAGGCGTGATGTGGTGGAAGTCGAACATAATGAATAACTGATCGTAGCACTTTTCCACTTGATATTATTATCAAGTATCTAGTATATAATAGTATCAAGACTATTATCAAGTGGAAAAGTGCTACGATCAGTTATTCATTGTGTTTACTTGTGCTGCATAGGAATAAAATACGAAGTTGTTCAGTATAGAGTTGTCATAACTTTAAATAATACGCAAAAATGCTGTTACAATTTGAAACATCTTCAATTCGCGGATTGCAGCAGTCAAGGGCACCACACGATGAGCAATGAGCTGTTATGGAGGTAAATGCTATTAACTCCACTGTTTATTTTCTGAGTGATCAGGAGTGGCGTGCCATTCACACCTTGCTAGAGTGGAGACATTGCTCATGAGTCGTGTTAAAGCCCAAATGATGGCTTCTGGTCGAAGGCTCCATGATCATATGGGATGATCATCATGGAATGATCGTATGATATTCTGGGAATGATATATGAGCATCGTCTACCAGCAAGCGCAACTGAACATACATTAGGGATGTAATGAAAATGTCCCGAGGTTATTTAATAGCAAAAGGCCAATAAATCGCAAATGCAAATCTCTTCCTCTCTCTGATCCGGATTTTGCCCAATTTTTTCCTTTTTTCCTGTTAGAAGAAAGAGCATCATGAAAGATGTGTTACATCGTCAGAAGCACGATTAGGTGAACTGAATGTGTTCAAAATTGCAACACCTGTGGCCGATGCAATAATGCAGTTACATCAATAACATTTTCATCACATAAAAATTTATGTCTAAGGCCAACAATTTACTTCATATTTACACTTTAGCACTATCATTTAGGCGAATTCTGATTTTTGAGCACTCTACATATATACGGCAGCATACATTTTGAAAAATATCAAGTGATGTTGTGTGGGACGCGGTGGAAATGCGAGGGTGAAATTGGTCGACGGCGTGATCCTTGCCACTCGTCGGTTCGGCGATCGCACCAATGGATCCCTGGGGAATGGGTCCCTGACTCTGATCTCTTCCTCCTCCCTTTCCGCAGGCAAGGGCCTGCCATCCTCGCCGCCCACACCCCCGGCGCCTCCGACGGGGGCAGGCACCCCGGATCACCGCCGCCACGGCGCCGCCCTGCGCCACTACCTCTCCTCGTGTGCGGCCCGCAACCCCTCGGCCTTCACGCCCGTGGCCGCCACGCCCTCCTCCACCACGCCCTCCTCCTCCTCGTCCTCCTCGTCGTCGTCGGCCGCCGAAACGCCGGCGTCTCCGCCCCCGGCCCGCCCCCTCCTCATGCCTTCCCACCACCCCTTCTACCCTTTCCTCCGCTTCGCCCCGCCCCTCAGCCCGCCCCCGCCGCCACCGCCTCACCTCCTGCTCCCCTTTCCGCACCCTCCCTGCCGCCCCTTCCCCGGCCACCCCCCGCCGGGGTTCGTGGGACCCCTGTTCGGGGCGGCGGGGGAGCACGGCCTCTTCCTCTCGGCCGCCGCAACGCCCCCGCTTCACGTGCGCCCCCCGCTCCTCCTCCCGGGGCCCCCGCACCCGGCGCCGGCCCTCGGATGCCTCCCCGGCTGCCACGACTGCAGGGGCTACCACCACGTGGCGGCGCTGCGGACAGCGGCGCGGGAGGACAGCGGCGCCGAGGATGCCGGCGGCGGAAACTGAGCCGGGCCCACTTCTCCCCTCCCCAACCCCCCTCGGGGCCAGCCGGGGGCGACGGCCTCCACTCCCGGTCACGGCTGATGCTGCTGCCTTTCGAGGCTGTTTCAGCCTGATGGCCTGGGGACTGCGCGCAGATATTCCAGGACACCAGGGAGTTTGAGGCGACTCTTCCCGACTAAATCGATGAGTGAGGGAGTCAAATTGCGCATCGTGTGCGTTTCTCGGCGTCAAACATTCCCGCGTCGGCACCTCTCGCCGAGTAAGCGGGTGCTTGGTGCTCAATCCCGCGCCCTCTCCCGTGTGGGGTGGTGCATTACCACCACCCCCTCCCCTCCCCCCGTGTCTCCCGCCCTCCTGTGAGGGGAATGCCGGCGACTCCGTCCCTTCCCGCTGGTGAGGGTGGCGTCCCTTCCGGAAGACAACAGTTCCCGCCTAACTCGAAGGATTCGCCCCGAGGAACATTCATGCGGCCCGAATCGGATGGAAACGCCGCCGCCCGCAAGTTTGCTTTGGCATTAGTCCAGATTATTGATTGTAAACTTTTCAAATTGTAACGAATATCATTGTAGTGTCGATGTATGCGTTGGAAATGTAATGGATGGAAAGCGATTGCAAGAAATTTATCAACTAAATGACGTGTCATTCACTGCCTTTGGGTTCCATTGGTCGACGAGATCCCGAGCGGAGCAATGCGGGACATACCCACCCGATGCCGGCCCACGCCCGCCGTCCGCGAATCGAATGCCCGATCACTGCTGCACCAATGCTCGCCTCCGCCTCTAGTCGTTCAAGCCGACCGAACCCGCTTGGAATAACCCCGAATTCCGACCGACTGTGCCCATGCCCAAAGAATTAGAAACATCCCTCTTTCCTTAATCGTCTTTCTACCGACCGTGAAATACTTTTTGAGGGCGATGGCATTGTTTCCCACTACTTAACGGATACGTTACTGCAATACAATCCGACAAATAATCTGTGTCAGCAATGTACACAATGGAATGCAATGTCAATGGAATTGATTTGCACACGCATTGACATGAAAAGCGGTCACTTCGTGCCCCTTCATTATTTATTAAGATGCGGATTTCAACGTTCCACCTCATCCTCAGACCCGAGGACGCCTCTGAACGTCAAAACCAGGGTCGTTAAAAATAAATACTGTGGAATTACAAAGTATTTAATTTTGTTATCCGCTTGAATTCAAGGCTACGTGTATTTAGTACCATTCGGCCTTTTGTAGGTATATCTGCATCTATTTTGGTATTAATAATGCGGCTGTTACTAGTAAAGTAAGCATTCCTTCTGCAGAATTCTTTCGTTTTTTCTCCGCGATGATTCCCCTTCCGCATGCCACGCCCCCTTCGCCCGCCTCCGCGTTCCCATCCCCTGTCCCCATCCCGTGTTTCTTTTCGGGGGCAGCCCCTCTTCCGTTTGATCATTCACGCCATTCACTTCCTTCTCCCCAAGAGTGTGGTTTGACCACTCGGTGAATACATGCTTGTGCTTTTTTACTTCACTACGACTCTTTTAACCTTACGCGGTTTTTCAACACAAATGCAACTCTTCGCTGGCTCCCTGCCTCTCTCCTCTATATAACACTCGGTAACTTTAATGTTCACATAATCCCCCTTGTCGTCCCACCTCATATCGGCTCACTAATCTGAACTACTTCTCTCCACTCTTCTCTCTTCTCATGTTTTCTAACTTTCCTTTGCCCCTCTTGGTCCCAACATTCCAAGCCCCTATTTTAACGGTTGCAGTCCTCTTGTGTGTGCCTGTTCGATGGTGCCGCTGTCGAGTCCGCTTCGCAGGGATTTCGCGCGGTGACGACCGCAGGAACCTCCCTCCCCCGCTACCGGGCACGACTCATGGCCGAGTCCCTTTGTTGCCAGGACTCGGGGTCCCCTGCGGAATTCTCTTGAAAATGAATCATCAAGAGCAATAGCTGGTGTAGTATTTCGCTCAAAAAATCTATCATCAACATTTTAATTCAAACCAATCGAATAGGAAAATGACTTAGTTGCAACGATCATAATCGCTATTGCTAGAAAGCGGATTTGAATGCCATTGAGTACGATCGAATGATATTTTCGAGCTATCGAAACGGTAAAGTGATATTACTTAAGAGATATTCTATGCCCTAAGGTGCATTTCTTCAATGAGAAACGCTGGGTAGTCACAATTAAAAATTCAATGAACAGATGTAGCTAGAGGATAAAAGGATATAGTTGTGATGAAAAACATGGATTCGTCATAAATAGAGACGCATAGTGCATGTGTGAAATAAAATTAATTAGTGTGATGTTTTTAACATAAGTGAAAATAGTTTGTCCATGTAGTCAGAATCTGCGCGATAGTGTATATGGATATCAGAGTGTAGGCTAGATGATTCTGGGGGTTTGGATGTGTGTACGTAAGTAGTGTCTCCAATATTGCTTTCTGTTTACGTGCATATTACCTTAAAAGACAACGGTTGTACCAAGTGTGCACCAGGGAACTGTTCAAATAAAAACATAAAGGACGAGTTTTTGGGAAAACTAATAACTCTGCTGAATGTGTGCGTTGAATGTGGTGAATGGATAATAATATCACTCGTCTTTTTTTATTTCAACCGAGAGATTTTTTTACAACAGTAATCCTCGAGATATCCCGAGCTGACATTCAGCGCCGCACGTGAGGGTGGCTCTCCCGTCAGATGTAGTCCAGCCCACGAATCCTCCCTCGAAGGCCTTCCTCTCTGGCTTTGCCCGTGCTCTCTCGGATGCTGGTGCTTCTTGTCCGATGACGAGCCCTTTCCAGGTGCGCCTCTTTCCCTTTTGCAGACAGCGCTACTCACCTGTTCTCCGACAGCACTTGGTCGCCCGAAGCGACCGCCGGGGTGTTTGGCAGGGGTTGATTCAAAACCAGGCAGGCAACATCAAAATTTCAATTTTCTTCATTTTTACGAACAATAAATATGCAAGATAATTTTATTGATTCAGGTAGTAATTACTATAAGTTTACGTACTACGGTATCTAAAGGTGAAATATTTCTCTAGTCAAGGAAAAAGAGCTGCTGGTAACGAGAAGGACCGAATTTAGATGAAATAATGACATGTTATACGGAATGACAAATGAAAAATCCATTGATTTAGTTAGAGTTATTCTGAATAACCATGACAGAAGAATGATATCTTCAATATGTTGCTGCTACAATTAATCTCTCTATTCTTATTGCCACGGTTGCTCCCGCCGTAATACTTCGGGTACACGGATTCTTCAACAGTATTTGGTAACCCAGGCATCAAACGACTCCATCTGTTTTCCTCCACCCATCGGAATAGATTTGCTTCAAAAGTAAACGGGTCGAGCAGTCGGTGCAGTGGGGGCCGCCGTGTGTGCTGGACGCCGGTATTTCCGTCCCACACTCGTTCCTTTTTGGTTCGCTCCCTCCGTTCCTCCGCTGATATCGCCAAGTGCTGCTGCCGCCACCCTCTTTCCTTTCCTCGCAGTGCACGACGGCGGTGCTGGAGTGCTGTGCTTCAGGTTCTCTTCGAATGCATCCGTTGGAAAGGTCCATAGAGATGGAACAGCCGTGTCTGATTGAGATTGTCTAATACTATTCACATTCGATCGTCATCTTCCTCCCTCTGTCCAGCCTCCTTCTTTCCGTTCTTCATTTATTCTCCATCAGTTCGCGGAATGATTCGCCCCCTGTTCCAAGAGCAATCTTGAAATACCCCGAAGAAGACTTTTCGAGGCGTGCGTGGGCGATGGAGACGATAGAATATTCCTTATGGTATACTTCTTCCATCCTACTGCTATGGTTCGCTATTTATACAAGATCTTCCTGACCTCCGACTGAAATGCGAATGATGATCAAGATGTGCGTGAATGTTGATGAAAGGATTCCGGTGCTCCACTGCGCTGATCTTCTTTAGCTGCCGTAAGTTTCGCCCTCGTTCCAGGGACACTTTTGGGCGGACATAATGCTTCAACCCAAAGATTTTCTCTGGAACGAGGACGATACATTCGTCAAATTCAATCCGCCGACTCGGTCGACAGCCTTCCCTCGTCAATTCTAGCATTTTCCAAGGAGTCCATTTATTTACATGATCTTTGCCCGCTTCATTACTTCATGGGCTGCAGCCACAAATCATTGCTCACGTCAGTGAAGATATCCTGCCTGATATATATTGCCTTTTATATATTGATAGGGGATGTGTTTCGCCTTTACATTTTTTGGTTTTCTCTTGATTGTGTAATAGAAGATTATTTTATTTCTTATTCCGTCTATTGTCGATATTTATTTTATTTTATTTATTTTATTTTAAAGCATTATTCACATACAGCAGTAGCGCCATTTTACAGTGAAAAATATATCAAACATGAAAGAGGACAAAATACAATAACAGCATAACAATAAACAACGAAAACTGGACATGGACAAGGGAAAAATTTTAATTTACTGAAAGGTGGGATAAAGCTTGGGTGGTGAAGTTGCTGCATGATAAGTTAAAGGGGTCGACAGTGTGAGGGAGTGAATTTAGAAGGGAGGAGAGGCGAAATAACAGTGAGCGCTTGGTGAGAGATATCCTAGGAATAGGCAGATGGAGTGGGTGCGGGTGGATCGGGTTGGTATTCTGAAGTTGAAGAAAGATAGCAGTTCAGGGCATTCAATAGCCGAGTTTAGGGTGTTGTAGAGGAGTTTTAAATCAGCTTTAAGTCTGCAGCTTTGGGGACTAGAAATGGATAGGGAAGACAGAACAGCATTTGAGGACATATTGCGGTAATGTGGGACTCGGTGTTTGACTATTCTGGCAAAGAAGTGAGAGATGCAATCAAGGGATTTAAGATTAGTTGGGGATGAGGTGGACCAAATGGGGGAGCAATATGATACGATGGGAAGGACAATTATTGAGAAGTATGAATGGAGTGCAATTGGATCTTTAATTTCTGTGAAGCGGTAAAGAAGGCCTAGTAGGGACATTGCTTTATTTTTTAAAGTCTGTATGTGGTCGGAGTAATTTAGTTTCTGGTCAATTAAAACGCTAAGGTCTTTCATGGTTGTTACTCTATTTAAGGGAGTTAATTGAGTAGTTGAACATCAGGGGTTTTTTTTCAGAGCAAGAGTCATGATGTTGCATTTTCCAGGGTTTAAGTTAAGCCTCCAGGTATCACACCATGGGGAAATTTTATGTAAGGCAAGTTGAAGGTGAGTACTGTCAGAAATATTATTAATTTGCTTGTAGATCTTGCAATCATCAGCGTAGAGTAGTGTATGGACCTGGTAGGAAAGGAGTCGGGAATGAAGATCATTAATGAATAAATTGAAAAGATATGGCCCCAGGACACTGCCCTGGGGAACCCCAGACGTGACAGGAGACCAAGAGGAAGAAGCATCCGAGAGTATCACACGCTGGGTTCTGTGGGTGAGAAAGGTAGAGAGAAGGCTGGGGACTCAAATCTACCGTCAATTGACTGGGACAACTACTGCGTAGGAAAATCTGCCAAAAACAGAGATTCATGCCAAGAACTCCTTCATATATTCACAAAACACTCCTTAGAACAAATTGTTAAATCACCAACACGGGGCCAAAGCATACTAGACATCTTTGCGACTTCTATGCCCGAAATCATTTCTAACATTGAAATAATAGACGGAATCAGTGACCATAAGGCTATTCTTGTAGAGTTAAAAACTAAGTTCATCAAAATAAAGAAAAGCGTAAAATATACCTATACAACAAGGCAAATTTTAACGGACTAAGAGAATATTTAAACATAAAAATACCAGAATACATCACAAAAACACTGACAACAAATACAGAGAACACTTGGAATTATTTCTTAAATATTTTACGCGAAGGAATAAAGACGTACATCCCGTCCAAACTCAAATGCGACAGTAAGGAACCTAGATGGTACAACGGGGAAGTCAGATCGGCATTAAGAAGGCAAAGAAAGCTACAGTCAAATTTTAAAAAGAGTTTAAAAAGTGACGATATAATTTATATGAATACAACCAAACAGCAACTAAAAGAATGTCGTAGTAAGACGAAAAGTATTATGCGCACAGCACTACACTCTTTTAAATCTAAAATGCTAAGCGAATATCTTGAGGAAAATCCAAAGTCATTCTGGTCTTATGTTAGGGAAATACAGGGTAAACGTCCCACTGTTCACTCTTTGAGGATGGAAAATGGGGAAATCATTACAGATAGCGTGAAAAAGGCAAATATGTTAAACCATTTTTTCCAGAGCGTCTACAACAAAAACACAAACGCACCAAACGATCCTCCACACCCACCCGGGGAACACATGAGCGATCTTACACTGACCAAGCAGGGAATAGTACATCTGCTCCGTAGTATCAAAGCACACAAGGCACCTGGTCCTGAAGAAATACCTGCTAGAATATTAAAGGAATTAGCTGACGACATTGCCCCATTTTTACATATTGTTTTTCTAAAATCGATAGAAGAAGGCTCAGTGCCTCGCGACTGGAAGCTAGCCCATATAACTCCCATCTATAAAGGCGGCGATAGGGATAAACCAACCAATTACCGACCCATTTCTTTAACATCGATCTCTTGTAAAATATTGGAACACGTTATTGTCACTAACATTATGAAATTTCTTGATAGCAGGAAAATACTAATCCACAACCAGCACGGATTTAGGAAAAGCAGATCTTGCGAAACACAACTTGGTCTCTTCATTCACGATATACTTAGATCGGGAGAAAACAACACACAAGTCGATGCAGTATTCCTGGATTTCAAAAAAGCCTTCGACAAAGTCCCACACAATAAATTGTTACATAAACTTAAATACTATGGGATCAATGAGAAAATAATTAATTGGATTAGAGACTTCTTGTCAAACCGCAAACAAATAGTAGTCATAGATGGGTTGTGCTCAACGGAGAGAGATGTAACTTCGGGCGTCCCCCAGGGAAGTGTAATAGGGCCTCTTCTGTTCTTAATATACATAAATGACTTAAGCACACACGTTAGTAGCAATCTAAGGTTATTTGCTGACGACACGGTGATATACAGGGAAATAAGGAGCCAACTAGATCGCGAGCTACTCTCTAGAGACTTAGACAATATCTCGGAATGGTGCAATAAATGGGGATTAACACTTAATATAGATAAATGTTCAGTTTTGAAATTTTGGAATAAAGGAAGCGAGGAACAGGATATAAACTACAAAATAGAGGGTTCAGTATTGACTACGGCAAATCAAGTTAAATATTTGGGGGTTGTTCTAACACCACGCCTTTCATGGGGAGCACATATCAGGACAATATGCGGATCAGCTTTAAAGAAACTTGGCTTCATAAAACGGGTGGTGGGGAAATGTAATGAAAAAGTTAAAGAGAGGTGCTATTTTGCTCTAGTTAGACCTCATTTGGAATATGCCGCAAGTATTTGGGATCCGTGGGAGAAAATTTGGCAAAAAGAATTAGATAAAGTCCAGAGAAAATCCGCTAGATTCGTTAAAAATTGTTATGATAAAAACACAGGTGTGACAGGTCTCTTAGGGGATTTAGGCTGGGAACCACTTGAAGTGCGGAGAGAACAAGCGAGGCTTAGACTTTTAGAAAGGTTCAGAACAAACAAGTTTAAATTTGACACTGAAGGAATTATAATGGCCCCACACTACTTAGGTAGATCAGACCACAAAGATAAACTAAGGGAGATAGATTCCAAGACAGACAGGTACAAATACTCATTCTTTCCCCGAACAATCAGTAATCATAATAGCAAGAAACCGAAGTCACTTTAGAAATATTAAAAACGTTGAATTTACAAGTCGGAACAAAATTAAACACTATAGAGATGTTAGGTATACTTTCAGGTGCATGTGTATGTTAGTTGGTAGTTTGAGTGTTTGCATGTGTGTGGGGTGTAAGTGTTCATGCATGAATGTATGCCATGTTTTTTTTTATATATATGATTTTGTCGTTATTTGCATGCGGTTTTTTTTCTTTTTCTTTTCTAAATTATGGGTGGTGTCCTAGCACCCCCCGCCACACGCCCTTGCGGCGGCTTGCGGGGTATTAAGTAGATGTAGATGTAGATGTAGATGTAGAAGGCTAAGGAACATACTACGAATGCCGAACTGTTGGCTGAGTTTATGAAGGAGGAGTTGATGATGCAGGGCGTCGAAAGCCTTGGAGAAGTCAAGGTAGATGGCATCAAGTTGACTTGATTTGTCTATTGCCATGACGGCGTGGTGCTGAAAGACAGTGAGATTTGTCAGGCATGATCTGCCTGGGAGGAAACCATGCTGCAGGGAAGATAAAAAGGGAGAGGTGAAATAATAAATCCTGTTGAGAATAATACGTTCACAAACAGAAGACAGGATTGGAAGTAATGAGATAAGGCGATAGTTTGACGCATCATTCTCGGGACCTGTTTTATGTATCAGAATGATATTGATGCATTTCCATTGAGGAGGGAAGGTTCCTAGGGCAAAACAGCGATTGAATAAGATGGCTAAAGGCATCTCAATTGCAAATAAATTTAGGGCTGAGAGCATCTGGGCCGGGTGAGCGGTGGGGGCGTATTTTGCATAGGTATTGCAAGACTTCCCGGGAGTCTGTCTGTAAGTGGGATAGGGAATGGTTTATTTTAGGAAGGAGGGAATGGACAGAGGTAATACTGAGGTTAGAAGCAGGCTGCAGGCATCGGAAAAAAAATTTAGAAAGAGGTTGGGTCTCTCTGATCCCGCGGCATTTCTGGTGCCATGGGAGAGTGCTTCGGGAATTTGAGGACGATTACGGCGCTGATTGATGAAGGACCAGAATTTTTTGGGGCTGGAGGAAATATTGGAGGAAACAGTCTGAGCGTAGTTTTCATAGTCACGGCGAATGAGGAATTTGGAATATCGGCGGAGATCAACGTATGATCGGCGCGTTTCCACATTTGCTGATTTTATACCAAGATTTAAATATATCACTCGATTTTGAAATATTCCGTTGATTAAAATATAATAATGTTGAAGACGTTTTTGGTCACCTGGGGCGTTGGAGGTGTACCTTCTCCGTGGATGATGTTTGCATCGCATGTGCAACACGAATTACTTCATTCCTAGTGCAAAACCCCGATTGAAAAACGTGACCCCACACTCCATATTCTTTAAAAGTTCAAATGATCAAATTACTGTACCTTCTCCCACTAACGTATTAAAAATGTCGGAAATAATTGTTTATTGCTAGCAGTTACATTCTTCATCATTCAATTAGATGTTCAAAACCTTTCCTTTCTGCTTAGTCCTCTTCGTTAGAATAATTAGAAGTAGGAAGACATTCTTGAGCCTGCTTGGTGCTCGTGTCTAATTAGAATTTTTATACGAGGTATAGGGATTGACGGCCCCCGGACTTCGGCCCTGGTACTTCGGGCGGGCGAACCCCCGGTCGCGTCGGCAGGGCCGGGGAGTGGCTCGAGGGCGCCCCTCGTCGGCCACGGCGACGGTGGTCACTATTGTCGAATGGCTGCATGTAAGCCTGGAACTCATTTTTTGGAGTAATTGTTTCTATTAGTGAGAGAGAAGGGATTTCGAGAGGGTTATCCATTTTGTTAAATGAGCGACGGTCACGAGATAACTATTATTTATTACCCAGTCCAAAGGTAGACACTCGTAAATCATGGAATTAAAAAAGAACTGTTGAGGTTCTTTTTTATGAAATTGGGTTATGGTTGCGTGTCTCGTGCGAGGGAAGATCGAGTCTATAAACCTCATAAAATAAATTCAGATCCACATGTTTCAGCGCCGAGGTCGCGTCAATTTTTCGCACTTCAACATACATTAGTCGCTTGGATCATGAACATAAAATTCGGGAAATAGATGCCAGAAGATACAGCTAGACTGGAGGACTCCTTCTTCCCCCGGACATTGCAAGATAGCTTATGTTAGGGCCAGAGATAGCAAATATGCCACTTTCCACCCACAGCGTCAAACGAATAATTGGTTTCACCCAAATGTGTGCATTTTCACTAATTCTTTGTATTGTGTCGGCAAATCCCATTGTGTCGCATGGCCGCATGGGAGTGACATTAAAGAATGTATTCCTCGTTACAATATTTTTCACCCTGCTTTGTTCGTTTCCAAGCTTCTCCTTCCATCCTTCGTTCCTTTCTTTGGTTGGGGGGGGGGGCCTCACGCCGTCCGTTGCCCACAGCGACGTATCACATTCCCTGCATGTGCCTTTAGGGGCGGAGACGATTAGTTGCATGCTCATGAAATACTACCATTTCCCCTTCTCACTTTTCAAGTCTGCAATAGCCTGTCTTTTTATTGTGAAGATCTGTCGTGAAAAGTTGTGCTTCATTTTTATTAAGTTTTTTTGGTGCAACAAAGAACAGTTTTTTAAGGTGGAATCAACACATGCTTTGCATTGAGTCTTCCTCCAGCATGTTTACACATTTGCACGTTATGTGGAGTTTTTAAATGAATATTTTCCCTTTCGTCTTTTTCCTTCTCCTTATCCTCACTTGTCACTTACCCTTACCACCTGGTGCTTGCACCCCATGCCACACACCTGTTTGGTGGATCGGTCTTAATGTAGATGTAAACTACGTACCTATTTTTTTAACTCTATCTAAAATCTGATTGCAGTCTTCTTTGCTTTCTTGATGCCGATCTGATTTCTCCGTTGTACCATCTAGGTTCCTTACTGTCGCATTTAAGTTTGAATGGAGTATAAGTTAACATTAATTCGCGTATAATATTTTAGAATTATATGTTATCTGTATGAATATGCTATCTGTATCGGTTAACAGGGTTTTTGTCATGAATTCTGATATTTGTTTTTTAAAAATATTCTCGAGGTCAGTTGGCATTTGCCTCGTTGAATAAATATATTTACGCTTTTCTTTGTGTACTTTTACGAATTCAGTATTTAATTTTAAACGGAGAGCTTTATGGTCACTGCTCCCATCCATTATTTCAATGTTTGTAATGATTTCGGGCGTAAAAGTCGCGACGATATCAAGTATGCTGTGGCCCCTTGTTAGTTATTCAACAAATCGTTCTAAGGAGTGTTTTGCGAATACATGGATGACTTCTTGACATGTACCTCTGTTTTTGGCAGATTTTCTTACGCAATACATGCCCCGACCAATTGACCATAGATTAATATCATCAGCGATCATAATTATGCTGTTGCTATGTTTGTTGCTGGGAGTGGACATTTTGTCTTCGAGCTTATGTAGAACATATGAAGAGCTGATGTAGACACCCGATGTGACAGCCAATCAAGTTAATCTGTTAGATGATATCCTCCTTCTAATATGGCCCATCATTTGTGGCCAGTTGAAAGCTATGAATCTAGTCAATAACACACTAATCAATGCCGTAGCTCCCCACTTTTGCGGCATCTTAGTATGAGGGACTGTGTCGAATGCCTTTTTAAAATCTATAAATGAACCTGAACATTATTTTCACTCGAGACCAAAATAACGAAGGGAGAGTGCCAGTTGAACATCACACGATCCACCCTTTCGAAAATCGTGCTGGTTTTTTGTACTTTTGAACTCTGGTGATCGAGATATTACATGATTAAACTTACAATTATTTATTTATTTAATGGCTTAATTGGGGCGAGATTGAGACTTTGTAGTCTTCTTATTCTTCCGCCCTACACACACACACACATTAGACATTGGAGACATCTACAAACACACCCCCTAGCCGCAGGCGGAGGAATACCCATCCAGGCGGGAATTCTGTTCTGCGAGATTTGCGTCAGATGTATGTGAGCGGGATGGGTCGGTAATCACTCGAATCTTCTCTGTTGGCTTTTTCAATTGTTTGAGTGGCATTGGCTACTTAACAGTCTTTGGGCGCTTCGCGATTATTTTGGGATTCATCTAATATTCCAGGAGATATTTCTGAGGCCATCCTTTTGAATGCGCGGGCAGGGATTTGGTCGGGGCCTGTGGATACCTATTATCAGGCCAGATTTATTTAGCTCTCTCATTGAACGAGAAAAAAAAACGACGTTTTAAATCTGTCTATCTGCATGGTGCGTTCTCCTATCTATCTCCCTGATTTTACGTACGTGATCCGATCCACCATAATAAGTCGTGGCTTATTTATATGTTTTTAACATCCTCAGATAAGTACCCTGCCTCAAATTTACACAGCAATTGAGACCTACGGTGGCTCCCATTATAATTCTTCAAATGGTGTCGTGACCGTGCCACGATCTAATCC
The DNA here is from genome assembly GCF_022747635.1 of Hetaerina americana. Lineage (NCBI taxonomy): Eukaryota > Metazoa > Arthropoda > Insecta > Odonata > Calopterygidae > Hetaerina > Hetaerina americana. Next base: position 469,420 of record NW_027286952.1, on the reverse strand, counting down.
ATAACGAAGCGCGTAGAGGCGAGTCGATCGGAGTTGATGGGGCCTTGGCTTCGATAAATCCCTTTATGGAATGAATGCCGCGCGATGAATCCCGGAATGAGACGGCTCTTGTGATTTCAAATGTGAATGTTTGCTCTTCACCTGTACGCCGAGAGCGCTCCGCTTTTGCCCCATTGGAATTTCATTACGATTGCTTCCTAGAGCTACCGAAACGTGTCCTTTCCGAAGCACGATGCCTTGTGGGGTTGGAATGTCTCACGGAATCTATTTTGTTCGTTCCTGGTTGATTCGAATGGTGCAAGAGACCCTGGATTTCACGCGCCCTTCATCAAAATTCGAGAAGCGGACCCCCCCCCTGTCCCCCCTTTTCTTCCCTTGTGTATTGTTCCGCGTCGCGGCCGGAATTTCTTGCTCGGGCTCCAGGGCTTGGATCGACGGGGATTGGCCGCCGTGGGAAGGAGGGGTCGGAGGAATCCCTAGGGGGGGGGGGCAAAGTGGAAACACAAACAATCCTCCCTCTAGTCAAGCAGGCGTTCGACCTCGGCTCAACCCCGCCCGCCATCAGTGCCGCCACCAGTGCCGGCCATGTCCCATGCACGCCCTCGCGTGGGCCATTCATGCGAGTGGGCTCATGGGATGGATTTCTCCGCGCCACGGCAACTACGGCGATGTGAGGAAATCAGCCCTCGACCTATTCCAATTGTAGGCTTATACATAAGTACCCCTGCGATCCACCGAAAAGGTGCGTGGCAGGGGCTGCGAGCAACAGGCGGGATGGGAAATAATGTACAGTAAAAACCTCAAATAACGTGCAAATTTATACACAGGGTGCGGCAACATAACTTCCTTTTTTTAAAGCGAAACCCTTTTTAAAAAGTAAATCATGTTACCGCACCCTGTACCTGTTGGATGAAGAATTAATTCAAAACGAGGGTCAATTCCACGTAAAATATTAGTTATTTGTTATGCGAAGAAATGGAATAAAAATGAACCACGAAACATGTACGACGGACTTCCACCATAATAAGACAGTTCATGCAGAATTGGGGAAATTGTACTGCTTAATAGTCTCCGCCCCAGTAGTCACAGGTGACGCACCGCTGTAGTCAGCGGGCGGCGTGAGGCGTCCCCCCCCCGCCACAGAGAGAGGGACGGGGGATGGAAGGAGGAGAAGCTTGGAAACCACACTAAAGGGTTGGCAATATTGAACCGAGCACTCCACTCATTAAATGGCTGTCCCATGCGGTAATGGGGGCAGGAATTGAACGACAAAGCACGCGAGAGGAGTGAAAGTGGGCGCATGGTGTGGATGTTCATGCTATTAGATGTAAGCAATCGACGCGATTCGAATGAAGCGGCGGGATCGACATTGTTTAAACGCCGATGACGTCATTACAGACCAGTGTTGAGCTGTTGAAAATAATAGCGTACCAACCGACGGCAATTGCTGTATATACATATTAATATACTTGCTCACATAAATGTAGACAATTGATTGGAGGGGTAAGTATTGTCTGCTGTTCTCGTCTTTGGATGAGTACGGGTCAGATTTCTAAGGTCAAGTGGTCATTCAAATGTGTTTGTCCACCCTGAACTCCTATCCCTCTTGGGATTTACTGGCAGTGCCCTTCCGCCCGTTTGGCGCGTCGCGAGGCAAGATCGTGCCGAATATACGGACGTCGGAACTAGGGGGACGTCCCTCGAAGGCGACGCTCGGCCCTGCTGCACTGCTATTCGCGGTCGACCAAATTGATGAAACATTGCGAATGAATGGGAGGATTGTTTGACAACAAAGCATTCGGCACGTACGCTCGTTAATTCCGCGAGTGTTTGGAGTCCGCGGAAGATGGCGAACTCGGTGAGGGAGGCCAATGAGAGCCCAATCGTGCGTTGGCACGCGAACGCGTGGTCGGTCTCGCGTAGCCAAGCGACGTGGCTCTTTGAGGAGTCGTGACCCCCTCCCCCTACTTCTTCGGAGGGGGGATGTCGTGTGCAGTGGGGGGGGGGGCGTGTGTGTGTTTGCAATACACAGATCGGGGTGAGGGGGGCGGCGAGGAGTAGAAATAGGATCTCCGCAAATCATTTTAACTCAAGCGCCGCAAGTAACTGATATTTGCTTTGGCGGTGTTTGCCCTCGCACCGCCCGGTCTTTATCCGGCGGCGGATTCCTTATTCGAGATATATTATGTCCGCCGCTACCCCTCGTCCCCTCGGGGTCATCCGACACCACCCTCCCTCCGCCAAAGAGGGTCGCGCACCCCCACCCCCTTCGGGATGAAGGCGGGCGGTGATTCCTTCCACAAACTGCGCCCGAGAAATCTCTCCCCCCTCCCCTCATTCGATTAGCTGCCGGGGGCGTGGGCCCTCTCTCGGAGGGCAGGGGGCGTGGATGGATACCCACCCCACGGCTTCCACACCCCTTCCAATCTTAGCTCCCCTCCAACTCGAAAATGGGAACGTTTTCGAAAGTGCCCACGTTTGATTACACCGCGATCGCTACACCGTTGCTAGCAATCGTGGATCTCCTCGAGAGAACGGAGAAATGAGGTGCCACGTAGACATATCAAAAATCCTGGAAGGAAATACCATGCGCAAGCCCGCCGTTTCTAAGATATTCGAATGCACATCCAGCGCTTTGAGAATTCTATCACTGCTGAGGAGTTAAACCTGTGTTTGGGTAATTAACCGCTGGAAAGTGAATGACATAATCGTAATAAGTGTCAGGAACGTGTGAGCATTTCAACGATTCAGTTTCCAGCGCAACGTTGAGGAATCGATCCAGGATCTCAAAGAATGCTCTCCAATTTCCACCAAAATACACCTTATGTGAAAATGCAAAACGTGTTCTTTAAGCCTCTTAGCCACCCGCGTATGGCCTCCGTGGAGAATGCATTGCTGGAGCCATCTTATCGGTACCTAATTTTTTTGTCCGACAAATGGCGACACCTTGAGATTAAATGCCAATAAGAAACCACGGACTTAGGAAGAGCCGACCTTGCGAAACACAATTGGGTCTTTTTTATTCACGATAAATTTAATTCGGGAGAAAACAGCGTACGCGTTGATGCAGTATTTTTCGATAAAGTCTGGCACAATAAATTTTTACGCAAAATCAAACGATATGGTAACAGTGAGGAAATAATAAATTGGATTAGAGACTGCTTGCCATACCGTAAACCAATAGTAGCCATCGACGGGTTGTGCTCGCGGGAGGTAGATCTAACTTTGGGTGTCCCTCAGAGAAGTGTAACAGGGCCGCTTCTATTAAAAATAGAAGCGGCCCTGTATTCTTGTCGGGAAATCCCCCACGACAATCATCGGGTTCCACATGTCCCAGCCCCAGCAGCCCAGCCACGGAGGTCTCGGCAGCCCAAGCACCCGATCCCGCGGCGCAGCGGACCCCGGCGCCGTCCGCAGCCGTTGCCATTCCGGCGTAAGCAACACGTCGTTTTCCCAGACGCCTGCAACGCTGCCCGTGTTACATCTGTCACTGGAATTCCTGGGAGAGGAGGAACTTCATCCAGTGGAGGAATTACATAGGCACAACTCTGGCGTCCCGGACGACCCAGTTAACTTGCCAGAGGACGACTTCCTGGATGGCGCCTCCGAAGACCCTATGTTGGAGACATCAGATGTGGAGGACGCCGAGATATGAGGACGACTCTTGGACCATCCTAGCCTCCAGCGACCCTGGCTCCGGAACCATGTGTATGTTTGTTGATAGTATACGCGTTTGCATGCGTGTAAGTTAAAAAAGGCTTTTGCGTTTTGCGGGTGTAAATTTGCATGAATGTGTATATGTTGCATGTGATTTTAATCTGTTTTACGGGTGGTTACCTATCACCCTAGCCACACGCCCTTGCGGTGGTTTGCGGGGTGTCGTGTAAAATGTAGAATTTCGATCAATCTTTGGAGTATTTTGACGCGATGCAGGAAAATTGATGCATTGACTCAGGAAGCAGCCTCTCAAAAGAATGTTTATCTTGCACGAGCGGGCGCTGGGTGAACGAGGTTTGTCATAACGTTCAAACAAAAGGCTCAAGTGTATCTATTCAATGAAATGCACTTCTGATGATTTCAAACACGAGCTGCAATAGTCCAGTTCGGAAACTCACAGAGCTGGCGCAGAATAATCTTGGGAAATGTTTTCAAATTTGATACGTGACGGAATAGAGCACTGTATATTCCTTGCAAATTCGAACGAGAGAACAAGGAACCTATAACCTGGTACAACGGAGAGGTAAAAAAGTAATGACGAAACTATGCCCTCGAATTCAGAAGGTGAACCGTAGAATGTCTATCAAGAACGAAAAAGATAATGGGCAAGGATTACATACTTTGAAAAGAAAAATAGTGTACGAATATTTGAACATTTACCCGAAACCATTTTGATACCACGTTAGAGAAGAGTCCAACGGTGTTTTTTCAAGAGCTGAAATGGCGAACTTACTGCATACAAATGGCAGTATACTAAATACATTTTTCATTACGTCCATACCAAAAACACGAGTGCATAAAACGAGAGTCTACCTCAACCCTAAAGGGCATACGAGCCACGTATTATTGTCCCAGGGAGGATTAAAAAAAACATCCGAAATATAACGCCGAACAAAGGAAAGTTCCGGAAGTTACGTATACCCGCCGCAACAGTGAAGCAACTTGCGGAAGACATCGCACCTTATTGAGAACCGACTTTTCGATAGAAGAAGGTGTTGCACCTGGAGGCCAGCTCACGCAATCCCCATCAGTAGTCTTCGGTTATTTGAAGACGTTGTAGTGATTTGCAGGCACAAAAACACCGGCAGATAGCTTGCTACTCCCACTTCTAGATTTAGGCTAGAAATCATAATGCTGCAAAGAATAAATGTTTCATTTTATTATTAGAAAATGTATAGCACTCTGCTATTTGGAATTAAAGAAAATAAAAAAAAACAAGAGGAATTATACGTAAAATAGATGAGATCGAGGTAAGCATTTCAGAACAGGTGAAATATTTGGGTGTTACTCACGCATCAGAAGTTTCAAGAGTTCACACCTAAGATGACTCTGCGGGTCATTCTCGAAGAGGCTGCATTTCATTTGTCGGGTTGAAGGAAAAGTTAGAGAGAGTTGTTATTATGCTGTAGTTAGGCTACGATTTAAATATGCGCCTTGAAACTGGGATCCTTAGCGCGAAACGTTATTTTAGGAACTGAATACTAGAGAATATCCAGTGGGTTGGTTGAAAATTGCCTTGGGGAGACGGCGAGCGTGGCCAGAATCCTAGAAGAATAAGGTTGAGAACATATTGAACCTTGGAGAGAAAAGGAACGACTTAAAATTTTAGAAAGGTGCAATAAACCGGAGTTTTCTCGTTCCATTTACGTATCATGGCGCCAAATGACATTGCTGTAGTCGGCAGCGGGAAGGGGTAATAAGGGAGAAAGCCTGGAAGACAGATTCAGGCAATGCTTAATCCCTTGCACGATACGCAAGCATAGCGATGTCGAATCCAAAGCCCGGAACCATTCAGTTAAGTTGGATGCTGAAATTCGATGGATTGGTCCAGCGCAACATCACTGCTTGCTGTAGAAAATCATTTATTTACACTAGTGACATTTATGCGTACAGTTTCAAATGAGCTATGAGAATGTATTCCAGTACGTCAGTTGTAGTAAGCGAGTAAATAATTCTGCAATGCAGAGCTAACAGCCTAATATCCCCGCCCCGCCATTTCCCTGGTGGCGGATGTCCACATGCAGGGCGACGTCTGCGCATTTGCATTTTGGCGATTGGGGCTCCCTCAAATCCATCGAGCAGATCGACAAAGACGCTACAATCGAACGCCGCCGTCCTACATGAAGGGGATAAGGTGACTTATAGTCGCAAATGAGGACCGCGTCGAAAGCTTTTGTGGCAATCCCCGCCTTGGACGCTGCGAAGCGAATATTAAACGTAACTTTGTTTTTGCTAAATAACTACCCACTATGAAAATAATAATGGAAGGCTTATTCAGTAAGTGGCGTGATTGTTCCTTGCGCAGCATCCCTACAGCCCCTCCCCATTCCTCAAGGGTATCCCAGAGGGTATGGGAAGGCGGTCCCACCGACCACCGCGATGACCCCCAGGGGGGAGGGGGCTGGAGCACCCCTTCCGTGAGGGTCCTGTCTCCGCAGTCTCCAGGGAGTGGGACGGGATTGCTATTTTTCCCTCGTCCCTCACAGAGATTATTGGCTTCTCGATGAGTTGAACTAATAGAGCGCGCTCGCTTCGGCGTTGTCGCCCACTGATCGGTGGGAAGGCATTGCCGAATCGATGCGAATCGATGCGAGGGGGGCCAGCGAGCCAAGTGGTCGGTTCACGTCCTCATCGCTTCTCGGCTCCCTCCCCGAGTGGATGGGGGGGATCTCCACTTTAGAAGATCTGACGATTCCGCAGCCAAATATCATGCTCGTATAATGGGCGCGAGGTGATAATGAACACTTCTAGTTCGAAGAAATACCCAGAGATATAATGCCACATGTGCCCAGCCATTAGGATACCGTACGCATGGCAACGCCTGAACTCAATGAGGTACATTCGACCATTTGGCCGGCCTCGGTGGCGGCGGGGTAACGTCCTCGTCTGCCAATCCATGGGTCGCGGGTTCGATTCCCGCCTGGGTGGGTTTTCTTCCACCTAGGGCTTGGGTGTTTGTAATCGTCTCCATTGTTATTCTTTGTTAATAGCCCGATGTAAAGGCCAGAGTGCTGTTTTCGGACTAAGGCTAAATAAATAAATAAAAATAAATAAATTTGTGGACGAGGGGAGGGATTTGCGCATTGAATTATCTTAAAAATGGCCAAACACATTACATTTCCTCTAATAAATGTACTCTTCTAATCACTTCATTAACACATGCGTAAGGCCTAAAATGTGTGTGATTTGTGTTGTTTTATTCTGTAGCACTCGGGTCAAATTATGCAACTTAATGATAAAATGGGATCCGGATGATGCGGTGGCTAACGTACTGGCTTCGCCCAGGTTCGAATCCCGGCGGCGACAGAGGAGACGGTGTCCCGATCCCCACTTGAGGTGCTTTATGAATGTAACTTTGAGTGAGTACGCCGTCCGCCGGATGGGACGTTAAACTGCAGACCACTAGGTACCTTCCGAGAAGAGTAGGCCAATGCCGATGCTAGGTTTCTCTCTACCCTTCCTCCCTTCACATCCATCCTAAATGGCGCATCTGACCTCAGCTGTCGGTCGCCTCCTTCCCCTAAATACTACTACTATTAATGATCAAATTTGAGCAATAAATATTTAAAAGTTTTTATTTTTCAAATTTATTTGTCATTTAAGTTTATATGGAATATATTTATTGAGTTTGCCGTATAAAGTCAGCATTTTAAAGTATTTCAAGTGTCTTCTGAAATATTCCAGCTATTTCAGCTGTTGTCATTTAACATTTTTAATGAATTTAAATAATTCATATTTCCTTCATTCCGTAGCTCATAAAATGAGCTTCTCTAATTGCGAAGCGTGGCCTGGGCTGTTTTCCAGGTTTGCGTCGCTTAACCACCAGAACCGCCGATTCCGTGCCATTGCATCTTTAAATGTGACTGGTGTAATTTTCTTTCATACTATTCACTTACAGGCTTCACTTCGTGGAATTGTTTCATGTCTATGTTAAATGAGTTTGTCATTTTCCACAGACTTTATTTCACGGTGCAACCCGTTTCACCGACTTGCGGCCTCATCACTTACAAGTTGCACGTACAGATTTTGAAATTCAAAAGCTGTATGTGGAACTTGTACCTGATGATGCCGCAAGTCGGTGAAACGGGTTCTACCGTGAAATAAAGTCTGTGGAAAATGACAAACTCATTTAATAAGGGGTTGATTTTCTTTGATTACTTTCCGTTGACGACCCTTGGCAATCTTGGCGCATCGCTATGCAGTTCAACCACGACATCGACTTCATTCTAGTTTTCACTCTCTTTTCCGTTCGTTACGGGGACACTTCCGGACACCAGTCGAAAAACATGCGTGCTGCATCGGTCAGCCTGCTTGCCACCCCCTCCTCCGCGATTCCCGAGCAGCCTAGTGCCCAAGGCGCAGTGGAGTGCCTGACTGGTATGCTGGAGGAAATAGGTTGTGAGCCCATTGGTCAACGAAGAGAACTGGCAAGATGGCACACTTGCAGACTGGACACCGGCCAAGTTTCCTCGCGACACCGAAGGCATTAACAGGGCACCGAATAAAATTGGCAGATTCTGTCATCGGGAAACTTCCACCAGTTTCCTAAACGTCATCTTAGAAATCGTTTTCCGTCACACTAAGATATTTAGTGTGGAATATTCTAAGTCTGCCTGAGGTTTGTTTTCTAAAACCTCTTTGAATCTTTGAGCATCGTACAATACAGATAATCCCCGCATCTCTTGTGTTTCGTTTGAGCCTCCCATTTGAGTCTCCCATTTGAGGTCTTCTTAGACCTCTTTCCGTGCATCCTCACTCAATGATTGACCTCCATTTTGTTTCCCTTTCAATTTGTTCTGAAATCCATTCTTTGACAAATTCCAAAGAAACTGCGGGAGATGCCGCAACAGTAACTTTTAACAATTGTTGCATTGAAATGCACATTAGCGGATGACTCCGTTAAAAGTTACTGTTGCGGCATCTCCCGCAGTTTCTTTGGAATTTGTCAAAGTATTAACACCATAAGTGTTTAAAGTTGGCTTTAACCTCGTGGACAGTGGCGCCTCGCGCACGACTACGAATGCATGTACGGTATTTCGTCACAACATCTAGTTCCTTTAAAAGCCCCAAAATTTCAGAGTTTAAGAGGACGCCTCGGTAGCTTAAGTGGCTAAAGCACTCGACTGGATTTTGAGGGATCTGGGTTCGAGTCCCAGTCAAGGGGAGTGATTTTTACACTCTGAAATTGTTGCATTGAAATCCATTCTTCTCCAAACTGACACCAAATGGTGCTTGCCATAATTTTCTAGTGCTCATATGTGCTGGTCTCTTTTTTTACTTATTCTTAAGGACCTTCCCACATTACAGCGGTCGCCCCCATATTCTCATTCCCCAGCCTTCTCCGTTAGGTCCCTGCTGCCCTCCTCTCACTCGCCTCAATCCTTCACGCTATTTCCCCTCTCCGCGCTTTCTTACATGGTCCGCGTTTCCTTCCAGCAGATCTCTTGGCCATCTTTCCTCGTCCATTCTTCTAACAGGGCCAAACCATTGCACAGATCGTCCTTGGATTCTTTGCACCAATGACGCCCTTTCTCGTCCATTATTCGTGTTATGTTTTAATTCCTTTCCTTTCTCAATTGGACATCCTGGCTCCTCTCTTCATCCCCTTCCTCCCTCTCCGCAGATTGCATTTCACTCTTCAGCTGTTGACTCAAATTCCAGCTCTCCGCCTCAGGTGACAAGAGTCTCTCTCCTTCTTCGCCGGATCCTCTTCATTTCCTTTGAGGCGTATATCTCTGCTCCATAAAACCCCATTCAATATTTAATTGCTCCTCAAGTACTCCACATTTCACACCAGATTAACACCTTGGGGGGGGGGGCGTGAATGGTGGAACCTTGATACTAAAAGCTGCTTTACTGCCTTGGTGGTTCCTTGGGGCTCATCAATATCTTTTGATTCTTATTTATATTTGATCATGTATTAATTTAGTTTTTATTTATTTATTCATTAGGCACAGAGTAATTTATTATCCAACCTTAACGCGATGGGTGGGTTTGCGTATTCCTATGTTAACTTAGTGACTAGTAGTAGTATTTAGGGGAGGCGACCGACAGCTGGGGTAATTTGCGCCGCAGGGGATGGAGAGGAAAGGATGAAGTGTGGAGAGAAACCCGGCGTCGGCACTAGCCTACTCTTAACGAAAGGTGCCAAGGGGTCCGCAGCTTAACGTCCCATCCGATGGACGGCGAACTCAGTCAAAGTGCCCTCCACAAAGCACCTCAAGTAGGGATCGAGATACCACTGAAAAATATTCAACACCGCCGGGATTTGAACCCGGGCCCTCTGGGTGGGAAGCCAGTTCGATAGTTACCGCACCATCTCGATCCCCCCTTTTTGACTCGAACCAGGAGGGGGCGACAAGTAAGTTGCACGTTTGAGCGGATCTCGCCTTTAAAAAAGCGAACGACCGGAGAAGACGTAATCAGTAATAAAATGGAAATGCGTGTGAAATGTCCGTAGTAGTAGTATTTAGGGGAGGCGACCGACAGCTGAGGTCATTTGCGCCATAGGGGACGGACAGGAAAGGATGAAGGTTGGAGAGAAACCCGGCGTCGGCACTAGCCTACTCTTTACGAAAGGCGCCAAGGGGTCCGCAGTTTAACGTCCCATCCGACGGACGGCGTACTCACTCAAAGTGCCCTCCACAAAGCACCTCAAGTAGGGATCGAGATACCTCTGAAAAATATTCAACACCGCCGGGAGTTGAACCCGCGCCCTCAGGGTGGGAAGCCAGTACGTTAGCCCCCGCACCATCTCGATCCCCGAAATGTCCGTTTGCAGGGCCATTGGCGGCAGGAAAGTCGTTGTTCATCGGCCGGCTCTTGAAGTACCTCGAGAATAGATTCCACGTGAACTTTCGAGACCCGTTATGGTGCTATTCCGAATGGTTCTCCTCTTTGTAGATTTAAAATCTCCAATGGGAATGCATAAGGTGTATCGCCATGATGGATTTACCCTTGGGAAAAATATTGCCAGTCTCGTCGTCATCGATGAAATCATGCTATGAAGCGTTTTTTTTTTTGTTGACGTAAATCTGTTTCACAAAACCGCTATATGTCGTTCATATGACACAGTATTCATTTCACCAAAGAAGAGGCGCTCATGATATATTATTAAATGCTCATTATATGTACTGTGCATTGCAAAAGTCCACAAAAAAAAAAAAAAAAAAAAAAGGCTCGCACTCAAACTTGGCATTTATCACGTCGGGTTCATCCCAAAAATCGGGACTTTCTCAAGGAAGCGTATGAGGATGCAACTCAGAAAATCAACGGTTATTTATTCCAATATTTTTAAACAGGCGACACCTGACATCTACCGATTCCGAGCCGATATACTTCCTGACTAAGATCTAATATTTTGCACTTTCTGAAGAAGTAATGACCAATCGTAAAATTAACCATGGTAAATTGAAACAAAAGACACTTCGAAAGGTCTAAGTACATCGAAAATCTACGGTATCTGGTTCGTTGTAAACCTCCTCTAGGCACGGCAGTTGTCAGGAGCAAACTCTGATCTCCATCGAGTCATCTGTGAGATTGCCGACAATGCTTCAAAAGTTAGCGTTGATTTACATCCATCGCAGAAAAGGCGTTTATCGCGACATGAGAGACAGCTACGGAGGCTGGCAGTTGGAAAGTGTTGATAGATGAAGAAGAGATGTTTAATAATATTTATACAATCAGGCGGTTACCTCTCACCCATATTTTTATCTTTAATCGGCAATGTGCCCTCATCATTGTTTTATCAGCAGAACCCGAGAAGAAGAGGAGCTTCGTTCCTCATGAAACCGTGCAAATATTTCCGCTCTGCCGATGACTAATTCCAGCCTAACGCTCACGGATTTAGATTGCAAAATAGAGATCGCGATTCCACGCACAATTCAATGAAATCAGACGGAGAAAAGTGTGCCCTGTAAAAAACAGTGGCTACATCGGTTCTTGAATTTTGCTGGGTAGAAGGGGAACAGGAGCGTTGTCTTATTGTTGTAGGATTCGGAAACAACAGTGGTGATCAACATCAGAAGCGACGCAAGGGTGTGTGGGTCACCAGCCAAAGGGTGCGGGGTGTTAGGTCACCAGCCAAAGGGTGCGGGGTGTTAGGTCACCAGCCAAAGGGTGCGGGGTGTTAGGTCACCAGCCAAAGGGTGCGGGGTGTTAGGTCACAGCCATGCACGCACAACGCTCAGCCGTGTGATAGCGCCGATAATGGCGGTGAAAAGAGGGAAGAGGAGACTCTCTACAATCTGAAATCCTGCCTTCATTGCCTTAGAAAGTGAGGAAGGGAGAAGGCGCCTTTCAAACTACGCTGCCAGGGCAGCTATCGTATCAGGGAAGGCGTGGCTCCTGGTTCCAACGTTAGAGATCCCACCGGCGATGTTATGAGTACACGGAATAATTTCTGTCCAATTGTATGGAGTATATGCCTCAATCGGAAGAAATTACCTCTCCGAACGAATTTGTTGGCAATCAGCTTTGTCTCGATCTCATTCTATGGTGCGCTTCGACGGAGGATGGAAGGTCTCAGCCAACGCTAACCAACTCCGGAACGCAGAGCCATAGGCGTATCAAATACCCTCTGAAAACCAAAGTTGTATAAAACTGGACACCGTGCTGTTTTAAATTATGAAAAAGGTACGCAAACAAACGTTTATTGCGACCCACTCATCCCGACTCCTGTTCAGGCGTTCACAAGTTGTGGAAATTGTGGCCTCCTCTTTCAAGAAATGATGTTCGAACCTGGCCCCAAACTGCATTCAATTCTCGCAAACCATTTCGCAGAAAGTTCCGAATGAAAGAATGACTGGTCGGCAACATGAACAATTGGTGACGAACAGACTTAAACGACGACTGGCGCTCGAGAAACGAGATAGACGGTTTTTGATCATTTTCGCGCTCTCATCACCGCGTTCAAGTAGACTTGTCGGGGTCGTTCTGAAACGGTTACCCCACGTCACCGATTTGTTTTTTCGATTGCTTAAAAAGTCAAAAAAGGAAACCTGTAAAATGTAATACAGATAAGGGTGCGGTGTTTTAGAATGAAACAGTTCAAGGTCTTTTATAGAATAAATCAATTTGTCACAATCATTCCACAATCCAGGCACCAAAACAGTGCCGGTGGAGCGTTTTAAAAATATTCGTAATTGCGAAATTCGAATGATAATGAAGTGAAAATCAGTCACCATAAACCTCAAGTTTATGGTTTCAATATTACAGAGGACGAATTAATTGAAGGGACATTTTATTAACAGCAGTTAGATAAGATCAGTTTTTTCAAAAACGCGAAAATTCATAATCGCTAGAGTGAAATCCAGAGTATCGACCACGGAATGGGAATGGGGGGTGAGGGCCCCCCCCCCCATTCCCATTCCGTGGTCGACCATGGGGCCCAATCTCTCAAAGTGAAGAAGAGGAGCACCTGGTCACTACTGTCAATTATCTATTTCTGAAAAAGAGCTCCTATTACATCCCGACCGGATCGATCACCACGGCTTTGAACGCTGCACGAACCGCAACCAGTTCATATCTTAATGAGGCATCGTCTGCAAATTATTTGTATCTCAAAATGAAATAAACTTCAGGGCAAGGATAGGGGCGGCAAGGGTTTCAGAGAGGGGATGCCGGAAGGGTAAATGGTGCTGGGGTGAGGCAAAGGGGGCGAGGGGGGGGAAAGGGATCTCCCCGTGGAGGAAACGAGTGGCCTTGCGTCTTTACGGAGGGGGGGCGGGCGGGGAGCGTGTATCATCTCCCCGACCATCGGAGTGATATGAGGGAGGGGGTGGGTGGAAAGGGGTTCGGGTAAGGCGGGTGGGGGTTGGTCTTGGAGGAGAAAGCGAGAGGGGGAGGGGGTGAAAATGAATAGCTGCTACCTCCCCTTACCTCTGGGGATAAAAGTTTAGAATGCATCGGTGGAGAGTATTATGGGAAGAATTGCTCTTCAAAAAGAGTTAGAGTTATACCTATCCATTGGAGAAATTTTTGATTTGCCGGTTCTCAATTTGCTCCAAGATGTCCTCCATTTTTAAATTTCTTGTCGGAACCGGCCTTCAAATGTTTCGCAAACGGCGAAGTGGTGTCGACGTTTTGAAGTACTATATATCCCGTGGCATTGGTGCGCGTCTGGCCGACCAAGCACTGCACCATCGGGCGATGAGCAGCCGGCACCCTCGCCGTGAAATGCATGCGAGCGCCAGATATCGTGCGTCGGTCGACTCCACTTTCCCCGCTCGATGAACCGCTTTGGCGGACGACGGGGGTGGGGGTGGGCGGGGAAAGAGGCCTGAGAGGACGGAGATCAGATCAGGAGATCCGTGCGATGGATTATCTGCGATCTCAAGTGAATGCCATTTGACGTCTATGTTGGTATCACTGGGAGAGGATATAATTTCCGTTAGGGCAAGTTACTTAATGTTTTGCATGCGGTAGTCCAGGGGGTAGAGCGTTGGACTACTGACCGGAAGGCCTGGGTTCGATCCCCGGGAAAGCCTCTCTGGGCACCTGCAGTTCCACCCAAGCTATGTGAATTTTCGGGTACCAGATCTTCCTCGGAAACCATAACCGGCACAGGGAAAGGAACTGGCCCCCCTACCAATGGTGTGTGAAATTCGTACACCATAGAGGGATTAGTACTGGGTGAACTCTAGCAACATCTCCCAAACCAACCTCAGGGGATGATTACTTTGTTTATGGTTTTATGGTCTCGTATATGAGTGTGTGGGGATATGACCGTTATTGTGGGCAATGCAATGGATTTTATCAATTTTTTGTTGAAATTACTTGGCGAGGGAGGCAGGTGGGTATATACCAACCACTGGGAAAGTTATATTAGCCTAAATAATTTCGTACCGTACGTAGTTTCGTGCCATGCCGCATTATCGCTCTTGCAGACCACGTAGTTCTTGCAGGCGAAAGGTTTGCATCTTTCCTGTGTAATATTACCCGACGAGGTAGGGTCATGTACTTTAATAAGGTGTATCGGCGCTCGGTGTATGTGGATGGCTCTTCCGTTGTAAGGAATCTCTGCGTAAATATTAATCTTCAGTAGGCTGTGAAATTATCCCTTTATTTAAATCAATTTCAGCAACGAGTGATTTTATTTTTTTTAGCAGGTATGGGAAGTTAGTAATGGCCACCCTGGGTTCTTGAGCATTGTTCAACTCTTCACGAGGAGTCCGCGACAAGGATTTAAAGCACTCGATCGTTCCGATCCGACAAACCGGATAAGCCACGGCAGCAATCCCATCTCCAATTCGGTTTTGACCATTTGGGTCGGAGGAGAGGCATCCGTTGTCGCCCCACGCAGCGTGCCAGTCTATTCTTGGCGCTTTCTCATGTGGCGACAATTATTACACTGCAATGATTGCCACGTGCTGTAATGTTGTCCTCTGTTGTCTTGGGGTAGAAAATCCTTTAGGACGAACATTAGGGGCATTGCTACATGATATTCAAAATGACACGACTGAGTGTTGAGTAGAAAAAGGAAGATACCGCTTTTAAAGATGCAATTTGAATACGGAGTGATCAGAAGTCGTATCATTCAATCGGCTCTCCGCGTATCGACACTCCGGGGCCCGTCGAAGCCTGCCGCCCGCTCAAGTCGCGACTGGACCGAATGTGACGGAGCCCCTGGGGTGAGGGGCGGCCCCAACCGCCACTGCCCTCCCCAAGACTCGTCTGAGCGGTCTCCATCTTCCTTGTGCCTTTTGCTTGCAGTCGATCGGAATGCTCTTTGCGTCCACCTTTCCTGCCTCCTTATGATATCTCCCAACAATATACTCTCCCCTTCCCTCTCACTATATCCAGCACTTCCTCGTTTGTTTTCCTTTCTGTCCACTTCTCCATCCTTCTCCACAGCCAAATTTCCAAAGCCTCCAGCCCACTACGCCTATCATCTTGCATTAACAGCAAAGTTTTCAAGCCGTACAGAAAAACTCTCCGCAAAATATGTTTACTAGAGGGGCTGACAGCCTTAATTTTTTTACTCGGCGTCTTAGTCATCAATATCCTCTTCATTGCAAAAGCTTCTTTGCCCTGTGCAATTCTTCTGCTTACTTTATCTCCTCCTACTACTTTGATCATTTTGGCCCAAAACACTTCCGAGATACGTAAAACTGTTCTAGTTGCTCTAGTTTTTCCCCTCCTGTTTTAATGCTAACCTTAGCCTTTCTCTTTCTGGATAATCCCATTACTTTGTTTTATTTATATTAATTCTCATCCCACATCTATCGAAATGAATTTCCAATTCACTCAGCAATGCTTGCAACCCCTTGGCTGACTGACAAACTAAAGCTTGGTCATCAGCGAACCTAACTGATTTTACGATTACTCCTCTAACTTTCATTCATACCTCCAGTTCTTCCCATGCCTCTTTAATCATTTCCTCTGCATACTGGTTGAACAGCAACGGTGATAATGGTCAACCCTGCCTTACACCTCTTCCTAACACTGCCCATCCGGACTCCCCGTTTCCCACTCTCAACCAACCCTCTGTTTTATGGTTTTTTTATATGTTCCTGTTAGCACTGATTATATTGTTATTGCTTTTTCATCCACGGGGTTTAATTTATGTTTGCTCGTCTCGTATTTCGCTCCAATATCTGCTCCCTGGAGAGATACCCTTGGAATTCATTTCACTCAATACGGACGCAGGTCGCTTGCTGGCGAGACCGCCGCGACGCGAGCCCTCCCCGACCGCTCCCTTGTGCGTTCGCTCCCGGGGGCGGGTTGCCCTTATTGAAAGTAAACAGGGGCCGGCGACGAGATGTCCCCGAGGCACGATATTGGTATTCTGGGGACTGCAGCCACCTCCTCCCCCTCCCCCGGTCGCCACGAGGGGGGCCTCCGTGTTTGGCTGCCCCCGGCCTCTCCGAGGGTAGCCTCTCCCTCTTGAGGCACCGCGATGCGTGGGCCACCACATCCCGCCGGACCACCGGCAGCCGAAGCGGCGCTCGGTGGATTCGGGGCCTCGTCACCCTGCAGCGCTTTCCCGCGGGAAACGAGGCGACGACGCCACGGGTTGCCGCAAAGCGTCGCCGGGCTCTTCCCTGGCCCTCCCACCGGTGGTTCGGGCGAGGGGAACGAGGATCCGAGCGCGCTGGAAATCCACTTCCGAATGAACTCCGCGGCGGCGCGCTCCTCCTGCCTTTGCAGCCTGCAACTTCTAATATCTCCGTAGCAGGAAATTACAAATATTCCTCGAAGAAATATCTTTCAATTATTTACATTCATTATCGCGCTTATTTTTACCCATTTTATTTATTAAGGTTACTCTAGCCGTTTGAGAGCTCTTTTCCTGAAACGTAAAAACAATTTGAAGTTAAAAGATTCCAGCGGAGTGCGTGCCGCTAGCAATGGGGGCGGAGAGAGGGAGGCGGAGAGAGGGAGGCGGAGAGAGGGAGGCGGAGAGAGGGAAGCGGAGAGAGGGAGGCGGAGAGAGGTGGGCGGAGAGAGGTGGGCGGAGAGACGGGGGCGGAGTGGGCGACTCATCCGGCGACGGCGACGGCCCATCCCCTGCCCTTACGAAATCGGACCGCGGACCCGGGACGGATTCAAGTGAGGGGTCGTCTTTCCCACCTTCCAGAATATGCCCCACTCATATGCCCCCGTATTAATATCGAGTACCTGCGGACGACAAAAGTGCATTAAATTAACTCCCGTCGGGTGCGCTTTGATCTATATAAATCAGCGACATTAGTTGACATGGTTTTCCAATAACACTTTCGGAAATGGATCATGACGAAGTTATTTGGGTTAGCATTGATCAATGGCTGCATCTTGAGGGGCGAGAGGAGATCCGCCGCTGCCATTGATGCGATTCGCGTTGGGTTGGAATTAACAGCAAGAGATTAATTTATTTTAACGGGTCGTGGATGAGATGTCACTTCTTCCGGAGAATATGACCTCGATGAATGCTGATTTTGTTGAAAACATATGCATAAATATGTCAATAATAACAAAAGTCCTCAATCCATGTCGGTTGCTGGCCCAAGGTACGGCCACTAGCACTGCGAGCATATCCGCGTTCCGAGTCGAGGGGTGAGCGGGAGGGATGGCGGCTCGAACCCCTCCGAATGGAACTCTCTCTCTCTCTCTCTCATGGTGGTGCTCGGATGTGATTGATGCTCGTTGAACTTGCGTGTGGAATGCGGTGCGCGCTCCACCACGCCCGCCTTCGGAAGCGACACCACCGGCGACCGCGAGAAATCGATCAGAGAATGAGTTCCCCCACTTTCCTCCCCTCGTACCCCGTCCTCTGCAGCGGCGGAGGAGAGACGTGGACCCCAGGGTGGGGCCGTCGCCGCTGCGCATCGCTCTCGTCCCATCGGGTGCGAGTGGGGGACGAGCCCCCCTGGGGACCGCCGTCTCTATACACGTATCCTTTCCCTCGAGCATCGAGCGAACGGAGATAATTTAAGTGGGGAGATATTTAGTAAGAGAGAAAGTGAGTAAGAAATGAGAAATTTAGGTTCATCTCGTATACATGTCGCTTTAATTTTAGAGGAAAAGCTGTCCGAAGCAACAGCACGCGGTCAGTTAGCCGAGTTACGGCTTTTTCAATCGTAAAATCGAAATTTTCGTCCACGCGTGCGAAGTCTCGCCTTCCTTCCTCGCGAGCGCTAACCTCCTTCATTCTCGCCAAACCGAGGGAGGAGGTTGAATGGACTCTCGCAAAAGCCGGAAAGCGAGAGGTGCTAGCGCGAAACGTCGTCGCCCCAGCACCCGATCACACTTTCCAAAATATTCCCTCTCGATTTGGTGGGACGGAGGCCGCAGCATTCTACATCTTAGAGGAATGCTGCCTGGGAGGGAAGCGAATGGAAGAGAGAGCCCCCTACACCCCCCCTATGTGGGTGGGGGCGTGTTCATCATCTCCTCCCCCCCCCAACCCTTCCCCCCACCCGTCGCTCCCGTTTGACGTGAGGGAAAACACGGGGGGAGGGGGGGATCCTTTTAAGAAGTCGGGCCAAGAGTGAGTGGCTTCTTCCTCTCGCCCCGACTCCCCGCTGCCCTGGACTTGGGTGGTCCAAAAGGTTGCGAGGGAAAAATAATAATATTGCTAATAGCAACAACAACACTGAGGGCCGCGCCACGCTGACGGTCTCCCCCCCCCCTGGAACATTCCTCTTTCTCCCTCCCTCCCCCCAGCCCTGGGCCAGTCGCGTCCGCAATGGTGCACGGGCGAACGAATCGGGAGTCATCGACGACGGCGGCTCATTCCGTCTCGCACGCTTATTTCTCCTTCCCCCCGCCTTCCTTCGCTCTTGCCGTAACCACGATTCGGACGCAAGGACTTTAAAGCAGCCGTATTCAAAGTGGTAATGGCCGATTCAAAGTGAAATATAAACGACGGCATAACACGTGTATGAATTATGGAGCTGGAGCAATACAGCGGAAGCCTCGCAAGGCTATGGAGAACAATTGGTTTGGTTTCGCGTAAATGGAATTGATGTCGACACGACCACTCGTGCGTGAGTGATGGGCACTTCTGCATTCTGAGATGTTTCGCCTCTTTCGATGAAATATCGGGACTTTGGTGGCGTTAATATAGATTATTTCATGGAATTCTCGGACTTGATGTTATTTTTCTAATATCTCTCCAAACTCAATTCAACCCAACGTTTACTACCAATTGGACAATAATTTTACTTTCCATCAAATGCCGAATACGCCTCGAGTCGAATCTAGGCCTCCTCCCTCGACGGCCCCTCTTGCCTCAGTCTCGTCGCTTCTTACGGTCCGCTCAACTTTCACCGGGGGTCAGTCTTTGGATCGCACCTGAGTTTGGAGATCAATCCGTCCTTAAGTCCGCGATTGGTCCGCCGGCGTCTCGCGACGTCCAATCGGCGTACATCCATTGTCTGACGGAGTGCCCAACTCCCTTTCTGTCTCGTGCGGGGCATTTTCCATTCGACCGAACGGAGAGAGGGGACATGGTTCTCCATTTTGCATTCTAAATAGGAAAGAATTGGTATTTTTTTAGAAAAGTAATGGAAATTCAAGGTGAAGGATAAAGAGCAATGCTATCTTTTGTTATTTAGGCTTAATTTAGAGTATGCTATTATTATATGGGATCTTTACGTAGTTGGATTAATTGCTGAAGTCATTGTAAAATATTGTAATGATTGACTGAGTAGCTCATCAAAGTTATTAGAAGAACTGAGTTGAGAATCACTTAGGAAGTAAAGATTCAATTGCAGATTAAATCTCTCGCATAAATTGGGAGGAGGTATGTTTAGCGATTATAGTTGAATCTAGAGTAAATAGGGTAAAGATGTTATATTTTCCACAAACTATAAGGGTTAAGAACATTTGTGTCTGACCCTGCTAAGGGTAAAATGTTTTTCCATTTTCATTCTAAGTGGCTCTAGTATTTTGGCTTTATCTCAGACAGCTTCAGTTATTTTCCCTCTTGTTACCAGTAGCTCCTCTCATATGCGTAGAGAAGTACATATCTCACTTAGATAGTCTAGTGCATGTGCCTGTAGTTATCATGATTTACTTTGTTTGAATCATTTTACATTTATTTATTGTAACTTAAAATTAAGGAAAACTTGATTTTTTTATGTTGCATGTCTGGAGTACGATCACCCTCTGCCACGCACCCTAGCGGTGGCTTGCAGGGAATCGCGTAGGGGCAGAGCCGAAAAATGAAGCGATCGAGCTTCGTCCTTGAAGGGGGGGAGGGGGACGTTCTCGAAATAATGAGTGGACGATGGATGAATAGCAAGAGTCCACGCATGCCCGTGCCGTAAACAATTGGTAGTGGTTCCGGGCGGCCCGAGATTGGTCGGGGACCGAATTGAAGTGCACCGAGGGCGTGGTGAGAACCCGCTCCGCTGTGAGGCGGGCTCTCTCTCTCGGCCATTTGGCACCCACCCATCGAACCGCCGCCGGTGTAGGTGTGTGGCAGGGTGCCATTCTATGCAATACTAAAAAATAGGTTTCCATCAATTATTATTTACCATAAATTTGTAAAATGTTCCAAGCACTGGAGATAGTTTTAACTTCAAGTACGAGACATTTTCAAAAAGTATCGCGACGTTTGTGGTTTTTTTCAAAAATTATTTATTTATTCATGAATATCTATTTTGTTTCCTTCAAAGTAATCCCCATTAGATATTATACACTTGAGCCAGCGTTTTTTCCAATCCTCGAAGCACTTGAAAAAATCATTTTTTATGATCTTGTTCAGCTCCTCCTTGGATGTAGTCTTTATCTCGTCAATCGTAGCGTAGCGTCGTCCTTTCATGGGCCTCTTCAGTTTCGGGAACAAGGAAAAGTCCCTGGGGCCAGATCTGGGGAATATCTGGGGTGGCTGCGGCATCATAAGTGGGTTGTTTTTGGCCAAAAATTCGCATGCGAACGATGGTACGCATGCAAATGCGAAAGACTTCTCTCTGCATGCCATACGAGACGCTAGAAACAATAAATGTTACGTAAAACATTGACATAATACTGCATATGATCTACATATGCCCAATATACCAAAGTCGCCGATGAGGCTTACTTACTTACAAAGTTAGGGGTCACTTAAGTACAAAGATACATAGAGTTTAAAAAAATACTTATGCACACCCAGCGCGGTCGTTTACAATTAAGTTATTCTGTTCTCTAGTCCGATGAGGCTAATAATAAATTTTCGACATCATTGCTGCGGGGACGCCTGCCATATATATTTTTTTGGTGGATCGCGGGGTATTTATGTACTCGTAGATGTAGTCCTGCGTCCAATGTATGCTAAATATGTGTACAAACTACAATTAAGCATCCGCGAGTGATTTCAAGCTGTTTCGTCTCACAATGTAGGTGCGCCACTCCTCCAGTTCCTTCAGGGTTTGGGGGGGCGCAGGGCGTCGGGAGGGGCAAGGCGTCCGCCGACACTCGTGATCGCCCACCGCGGAGGACCGCAATTGACCGGCTCGCACGTGGCTTGGTGGAGGGACATCCACCTGCGGTAATTTTGACGACTTGTCTTACTCGAATCTAAGACCAACTATGAGGCATAAGAAATTACTTTTTCTTTACTATGTGAAATACTGTACTTAGTTCACATGAAAAATTAATTTAATTCATTGCACAAATTGTTCTGTCCATTTTAGCCTCATTGACTCATTTAATTTATCTAATATTTATTTAAAATCCATGAGTAAAACTATGGTCTTTTGTCATCATGAAGTTACAGTGTATATCCCTATATAATTGTGGTTTTCCCGGTAAATATCTGATGAAATGTGCAGAGGATACCATTCACTTATCCGTCAATACATGTACAGGATACGTAGCAAAGCTTGGGGTGTGTCAGCAGGTATTTGGAGAGTCGCTTATAGATACAGTGTTTATTCGGGAGAAAACATTTCTGGAAATTAAGAGTACGCATTCGACCATTGTGCAGAATTATCTCGCCTTTCATTTATCGCCGATTATATTCCATGCTCAGTGAAATCACCACCAATTATGATCTACTGAATGCCTCCTCACGAAATTAACACCCGATGCAATGACGTTGATTAAGATCATTGCCAACAGTTATAGGTTTAATTTTATAAACTCTAATCTTGGAGATTGAATAACAATTTTGTGAATTTCACGAAACTTATTTATGACAGCGCAATCGGTGTCATCACATGGACGACATCTTCAGTTGCTAAGTATCTTCTCCTGAGCATTGGGGTACATTCGATATGTGGGCGACAAGAAAGGGATTGGGTGTTGCTTCAGGGGCGAGGAGGTTTGGGACGGAGGCCTTGTGGGTGGGGCAGGATGGAGGTCAGGAAGTTGCCCTCGGGCAGAAGAAGTCCGGGGAGGGCCCGGAGGAAGAATTCCCTCCACCCGCCTACCGTCGGCATGAGTGGAGTGCCATGCCTGCGAATTCAGTCAATAGGTTGCGTGAAGCTCGTTCTATAACTTTCAAGGATTTGGCATCGCGGCATATTCTGCATCCCACGTGGGCCATGGAGCCGAAATCTCACGAGTCCTCTCGCTCCCCTCCCCCCTCCAACTGCCACCAATTTATTCACCAATCTCATTTCGAAAGCAGGCATCTTGAATCACTAGTTTTCCCATATTATCCTAGATTACTAAACAAGAGAGATTATCTCGAGCCAAATATTTGGCAAGAAGAAAAACGGGGAAAACTATTTTTAATTCTAAACTACCAGTTTTAAAAATTATAAGTTTCCTCGTCAACGTACTCAATGTGTTCGGTGGTCCCGTCTTCACCTCTTTCTGTTGGGCGATTACTCCTTCGCTTAACTCTGCCATGCGCGCCGAAAAGTTCACGTCCATTGACGATGCCTCCTATTGTCGCGAGCAAGTGGTGGTAGGATAGATGAGACTTGTAGCTGTCCTACAGTCTCAGTTGAGTGTGCAAGGTGAGGAGTGACCTCTGACTCATCGTGGGGTGGACTCGGAGGTGGCGCTTTCCTCCCGGAAGCCGGAGACGGGGGCGGCGGCGGTGGGGCCCTCCCGCCTCTCCATGGTCGACGGCGATTGAAGGTTTGGCGGCGGCAAGAGAGGCTGTGTCCGCTGCTGCTATCTTTTGACTCCATCAAAGGAATTGGAGGTCAATGATGATACGGCTGGCCGGCCACTTGTTTCTTTTACATTCAAAAACCCGTATCCCGGTGCACCGGTTCCAAGAGGCTTTAGAGCTTTCAGAAGGGGCCGAGAAACTAGGCTTGGAGGAAGAGTGTTCATAGATGTTAAGGATATTCAAGAAAGCATAAATGAACCCTTAGTTTACGTTTATTGAAAACTTTTCAGACATGATCATGGAGGGTAAGGCAATAGATTCCTAAGCAACTGCACCTGTAGAAATAGCTTATACTATTGGATAAAGTCTGCTGGTGCGAAAAATAGTTATGGAAGAACTTATAAATTCTACATACAATATCCTAAATAATGCGAAATGGCCGATTCATCTAACAAAGCGAGTACTGCCAACGATATAAACAACCTTATTCCAGCGCCACCTCCCTTGCCGTTGCAAGGAATGTTTAAACAAGTATACACATTTAGTGCACGGGCAAAAGAGGACCCGCGAAAGGAGAAAAATCGCGAAAATGGTAAACCTGGCCCGGCCGGTCAGGCCCAGAGGCCAGCAATTTCACAGACAGAAGCTCTTGACATCACTAAATTCTCTCGCAAACACAACAACGACATAGCTTCGCCATCCCCGGCGACAGCCGCAGCCATTGCCGCCCTTCAAAAGCAGCAAAAGGTCAATAAACAACAAGAAAAGGTCAATTTAGTAGGTACCTCTGAAACAGCCATGGAAGCGAGGAACATGGCCAATAACAATAGCAACAACCATTTGACAACGTCCACCTCTTCAGCAACGACCACTGTTGCCCTCCCTCTCGCCGAACCGCTTAACACAGGCCCTCGAGCACAAACACCGCATGGTCAAAGAGACGACGGCTTCACTGTCGTCTCCAGGAAAAAAGGTACCCCGCTCAAGAGGCGAAGAATTTTAGACTCCCCAGATATCGCTCATCCGAATAGGTTTTCACCCATTGAGTCATCGGCTGAGGTGATGGAGACTCAGCCATCCGTACCAAAATCACCCAAAATCCCGGCCATAACCGTCCATAATGTGAAAGGGTGGGTTGAATTGGCTAAGGAGTTGACGGCGAATCTGCTCTCGCCGCCCAAATGTATCCTCAAGGGACCAAACACCGTGGCAATAACTTGTGCCAACACTGAGGATTATTTTAAAACTAAACACATTCTTAAAACTAGGGACCTAGAATATACGTCTTACCAGCTTCCAGCCGATAGGCTGAAAGAATATTGTGTAAAAAACCTGGTAGGCGACGTAAATGCAAAGGACTTAGAGATAGAATTACACCGAATGGGGTATAAAGTAAAAAGCGTAGTACAACTGACCACCACTAAACCTACCTACGAGGACAGGATGAAAGGGAAAACCACTGGCATCAAGCGATTGGTGCCAGTTTATCACGTCATCTTAACAAATGACCCCCAACCAGGGGACCTTCTCAAAACTGAATACTTGTTGACCATGCGGGTGAATATATCTAAATTCACCAAACCTAAGGGCGTTGTACAGTGCCACAAATGCCAGGGCTTCGGACATACAAAAAATTATTGTAACATTCGGCCCCGTTGCGTTAAGTGTGCCGGTCTACACTTAACATCCGAATGTGAAAAGAAAGATCGCAGTACGCCCGCGCGATGCGTAAACTGCACAATGGAGCACCCCGCCAATTATCGCGGATGTCCCGTTTTTAAATGGGAAAATCAACGAAAATTGGCGAGAGAAAAGCGCGACACAATTTCCCGAGGACCAGCCCAAGGGAAAACATATATACCTGCCCCGGCTCCTGACAAGAATTCTTGGGCTCCTAGAGCTCAAGGTCCTTTGCAGGACCAATCATCTTTTACCGCCACCAACCCATTTCCCTCTCTACCCCCTCCTAGGATCCCTCCTCCCCATGTTATCAACCCACTTCTGCCCGGCGGCGCTATTTCACTTTCCTCTTCTTCTTCTTTAAATCACCTACCAAACCTTCCGGCTTCAAATTCCGCACACAATGAACAGTCACTGTTTGGATACTTTATGTCCATGCATCACCAGCTAAGTCTCTTAAAGACAAAAACGGAGAAGAAAATCTTTATGCTCCAACAATTATGCGAGTTGCACGAGCTTAATGACTAGTAAGCTCCGTAACATTTGCCTTCTCAGTTGGAATTGCAACGGCATACTCGGCCGCCAACGGGAATTCAAAAATTTTATAAGCTCTGGCAATTTCGATGTAGTCGCCCTTCAGGAGACGCATCTGACACCCAGTCACAGATTCCACTTGCCCAACTATACCACATATCGGCGAGACCGTCCCACCGCTCGCGGTGGTGGCGTGCTCATCGCAGTAAAATCCTCTATTAAACACAAAGCACTGAAAGGATACGCCCTTAGTACATTAGAATGCGTCGGAATACGACTCCCAACTCCCATAGGTGACCTTGACATCTATTCAGCTTACCAACCTAGTGGTAAAACTATTCTTCCTGACGAAATTCGTCCCTTATTCCCGACTGACAGTCGCGTCGTAGCCATCGGCGATTGGAATTCAAAACATACGGAATGGGGGTGCCGGTCCGCGAATACTAATGGCCGGCGTTTGCATAACATTGTTAATTCCATCATGGTAGACATCGAAGTGCCACTAGCGGCAACGCACATTGACAGCCGTGGTGGTGAAGACATCCTGGATTTCTGCCTAACGAAAAATCTGCCTTACATAACGACTCCAACTGTACTTTCCGATCTCTCCAGTGATCATTACCCGATTAAAACCGACATTGCGACTGTCCCTTATGAGCAGCCTCCTTCCCTTCCTTCAAAGACGAACTGGAAACAGTTCGCCTCCATAGCAGAAGACGCCTTTTCCTCAATCACAATCCCACACTCCTCAGCCCGGCAGGACATTGACGCTCATGTCTTGGCCATAACCGAGGCAATGCGTGACGCGCATGCACTGGCATCGCTCCCGTACCCTCATCCCCCTCCTCCTTCAAACGCCCTACCCGACGACATCCTGCTACTCATAAAACAGCGCAACAAGGCCCGCAGACAATGGGCGCGAACCAGGGATGGCGCCTATAAACGGCGTCATAACTTTTTCGCGTCCTGCGTCAAACGCGAGATCAGAAATCGGTTTAATGACCAATGGAGAGACAAACTCGACAACCTTTCCTTCGACGACGGATCCCTTTGGAAGGTTGCTAAGCAACTGACCAAAAAAGGCCGTCCAGACCAGCCCATCAGACATAACGACAACCTGTACTTCGACGCCAATGACAAGGCAGAAATCCTAGCCAACGCGTTCCAGGAAACCATGACTCTTAAAACCGACTGGCCAAGGACGCGGGAGGACGAAGAAGCCGAGGCTGCTGTAAGTAGCTTAGGTCTCCTTCCGACTCCTCCATTCCAGCCGGTCACTGAGACGGAGCTTAGAATGACAATAAAGTACTTAAACCCGAAAAAAGCCCCGGGTATTGATGACATCTCAAACAGGCATTTGAAGAACGCGCCACTGCCGGCCGTTCGTCACCTACTGGGCTTATTTAATAACTGTCTTTCCTCTTGCTACTTTCCAGATTCCTGGAAAATAGCAAAAGTGTGCCTGCTTACCAAACCAGGCAAGGACCCGACAATTCCTTTAAACCGTAGACCTATTTCCTTACTTTCATCTATCTCTAAGCTGTTTGAATCAATTTTAAAAGCCCGTCTAGACCTCTTCCTACGGACCAATGACGTAATACGACCGGAACAAATGGGATTCCGGGAAGGACATTCCACCTCCCTGCAAATACTCAGACTAGCAGAGTATATCAGCCACGGCATGCAGAACAACCAACACACTGCAGTGTTGTTCTTGGATGTGGCCAAGGCATTCGACCAAGTCTGGCATGATGGATTGATACTTAAATTATTTAAAATCGGGGTTCCACTACATCTCATCAAGATGTTCCATAGTTTTCTCGCTTCACGAGCTATACATGTCGCCGAAAACGGAGCTCTATCAACCGGGAAACAGATAAATTGTGGCGTCCCGCAGGGCGCCATATTATCTCCTACTCTCTTCAACTGCTATGTCAACGATCTTCCTTCTTCTCCACAAACTCAAACTTTCATGTTCGCCGACGATACTGCTATCGCGGCAAGATCTTGGAGCGGCACATGTGCCTTCCGAAAGATACAAAACCACCTCTCTTTACTTTAAAAGTGGACCGTCGACTCGAAAGTAACAATTAACGCTGAGAAAAGTGTTGTTGTCGACTTTCGGAGGAGACGAAGCTATTTCCCAAAAAACCTCTAACCTTTCAATCCGTGCGTATTCCGACGAAATCTTCACACAAATTCTTAGGGATACACTTCGACTACAGACTGACATGGGCCACGCACGTACAGCATGCCTTACATATCGCTCAGGGCACAAGAGCACTTCTGTCTCCACTCTTGTGCTCCAAATCGCGCCTCACGCACCAAACCAAAATAAGACTGTACCTTTCATATATCCGTCCCAGGATGCTGTACGGCTGCGAAATTTTCGGGAACGCGACAAAAACAGACAGAATACGCTTAGAAACACTCCAGAATAGAATACTTCGCTACCTCACAAACCAGAGTAAACTCGTCCCAATACATGAGATCAGAAACGCACACAAAATACCTAAAATACACGACTTCATTCGAGCGCAAGCTGAACGACTCGAGAGGTCCCTTCCACAAAACACGCTTACAAAGAACATATGGGATTACTCCCTTCATAGAAAACGCCATCCGAGCTACAGACTGCCAAAAGAAATTCTATTTCGGTAACATTACCGAATTCTTTTCTATGACTTTCTTTTTCTATAGATGTGTCAAAAATTATAAATGTATTTCAGCTAGAGTTAAGGTTTTATGTTCAAGGCATTGTGTAACTGCCAATTTGTTTTCATTGTATGTAAAAAAAAAGGACTTTGAAAAGAAAAGTTAAGAAATTTATAAAAAATTATATTAAAAAAAAAAAGGACAAAAAGAAAATTATATATATCCAATGAAAAAAAAAAAAAAAATATATATATATATATATATATATTTAAAAAAAAAAACAGAACAAAAGAGAAAAAAAATAAAATAAATAGACCAGAATCTGATGTTAATTTTAGTTTTTAGATTGATAAATGTTTTTCCGTCCTGTTGACGTGTTTTTGGGCAAAATGTCTCGGCCCTTAGAATTAAGCTAATGTTAGTCCTTCATTTAAGATAAGGCCAATTGCCAACCCACTAGAGGTCTTTCTTTCAATTTCTCCTTCACTAACACTGGAAAGGTACACGTTCGTCATTTACACATTCGATCGCCATTTATTTCCCCGTGCAAACTGCACAAACACTACCGCTGAAGGGGTGGACGTTGTCACACCGAAGCAGCGCTTAAACTGAGGGCAAATGCCCAGTCATTAGGGGATCTGGTCTGGTCTGGTCTAAATAATGAAAGAAGATACTTAGCTTCTAGGGATGAAAAGTTTTGTTTACGACTTAGGTTTCCTTAAAACGTAATATCTTCAAGTCCTGACCTATTTTGGAAAAGCAAAGTGTCTTCTTTCATCATTATGCATTTGTCTAAACCGGTTCACTCCTTTAATAATGCAATTTTAACATCTTAGTCAAGATGACATCCTTCATGGGAAAAGAAATTTAATCTGTAATTTAACCCTTGCTCCGGATTTTCCCTATATAAGACGGGACAACAAGCTTCTTTTCATCCTTGACCTGAGGACGCCAGCAGGATAGCTGGCGAAACTGTTGTGAATTTAAACGGCATACGCGGACGCAGACCGAAAAATATGGAAATCATGAGGGGCTGTGTTTTGTACTATTTTAGGAAAAACATTAATGATAACCCAGCTAAGAGTTTTTGAACTACATAGAGTCAAACTAAACGAAAAGGAGAGGAAATCTAACTGACTAAATGGAAGAACAACGTAATATATAAATATAATCAATTAACGTCCGCGGATCTCTGATTTCCATTAAGCAATACGGGATGTCTATGAGATACGGATTTATGTTTAAATTCTGGGATATGGTCAGAAAAATTTCGTATATTAACCTATAATTCTCCGAGTTCTTTAAATGACGATACATATTTCAGTGCTATGAAAGGAATGGAGTAGTTGAAGATTAGAGGGGATTTTTAAAAGAGACATGCATAGCAATAGAATTACTAGCGTTGAGTTTGGGTTTCCAGAAATTGTAACACTCCGAGATGCTATTTAGATCGTCCTGAAGATCATAGAAATCTGAAGGACTGCGCATTTGTATAAATACCTTGAAGTCGTCAGCATAAAGCAGGAAGTGAGATTGGAAGGGAAGAGATAGGGTGGCTCGACCATCGAAGAAAGAATAAGAAGACATGATCCCGTGACGCTGCCCTGAGGAACACCTGTCGTCACAGACGATCAAGTGGATGAAGCACCAAAGACAATGTTACTCGCCGGATTTTTTACTAAGTCAGCTTGGGTCTGGTGGAAGAAGTTCTGAAAATGT
Organism: Hetaerina americana; assembly: GCF_022747635.1. Classification (NCBI taxonomy): domain Eukaryota; kingdom Metazoa; phylum Arthropoda; class Insecta; order Odonata; family Calopterygidae; genus Hetaerina; species Hetaerina americana. The sequence continues at coordinate 439,644 of NW_027286952.1, read as the reverse complement.
CCACGGATGAGAAAACGCTGATGAGTTCCTGAAGGAGGAGAGAGCAATGGTTGAGAGAGTCGAAATCTTTGTATTATGTGGCACTAGCTGACCCGGCGAACTTCGTACCGCCTAACAATCAATGAACAGTTTAGTTACACCATTTATAACTCGAGAACGGCTCCACCGATTTTAATCATATTTGACTTGTTATAATAGTAGAAGGAAAAATATTCAATAAAACTACAAAAAAATGTATTACAATGGCTCGTCAGAAAGGCATTTTCTTTATTCAATCTACGTATCGAAAAATCATTGGCGAATCGAGCGGATTGTACATTCGGGTTTATTCTCTTGACTCCAGCACCTTCTGATATACAACATTTTTTGTTTTGTTATCAGGTGCAAGAACAAATAACGCCGATGGTTTACCAACACGCAAACATGCCTCACATAATTGGCCATGAGAAAAACATGGGTTTTCTAGATTTAGACCACAAACATTCAACGATTGGCCTTGTGATTAGTTAATAGTCATCGCGAATGCAATACGAATAGGAAATTGTATTCGTTTTAACTCAAAGGGCATATCATGGTAATCCTCGGAATAAGAACTTCCTCATCTTTGAATTTTCCTTTGGGCATAGTAACGTGAATCACATTGATCACTAGTTTTTTTTATCACCAAACGCGCATCATTTTGGTTGTTTTAGGTTCCGAAGCATCATGGCCACCGAGTCAACCTTCAGCTGTTAACTGTGCGGTGGTAAGCCAGGCACATCCAAGGAGTTTACAAATTCAACTGGATATTTGGTGACTTCGTCTTCGTTTGTTGCAAGGTCAATAGATTTGAATTAATGCAGAGTACCAACGATTTGATTCTGAATTAAGAAGTTTAAGTCATCCACATTTTTGTTCTTGGCCGCCAAAGTTGCTCACTCACTCAACCATTTGCGATATTTGTGGTTATCAATGATATTCGGGAGCACTTTGTTGATGCGCTCAATTTCCGTTGAAACGAAATTACATAAATTCCGAGGACATGAAATCAATCCGCTCGATTCGTTGACAGGAGCACGGCCATTACCGATAGTCGACATCAGCAGACGGATCGTTAAGCAATCCAACTCTCATATTTGTTGTCAGTTGAAGTTGCTTCACAGAGCGCCAAGGTTTTAATGATTTGGGGCACGAGTTTATTTCATCGGCAGCAGTTGATCTTGGGATGACTGGCAGTGTTTGGCGGAAATTGCCAGACGGTGAAATCATTGCGCCAACAAAGCATATCGGGTCATTGCGCAGATCTTTCAATGTCCGTTCAAGTGCTTCCAATGCGCGTTTCTGCGCCATCGCGCATTCGTCCCATATCGCCCATCGTCCCATTCGTCCCGTTCGCCGACCCCGGCGGCGGGGTAACGTCCTCGTCTGCTATGCCAAGGGTCGCGGGTTCGATTCCCGCCTGGGTGAGTTTCCCTCTACCTAGGGCTTGGGTGTTTGTAAACGTGATCATTGTTATCGTTATTAATAGTTCGATGTAAAGGCCAGAATGTGCTGTTTTCGGACTTATACTGAATAAATAAATAAATATAATAAATATGATGATTTTAGATGCTAATATATTTTGGATATAGCGGACTGTTTCGAAATGTTACATGTCACTTGTTCAGAATTTTGAAGGTTTAACGGCAACTTTAATGCTGAATTAGCCGTATGCCAGAAGAAGCAACTGCTACCATTATGCCCGATCTCGCACGAACAGTGGCCAAAAGCAATGATACTCGTATGATTGTCTTCCCAGTTCCACCAGGGGCATCCAGGAAAAATATAGTAAGCCACCAGTTCCATCATCAATTGCCTTCACTAATGTATCATATACTTCCTTCTTCTTCTTCTTCTTAAAGGCTTCACAGGGGTACATTCGTTTGAATTGATCGGTCTAATTCACGTCGATCATATTCACGTTCTCGTTCTAATTCTCGATTAAACGCGTCGTTCATTTCACGATCTGGCGCTGGCATTCCTAACTTCACTAATAAGCTGACGTACATTAAGTAACACATGTCTTCAATCAGCAGCAAAGCCTACATATGCATCTCCTCATTTACCTCAGTATCGAGATATCTTGAACTTGCACGAATTCGATGTAAAATGTCTTCTGGCATGTCATCCTTGTATTTGTTCCACAGGTCACGTGGATTGGATGGGAAGCATGTCGAATGGATGATAGCAAATAATGTGCGTATCCGGCTTGGAGACGCAGAAATACTTGTTTCAGCCATTGCCGTGTCCCAATGATTATCGCTTTCGAGCAAATTGAGCTCTTGACATGCTTGTTGGGCACACTATATCATTGACAGTTCGTAGTGATTCAAACGATGTTGCCCCTCAAATATTCACCAGTAACAACCGCAAATAGAAGTATTCATCATTCTGCGGATGAACTGCATAAATACGGCCAAGAGCATCGGTGAAACGCCCATCCGGACGTCCAGGAACCACATCACCCTGCTTCCTACGCTGAAATTTATTCGATGAAGCGATACAATACGATATTTTACGATACGATGTTACGATAAGATATTATTACGACATTTTAATGGTTATTCTGCTATTCTGGGGGGAGACGAATCCAGAAAACCAAATATAATTAAAATCGACGATACGATACTTTAATGAGTATTCTGCGATTCTGGGCTGATATGAATCCAAAAAAATAAATATCTTTAAAATCGACGGCACGATACGATACATTTACGATATTTGAATTGTTAGTCGGCTATTCTGGGCTGAGATGAATCCAAAAACCAAATATCGTCAAAATCGACGAAACGATAAGATAATTTAGTGGTTATTCTGCTATTCTGGAATGAGTCGTATCGAAAAAACCAAACATCACGAAAATCGATTCAGCCGTTCTCGAGTTTTAAATGGCGTAACTAACACGATTTACGACTTTCTTTTATATATTTAGATATGGCATTAAGCTGTTCGAGTTCTTAATGGAAATCAGAGCGTGGAGTTGAAAAACTGCTCAGTTTGTCACGCGTGATCGGCCAGGAGGGAAGTCATGATTGCTCGACCGAAAAGAAAACCCGGACCAATTGAAGCAATTCAAATAAATCCTTTCGCAGACATGGAAGAACGCATTGCAAGGAGATGGGGCGCTAGTATGTGATGCCAGCTTTTATGCAAGCTTAATGAATGGGGATAACATTGACGGTTATCCATTTAGAGGGAAAGTTCGTGGAGAAACGCAGCGATTGGGTCTTAGCGGGAGAAATTAGGTACGAATTGAGGTAGGAGAGGTTAGGGAGTTCGGCCCGAATATACGAGGCCAGGAGAGCGACGGAAGGGTATTTTACAGAGGCGTTCAAGAACCTACGGAAGATTCATCAGCCCTAAGGGCTGGGAATTGGATTGGTCAGATTGGTAAGGAGAAAGAAAGTGATGACGGGTGAGATGCATTTCTGCAATGCACAACCGTAGTTATCTCCAAGTGGTCATCAAACCCATTCGCCCGTCCGGGATGGTTCCTTCCGGGGGAGTTTCTCGTCCCCTCTCTCAAAGAGAGTGCGGACAAGTTCAAAAACTCGTGCTCCGTTTTTCCATGAACTCGCGAGTGGATTTGTGAGCGTGACATCTTTCCCTGCCGTTTCGTTCGATGCTAACGCCCTCAATGACCCCGCGCTGCCCTCACCGCGGGATCTTAATGAGCATCGCTCGTCGCACCGTGTGCTGCCACCTAACTTTTCGTCGCCAAGTTCTGGAATTCATTCTCGGGCACCAGCTTTCCTTTGATTGCATCCATATTCTGCTATAAATGGAATGCTCTCGCCCTCCCATCGATGACACCGGCTGCTCTCCTTCCCCTTCGCGGTTTTAATGCCTCCAACAACTTGAATCGTCTCTGGGCGTTGGAGTGAAAATCCCAATCTCTCTGGCGCTTTCAAATGTTCATCCCTGTGGCGAGATAACGTGATACAGTGGAGGGTACCGCGGAGGAGAGTGAGTGGCCTCCGTGCGTCGGAGGTAGTCTGCCCCGGCCGCAACGCGGGTCGGGGAGGGTCGACCCCTGACCCCCACCCCCCCCCTTTATGAGGGAGGGAGGGAGGGGGGTGGGCGAGGTGTTTCGCGTGGATTTGGCGACACTCCACGCGCCAACGACGGACGCTTTGGTAAACGCCGCTCTCGTGTGTGTTTGTCAAGTCGCCGGCGCTCATATTTTCCTTTTCATCCACCAAATCCCGTCTCCGTTTCCCTCCGCCCCCTCCGGAGGCGCGCAGGCAGGGATATATCATCGTCGTCATCAAAATATCTGGTTTCCACGGGCGACGCAAACACAGCTGCCGGGAGGGGCGTCGCCCGTGCGAGCACCCCTCGTGTCGTGGAGCGGGGAAAAGGGGAGCACGGCCCCTGTGTGCTCGGGGTTGGCCTCGGGGGGCGCGAGGCTCCCGGCCGCGGGGGCGCGCGGGGAACTTGCCTCTGCGCTTCGCCCTCGCTATCGGTCCTTCCACCTTCACAAGAAGGCAGAACCCCACACCCCCCACTTTCTTTCCCGATTCTTTCGCTGCGAGGGGGTGTTCTAAGAGGAAGGGGGGTTGGTCCTAAGAGGAAGAGGGGGGTGTGCACCCCCCATCGACCCTTGGACTTTTCAGGTGCAATTAAAAAAATATATTAGTTCACCTATTAAAATGTCTTTTTTGATTTTGAAACTTAGGTAAACTTCGGAGTAATTATCCGTTGTATTTCCGTTTGATTCTGGCTGTAGTCCCTCCTTCCTGTCCTGCCTTCAGGAGTTCAATCAGAAGAACTGTAAATTCTCCGGCTAAACCTTTTCATTTTTTGCGCTTGGTTCCTGTCTCTATAAATACTATAAGGTTCCAAAGACACCATCGACTCAGTAATCGAAAACATTTTCCATCGCCAATAAACTGCGGGAGATGCCGCAACAGTAACTTTTAACGGAGTCATCCGCTAATATGTATTTCAATGCAACAATTCCAGAGTGTAAAAATGATTCGCCTTGGCCGGGATTCGAACCTGGATCCCTCGATGTCCGGCCGAGTGCTTTAGTCATTTAAGCTATCGAGGCATCATCTTAAGCTCTTAAATTTTGATTTATTTTTGTTATTTATTTAGAATATTATTTTTCCTTATTCAAATCCCAATCAAGGCGAATGATTTTTACGCTCTTAAATTGTCGCATTTTCCCTCGCTGGGTGAACTCATTAATCGCACGAAAACACCGCGCATTATTTCATCGAGTCCTTGTTTCTGGTCTTTTGTTTTTCTTAAAATGGGTTTCAATTCCGAGGGAGCCATTTGAGGTTTCAGCCGTAGAATGTGAAGTCATATTCGATGAACTTGAAACTGTATGCCGGGGATAAGTGCTTTGTTACAAGCGTTCGTGCTGCCTCCTAGGTGCCCTCTTGGGAAATTCTCGTTTTCTCTCTCACCCGTCGGGTGGGTCCGAGGTTCTTGTTTTCCTCCGCAGTCGATTTTCTTATAAAATTCCTCTCGTTTCACCGTAGGAATCCCAATCATCTCATAAACATTTTGAAATTGTCCTTATAGTTGTTGATGCCAGATTTCAATTTTTCGTCTTGGATTCCGGGACTGAGCAGGCGGTATTCTGTTATTTTCTCTAAAAATACTTCGTATAAATTTCTTTCATTCTCTTCGGTGAACTCTTCTTCTATTGGGCGAGTCGATAGTGTTCATCTAGGTCCACATAATACCCCGGAAACCATCGCAAGGGCGTGTGGCCTGGGTTGCTAGGCAACCAGCCATGGATGCCCGAACACAGCATCTCTACGCTGATATTATTTGAATCATGAAATCGAACAAGTTATGTCGTACACCTCAAAAGAATCTACTTATATTTAAAATATTAAATAACAGGATTTATTCAAACTATGGGGGAACAAAGCTATAGAAATGGGTTTACTTAAAGTGTATGGAGGATATAGTTGATGGAATACACTCACTTCCAATACTAACATACTTCGGGTTGGCGATCGTAGCTATTTTGATCTCTATTGGTCCGAGTAAAAAACATTTTAAATCTATCCGTTCTCCTTTCTACATATCTACCATCTATCTCCCTGATTTTACGTTGGTGATCTGATCTACAATAGTAAGTCGGGGCCTGTAATATGCCTTTAACATCTTCGGATACGTAATCTGCCTCAAATGTGCGCAGTAAACTTAGCCTGTATTTAAACCGACGGTCGACTAGTGGCTTCCATTCTAATTCGTCCAAGAGTGTCGTGACACTGCTACCTTGTTCGTTAAACAACTTCTCACCACCTAGCTGCTCTACGTTACACTCGGTCGCGTCCTTGATACTCTCATTACACTTCCCAAGTGCCCTTTTCATGAATCCTAATTTTCTATATGCTGTTCCGAATACTTTACGATTTTCCCTAGCAGACATCCTACGTAGTTATCGCTACACCCAAGCATTTTACCGATTCTAAGAGTGCGTTTGCTTTGTTGGGTCCCTGTATGGTGTCAGTGTCTCCGGGTGAAACACTCTTCTACCAAAAATGTATCGAAACGTATTCATTCGAAAATAATTCTAGCTCCCATGTCTCGCACCACTATTGAATCGCATTTAACTCATTGGATAATGATACGCTATCTTCTGACTAGATAAGTCCCCAAAAACGAGTATGGCATTGATAAAATATCCTGCGATGGATTAAAGATTTTTTGAATGGTCGGGTTCGAACAATAGTGATAGATGAAGTTAGCTCAAATGCAGCAGAAGTTACTTCAGGTATTCCCCAGAGAAGTATCATCGGACCTCTTTTATTCCTGCATTATGTTGATGAAATTTACTCCGTAGTAACTCGTAAGATACGTTTATTTGCCGACGATGCAGTGGTTTACCGTGATATCCGAAATCCCGAGGACGCAGCAGCTTTATCAGTTGACCTTAATGCTATACAATGGACACTTTTAAATTACAATTAAACTTAAAAAAGTGCGTAGTGATGATTTTTGGGAAAAGAACAATTCCCTCCCGAACGCCTACTGCATCGGGAACACCGAAAGAGAATGTTTAGATTCGATTAAATACCTAGGCATACGGGGAATATGCGGACAAGCTAGCAAATAATTAGGATTTATTAGAAGGGTACTGGGAAAATGTGATGAAAAGATCAACGTGAAACGTTATCTTTTGCTCGTTAGACCTCATTTAGAATATGCTGCTAGTACGATATGATATCCTGACAAAATTGGATCAATTGCCAAATCGGATCGCGTGCAGCGTAGAAGAGGTAGATTTGTAAAACGTTTTTATGGTTAACTGAGCAGCGTGTCAAAAAAATTTGGCGGCCTCGGTGGCGGCTTTATAATGTCTTCGTCCCTACCCAGAGGTCGCGGGTTTGATTCCCGCCTAGGCGGGTTTACCTCCACTTAGGGATTGGGTGTTGTTAATTTTCTAATGTTATATATTTGTGAAAAAGTCCGATGTAAAAGGCCAAAGTGTTGTTTTAGGATTAATGTGAAATAAATGAATATTTTGACGTTTCTACCTCTGTTCATCCGACAACACTTGCGGCACAAATACGACCCGCTGCATGTCCAACATTTCTGTCAAAATGGTGAAACACGATCCGACACTAATTCCAAATCTTCCATACATATGGTTCGCAAGCACTGAATCATACACCCCGTTGGCGCGGGCATCGTTTGTTGAGGCCAACGGTCGTGCATTTCTCGGTTCTTCATCGGTCGAGGACTCTCCAGACTTGAAGCGGCCGTGCCTCTTCACTGCATGAGTGTCAGCCACGAACACCCCTTCACATAAACGGCCGTAACTAATCAACGAAAACAGATAGAAACACATTGGTTGAAGGCGGTATCCCCGGACACATCGCCTCATAGCAGATTAAAAAACAACCAACTGGAGGCGCGCTATTCAAAAAGTTAGGGAGCCTTATGAAGAGACCTTGTATCTAAATTTTACTTTTCAAGGGGACCGCATCGCAGTATTTCTTGCCTTCTTTTACGCTCTCCATAACCTTCGGTACTTTTATTTGTAAAAGATTCAACGGGAGAGAAGTTACATGTTATTGCTGAACTACTAAACCTTGAATTTCTGACTTATTATTCGTACGAACGCACTAAGTTCGTGTAATCCGTGTATTATCCCGAGGATAACACAAGAAAGTTGAATGAGCGATTACATTTGATTGGTTTGTTGTAAAGGGACGGCACGCGTCAGCACAGCAAATCTTCTTCCATATTGCATCCGTATAATACGTACAGGACCCAAATGCTCCCCCTGCCGTCCGGCGGTGGACGCGGGATCGAAGCAGGGCACAGCGACGGGAGGGCGGCAGTCTCCCTTCGCGAATATCCGGCGCAGTCGTCGACGGTCGCAGAGGACGGTCAAAGCGGTGTCCTCTGCTGCTATGGGCCCTGGAGCAACGCGGTAGGGAATCATCAATAAAAGCGCCCGCAGCTCCCTGAACGGATTTGTATTTTTATTTCATAGCCGAATACATACATTTGACTTAAAATACTACGAGGAAGTTAAGGCATTTCTCATATCTAGAAAACACTTAGGACGCAGCTCACTCAGCGCTGGCCCAACTGTCGCCCGTTTAAGAGCTTCCGGATTCTCTGTCCATCGTCATCTGATGTCCTTCCAACTTGGCACGGTTTTCGTGAGTTGATAGGACAGATATGTGGTGATTGATTGATGTGTGGTGTAAAATTAAGTAACAGCTTAATTTTTTTAATATACCTTTTTTTCTAACTGATTGATTGATGTTAATGGGATGGGGATTTTCTTATTTTGCCAAAGAGAGTAAGAGATTTGAGTTTTGAAGTTCCCTTTAAGTGTACTTTACTATTTTACCTTCTGATTTTACCTATTATCTTTTGTGATTACTTGGGACTTGTGTGTTACCTGTCACTGCACATGTGGATTTTAATAATAAATAATAAAATGACTTCCTCTGAAAACAGTTTTCTTTCTTTGCGGGAGGCTCCTCATCCTATAAATCTCAGGGTTAAACTTCCCCACCCACCATTAATCATTAGCCAAAAATTAGTCCACGTTTTTCCGCAAGTATATGTTTACGAAAAACAGGCACGATAGTCATTGCTGTCATCATTTCTTGCCTCATCGCCTTCTTCGGAGCAATGAAGCAAATGATATCACCTGCGGGTAATGAGTCCATATCTTATGGACTATAATTGAACGACATATAAACGGACTATTTCTCACAATCTTCCTTACTGTGAATCAAGTGTGGTGAGTACATGTGGAAAAGATGCACTTTCCACTTGAAAATATTTGTGATACTGTACAACACCTTTCCATCTAATTACGTGGTACGTGATTATTCGCCTCTAATTGACAAAGTAGTGGCGAGCGATAACCGCATCGCTTATCTTCCATTGCCCAGGTTTCCGGCCTCACCGGATCAACTGAGGCTTAAGCTAGCATTGTACCTCATACAATATTCAACTATTTTTATTTTTTCATCTAAAGGATTTGCTTATTTGAGCGATACAGCAAGAATTTAAGTGGGCGGATTCAACCTTAATGGCCCAAAGCCTAAATTCGACTCATGTGCCTTCCTTCGAAAAGACCAAGTCAATGTCGTTAGAATCCTTCGATGTAGCACACTTTCCCATCTCTCATTTTGAATGACGTATTCTTCACTCTACCACTAACCCCTTCTCTAAATGTTAATGGCATCAATTCTTTTATTTGTCAATCAATATAATTCAATTTACTTAGGAGTAAGTTCTACATTTGCATAAATTAACTGTGGTCTGACTTGCACGGGGCCTTATGAATAATGCAACCTTCAATGTTTATTCCCTGCGTGGTAATATTGCCGAGCACAACCGCTCCCCTCCCCCGCACCCCATCGTGCCAATGTGCCAGTGAGCCTGCTAGAGTTCGGCCACGCCTCCGGTCGGCCCATTATCGCGAGAGGCGCTGCAACTGCTGGAGGCTATCACTCGTCTCCAGTTATTTCGCTCGAAATTTTTTTTAGTATTTTTCCAAATTTTTGTTTTTGCAATGGATGTGCGAGGTAAAGTATCGCGAGGTGCATTATATAGTAACTGTGGAAGCAAAAAAGACCTTACGAATGCATTGGAATTCCAATTACTGCCATCGAATTTTTTCTTCTATGGACATTGCCCTGAGCGTACAACACCACCCCACTTAATTATTGAAAGCAATTTATTAATTGCACCGCCAATCAAAGACTCATATACGAGGGCTGAAATTATCATTCTGCTGTACTCACTTCTAAATGGAGAGTCAGTTCTTCGCCGTTTAAATCTCTCCCCAGTTTCGAGGGCTCAGCGACTGACTGGCCGTCCGCATTTTTTCTTGTGTTTCATTAATTTCCTTTCGTGCATTTGATACATTTACTTTCCATTACGAGATAGAAAATCCGTGGTGTAGCTATTCAGGTTTGGTTTTTCGGAGGGAATCGTCTCAGCTTCTTAGTGCACCTGGCCATAATCGATTTAAAAACAAAAGTGCATCGTGAGGTCACTTGCAGTGGTGATAGTTTTAAGGGGATGGCGACCTACAGCTGAGGTCATGTCCCCCATTAGGAATGGATGGGAAAGGAGGAAGGGCGGAGAGAAACCCGGCATCGGCATTAGCCTACTCTCGACGAGGAAAGGTGCCGAGGGGGTCCGCACTTTAACGTCCCATCCGACGGACGGTGCCCTCACTCAAAGTGCTCTCCACAAAGCACCCCAAGCAGGGATCGGAATTCCACTGAAAACTGCCTGTCGCCTCCGGGATTCGAACCCGGGTTCTCTAAGTGGAAGGCCAGTACGTTAGCCACCGCACCATTCAAATTCTCGATGAGAGGGCTAGGAAATTCCATTGTGCGTAAACAAAATAATTATTAATATCAGATATTCGGGTTTACAAATTTTCATATTAATCTCTCAATTTTGCGATATGCTTTCATGCAGGAACTGAATCTGATTTTGTTGACTTTCTGAAATCCCTAACAACACATATACAAGGGAAAGAGGATATTTTTCCAGTTGCAATCGATAAAACCTTAAATATTGACTAATGGACAATGATGGGAGGCGCAATTTACGGTCATTTTCGTATAGTTAATAGGAATTGTCGGAGATTCACAGATGCGTATTCGTAGGTTGGTAAGATCGATTTATATAATTAACATTCCAATTTGTCATATGTTTTCCTTTTTTAAATGAATAGAGCAGTAAGATATTGAATTAAAATATATTCTGTTCTTTTTGACAAATTCTCGAAGCCAATTTTGACAGATACTTACAAGTGAATACGTGCAGAGATGATGAAAAAAACAACAGAAATTCTATATGCAAGCACAAATCGAATTCCTGCCGAAAAAAACACTAAAATTTCACTCTTATTAAATGAGAGAACATGCATTTCGCTGGTGGATACCGAGAGTCGCAATACGCATACCAGCCGACGCAAGAACAGTCAACTAGGATCCTTGATTACAGCCAAGGTAATTGCACAAACTGCCCAACTGATCAACCATACTTAGGACGTAGAATATCTCTTTGAAATGCAACTATAACTTAGAGGATTGGGATATTCTGAACAATATGGTCTTGGCTAACGTATCTTGAGATTTCCCCGCAGAGCGGCGGCGTTCAGAAATAATTTCCCGTCCGACTCTCGGCGACACACTCTCCGGCAGATGGCTCTCCCTTCGCTCCACTGGTGGCGGCACCCCTCGTCTCCTTGGCGAACCGAAGAGCCCGAAAGCGAATCCATCCCCGGGTGGCAAACAGAGGGGAAGGAGGGGGCGGAAATCCGAGAGGGGGGAGGGTTCCTCTTTGTTTAAGCAGTCGAGTGTCCACAAAAGACTGTCGCTTCGATAATGCGTCATCGCATAAATCTCCTTTCGGAGGAGTCGCCTCTCCTCCTGTTACGTGTGTGCTCAGTCCATGGGGGGGGGGGGTACATAATGCGCGAATACCATCCAGCTGCCAAAGTCGAGGGCGCCCCTTCCCTCCCGCCCCTCGAAAGGGGGGGGGGAAAGCCGGCGACGCCATTCGGACGGAAATGAGATCGCAAGCCATCTTGCTCGGACGACATAAAATAGAGATACAGGGGAATGCTCGCGGAGTGATGCATAAGAGATGAGAAGGATTTCAGATGAAAGTGGCAGAGCAGGAATAGGCGATGGGTTGGCGAGGCTAGTGATTACACAGCCCCACTCAATACCTTTTGTACAAGACGCCCTTTTTAGTAATAAAAAGTGAAGTCGGTTGGTGTACCTCTTTCGGGTTCCACGCTTTCATTGCTCCGAATGCCAATTCGCATTGCACCTAACCGCTCAAGCAAAGCAGCGAGCACCAAATCGAGGCGCCAATTGAATGCCCGCGACAAAGGAAACCTCCCGGAGCAGTCCCGAGAGGGGTGGGGCGGTGAAGAGGGAAGGAAAGCTGGCAAAGGTGTTGAGTGAATGCTGGTAAGAGAGGCGGGAGAGAAGAGGGATATGGAGCGAGGGAAGCCAACTCACCGAAGCGAAATCACCGAGAAGGATGTTTCCCACGCGATATGAGAAGATTCGCATTTGATACTAAGAAGATGAAAGCAAGGAAAATGAGTAAAAGTATATGAATTATACGAGTTATGTTATATATTCTTTAATCTTTAATATATATATATATATATATATATATATATATATATATATATATATATATATATATATATATATATATATATATATTATTTATTTATTGGTTAATCTACCGGTTAAGGTAGGTTTAGGATGTACATAATTACTAATTAAATAATTTGTGACCCCTAGCAAAACACAACATCCTACTCTACATCAGGTCCCTCTTCAGCTCTGAGTACTTTCTTCCTCCCTTCATCCCGTCCAACATCCCTATCCTGTTCCTTCCCATTCCTCGTTTGCCTAACATTCTCCCCTCAATTATAGTCTTCAACATCCCGCTGCCGGTCAAAACCCCCTTCAGCCACTTTTCCTGCCTCTATAGGATTTTTCCCAACAAACCCCTCTCCTCGCCCATCATACCAAGTACTTCCTCATTTGTTTTCTTCTATGTCCATTTCACCTTCTCCATTCTTCTCCACACCCACATTTCAAAAGCCTCCAGTCTACGTCTATCCTCCTGCTTCAATTACCACGTTTCCACGCCGTACACAGCTATTCCCCGTATCAAAGTTTTTACGAGTCTTTTCTTAATATCCTTACTCAACGTCCCCGTCATCAACTCCCTCCTCCTTGTGAAAACCTCTTTGCCTAGAGCAATTCTTCTCCTTACGTCCCTACTACTTTGACCATGTTGGTCCAAAATACTTCCGAGATACGTAAACTGTTCTACCTGCTCCAGTTTTTGCCCTCCTACTTTAATGTTTAGCTTAGTAATTTTCTTTCTTGAAAATCGCTAAATCTTTGTTTTATTAATATTGATTCTCATCCCATACCTGTCACACTGAATTTCCAATTCACTGAACAATGCTTACAACCCCTTGACTGACTGACAAACTAAAGCTTGGTCATCAGCAAACCTAAATGATTTTACGAATTCCCCGCCCACTTTCATTCCTACCTCCACTTCTTCCCATGCCTCTTTAATCATTTCCTCTGCATACAGGTTTGTTAAGTGAAAGAGTTTGGCAAATAGAAATGTGTCCTCTGAATCATGGCTCATGCCACATGTCTGGATATTTATTGAAGTCTGGCTTTATAAACAAATGGTAGGACTCCAACCTAAGTCATGAAATAAACCATCAATAAATGATTACCCTATTCCATATTTTACATGTTAATATGCTCTTTGAGCTTGAAATAACTTAATATTAATAAAATTATTCACTAAACTACAGTTTTCAACCCGAAGGTCGGTTTGGTAGGTGATGGTAGAGTTCACCCAGTACTAAGCCCAATGGCGTGTGAAAATGCACACATCATGGTGTTGGGGCCAGTTGCTTTCCCTGTGCCAGTTATGGTTTCCCAGGCAGATCTGGTGCCCAAAATATCAGACAGGTCTTGTGGAGCTGAGTGTGCCCAGAGAGACATACCTAGGAATCGAACCCGAGCCCTCAGGTCAGGCATCCAACACTCTACCCTTTGACTGCCCTGTCCCAAATAAAAGGTTAGCTCAAGTCCATTCTCACATGAAATACTCCAACCATGATGCCAACAGAGTAGTTTCTTATAATAATAATGGCACACTGTCCTGGCATTGATAGAGACATACATGCTCTGGCCAGTGTATGTTGTGTGGACATTGACTTATTGGTCTAACCATATATGGATATGAAATATTTTGACTAAGTGAGATGCTATCCCATAAATTTACACTAGTGAATTACTCTGTGGAACTAAAAAATCATACTTTGCCAGCACTTTTCCTGAAATTTTCTCGTGAATGCCTCCTGAAGTCATATCAAACTGGATACTTGACTCGTATGGAAGGAATGACATGAGTGATAGTGAGCTTGAAACATTACTTAGAATAGGGTTCTCAAGATGAAACTTCTTAATCTAATGATTTGAATTATTAATATACACTCATAAAAAATAAGATCAGAAAAAAGCACTAAAGGAATTGGAATCACATAAGGATGGAGGTGTGGATAATATTCCCATGAAATTACTTATATGTTTAGGAAAAGATGGGAGGAAGAGTTTTTAAAGACTAATTCGTGGCATTTACTAGAAAGGAATTTGGCCAGAAGATTTCATAAAATCGGAGTTAGTTCAAATACCAAAAATAGGATAGGTGGCTGTAAGTGAGGACTCTAGGACAATAAATTGGAGTGTGCTTGTAGCTGAAGTGGTACTTGGGATCAACAATAAGAGAATGGAGAGCAGAGCAAATGAATACATGGGGGATGGTGAGTTGGAGTACAGGAACAGTAGAGGCTGGACAAGGTCACTAATAGGGAGGAACATAAAATATCATCAGATTTTATTTGTTTGTTTAGTAGTGTTTGAGAAAGCATCTGATTGAGGGAATCGGGTGGAATAATTGAGTATATTGAATAAAATAGGAATAGATTGGAGGGAAAGGAGGCTAATCCGCAACCTGTACATGTCTCAGACTGCTCAGGTGCGAGTGGGGAACGGGGAGTCCGGATGGGCAGTGTTAGGAAGAGGTGTAAGGCAGGGTTGCCCATTATCACCGGAGCCGTTCAACCTGTATGCAGAGGAAATGATTGAAGAGGCATGGGAAGAACTGGAGTTGGGCATGTAAGTGGGGGGGGGGAATAGGGTGGAAGAACATGCTTTAGTGTGTGAGTCAGCCCAGGGGTCGGAAGCATTGCTAAGCGAATTTTAAAATCAGTTCAATAGGTATGGGATGAGAATAAATATAAATAAATTAAAGGGAACTCACAGAACCTGCATGGTATATTCAATTATACTAGGACACCTGTACCATCCTACTTCTCTTCCTCACCTCTCTGCGCCATGCAACCCCCACGCCGCAAATGCAGCCATCTTCTCCAACCGGCCACCTCCCTGACCACCAAATCCAAACCCAATATATTGCCACTTGCACCTGGAACAATATTATCTCCCGCATGTCCCCCGACTTCTGCCCTACCTTCTACGGGAGTGGATGCACCACCGCCCCTGTCCATCTGCGTGAATAATCACTGCTACTTCCCTTTATTCCCCGCCTTCTCTAATTATCCCATTCCTATATACACTGCTTCCCATGAGCAGTGCCTTGATGACTGCTTCTCTGTTTCCGAGATTTCTCTTTTAAGCTTCCTGACCGCACACACTATAATCATCCAATAGCCGCCATCCCCTTCACGCCAGCTCGCCCTCGCCTCCCCACTCATCCTCTGCGCTCTGCCCCCGACAACGGCATCCTGAAGATGGCCCCGTCCAAAAGCCCTTTGGTGCTGCTCGTTTGAAAGGGCGCGCCTCGGTTTGGTGACCGCAGCAGTTGGTCTTTCGTCCGACAGGGGCCTCCACCGCCAACCCCCGCGAGCAGAGCGCTCGGCCAAGTGTGACGGGGAACAAAACACTGTCCCGGCGCCCTCCCCCCCTTCCCCTCTCCCGATGCTTCACTCTCGTGTGATGTGGCCGCGGGCGCAGTGACTCGAACAGCACCACCGATGCCTCTCTTCAACAAGAGCAAGGCTTCCCGCAAGGAGGCCGAGGAGCCCTTGGGGAACAGCTCGGCGTCACACTCTGCTCCCCCCGAGACGCCCGTCCAGAAGGCCAAACTGGTGTTCCACTGCCAACAGGCGCAGGGCAGCCCCACCGGAATAATATCCGACTTCTCGAACATCAAGGAGCTCTACCAACAGATCGCCAACTGCTATGACTTCCCACCGGAAGAGGTAGGACGGGTGCACGCGGTGCGGAATTCCCTCGTGCAAAGCGACCGACCCACGTCTTCACTGGTCCGCTGGTCGCGTAAAACAATACATCCGCCCGCATGCGGATCTCCGATGATTGATTTAAACTGGGTTGTTTCCGGGGAAAATGACTCGATTCGCTCGTAGAACGTGTTCGCCACGGGTTATATGCATAGGGGCAAGGAACACGTTATTTCGGAATTTACTTTCTCCAGAATCCGGGAACTTACTGAGCTTCAGGCTTCGTGTTTGCTTCCTCAAAGTTCTCTTTGAATTGTTCTCGCTCTACGAGGATGAAAAGTGATTCTGGCCGGAATGAACAAAACCGAATTCATTTGTTCCGCTGCATTCCATTCGTGCAGGGATTGTGGATAAGACGATGCCGATCGCCGTGAGAACGCTCAATTATGTCCGTTGGCGCGGCGACCCATTGTGCGTGCGAGGCGGGGGCGTTCCCGAGGCGACCCTTCCGCCGCCGGCCGACCCCACAAACGCACGGCAAATCAATCGGCTATCCCCTATCTCCCGAGTTCGGCGGATATCGCGAAGAAACACCCACTTTTCGGCCCTGATTTCGGGAGAGATTAACGCGATGACCCAGAGTATTGAGTTCATTACCTCTATGATATCCACACATTACTACGCCGAGCACCAAGTCTTCAGGGGAGGCAATTGAGAATTGGAATCGCCACAGCCAAATTCTTTCTTCATCCCACAAGTCTGTCATTGGCCGTTGAAAATCATCAAAGAAGTACTAATCCCTCAAGGTCCAAAGACCTCCTTTGACTTCACTCTCGAGTTCCTCCCAGCAACTTAATCCCCTGCTCTACCTTCCTCTTGCTCATACGCCATCTAATCCTATTCCGCATCTTCCTGTCGGGAAGGGGTGGGGGGAAGTGAAGGGTGAAAATGTTCGTGCTAACATATACATGAGTATGCAAATATCTTCGTAACAGAACCGCTCTTCGACTACGCACAAATATATATAAACTTTGATTAAGATTTTTATTACACTGAAAAACAAAGAGAAGACACTCACATATGCGGCTTTGAAGTTTCGACGGCCGGCCGTCATCATCAGAGCCATACATACATACATAGTACATGTATATGACTTCCCTTTCTTTGGGTTTTGAAAATCTTAATCAATGTTTATATATATATCTATGTATTTATATATGTGTGTGTATGTGTATATATATATATATATATATATATATATATATATATATATATTTATATATGATGTATATGTATGAACTCTGACCTGAAGAAGTTCTCGGAGAAGGTCCTGGCAACTTCGGGGCTCGGACCAATCGGCAGTGTGTTACGGAACTCGGACCAATCGTGTTTGGCATCGGGAAAGGCAAGGCTTCCGCGGTCATCATCTCACGAAACCCTTGCAAGGGAAAACCGTCAGCAGCAGGACAGAAGACGCAGGAGAAGAAGGCCAAATTAGTTGGAATAAGAACGTGGAATGTTAGGACGATGATGAGGATAGGGAAATTGGAGAATATAAAGCGAGAGATTGAAAGAGGAAATATAAACATTTTAGGTCTAAGCGAGGTGAGATGGAAGGATAGCGGGGTTTACTGGAGTGATAAGTATAGAATAATACGCGGAGAGGAGAGCCAACGAGGGGTTGCCATAGTATTAAATGAAAAGGTAGGAAGTAGTGTAGTCAACATAGAACAAGCAATGGATAGAATATTACTGGTAGAGATAAAAGCAGAACCGACGAACTTGGTTATTACTCAGGTATACATGCCACCGAGCAACCATTCGGAGGAGGAGGTCGACAGGATATACAATCAGTTAGATGACATAATCGCGTGTTCCAGTAGGAAAACATTTGATAGTGATGGGGGATTGGAACGCGACCATAGGCGAAGGAAGAGATGGTGATGAGGTGGGGGACTACGGTTTAGGCACGAGGAAAGACCGCGGGGAGAAAGCAATTGAGTTCTGTAGAAGACAGGGAATAGTCATCACCAACACTTGGTTTAAACCCCACAAAAAGCGTAGGTATGCATGGGAAATGCCAGGTGACTCAGAAAGGTATTAGTTTCATTAAGTTATGGTTAGGCATAGGTTATGGAACGGTTTGATCAGTTCAGTTTCCCGGGAGCGAATGTGGACTCTGATCAAAATTTAGTTGTTATGAAGTGTACCATTCGTTTCAAAAAGATAAGGCAGAGGCAACGGGTTACGAAATAGAACGTAGAAGAATTAACTGAATTGAAAAGGAAGGAGGGTCAGCGGACAGTAGAGAAAATAATGGATGAGGAGAAAAAGCTAAATACTATCGAGGAAAAATGGAAATATATCAAAAAGGATATCGAAAACCACAAAAGATAAAAAGGAACTGTCAGTATGAAAAGGACAGGGAAACCATCGATCACGGATGAGATGATTGGGAAGATAGATGAGAAAAGGAATGAAAGACTGTAGACACGGTCTATGCTATTTAGGATGAACGAAGAAAAAACAGTTAAATAATCAAGCGAGACGGGTAACAAATAAAGTAAAATTACCATGGTGGAAAACGCAGTATGAGGATACGGAAAGTTTGTCGAGGGAAGGAGAAAATGGTGCACTCCACAAGAAGGTTATAACACTACCAAAGAGTAATAAGGCAAGATCTATGCTAACAGTTAGAGATAAGTCGGATAAGATAATAGTTGACACAGAAAAGATACAAGAGAGATGGCAGGAATATTGGAAGAACTGTATAGTAAAAAACTTAGACCAACAAGGTTAGAGATAGAAAAGGAACATGAAGTAGAGGAAGATAGCTTAGGTCCAGGCATGCTCGACGATGAGATGGAAAGGGCATTAAGGGAGATGACATCAAATTAGCCCGTGGGGGTTCACAAAATTCCTGCAAAACTACTAAATTGTTTTGGAAAATGTGGAGCTAATGGTCTAATTCGTAGACTCTATGAGAAAGGAATTTTGCCGGAACACTTATTGAGATCAGTGCTATTTCTTATTCCAAAATAAGTTAAGGCTACATCATGTAAGGACTACTGAACAATAAGTTTCATTTCTCACGCAGCTAAAGTTGCCTTCAGGTTCATCAACAATAGGATGGAGCGCAGGGAAAATGTTTACTTAGGAGATGATCAGTTTGGGTTTATGAAGTAGAGAGGTACGCGTGATGCCATTACAGTGATGGGATCACTAATCGAGAGGAATATAGAATACAATCAGGACGTATTTGCTTGTATCGTAAATTTCGAAAAGGTGTTCGATAGAGTGAATTGGGAACAACTAATTGGTATATTGCAGAAATTAGGAATACATTGGAGTGACAGGAAGCTAATCTGCAACCTGTACATGAGTGCTCGGGTGCGAGTGGGGGACGAAGGCTTCGGATGGGGACTGTTAGGAAGAGGTGTAAGGCATGGGGTGTCCATTATCACCATTGCTGTTCAACGTATATGTTGAGGAAATGATTACAGAGGCGTGGGAAGAGCTAGAGATAGGTATAAAAGTCGGTGGGGAATTCGTAAAATCAGTTAGGTTTGCTGATGACTAAGCTTTAGTTTGTCAGTCAGCCAAGGGGCTGCAAGCATTGCTGAGTGAATTGTAAATTCACTGCGACAGATATGGGATGAGGATCAATATTAATAAAACAAAGGTTATGCGATTTTCTAGAAAGAAAAAGGCTAAGCTAAATATTAAAATAGGAGGGCAAAAACTAGAGCAAGTAGATCAGTTTACGTATCTCGGAAGTGTTTTGGACCAACACGGTCAAAGTAGTAGGGACGTAAGGAGACGAATTGCGCTAGGCAAAGAGGCTTTCACAAGGAGGAGGGAGTTGATGACCGGGACGTTGAGTAAATATATTAAGAAAAGACTCGTCAAAACTTTGATATGGAGCGTAGCTATGTACGGTGGGGAAACGTGGTCATTGAAGGAGGAGGATAGACGTAGACTGGAGGCTTTTGAAATGTGGGTGTGGAGAAGAATGGAGAAGGTAAAATGGGCAGAAAGTAAAACAAATGAGGAAGTACTGGGTATGGTGGGCAAAGAGAGGGATTGTTGGGAGAAATCCAAAGGGAGCAGGAAAAATGGATGCAGAGCATATTGATCGGAAGTTGGATGTTGAAAACTGTGATATATAGAGGAGAGAATGTTTGGTAACGGAGGAAGGGGTAGGAATAGGATAGGGATGTTGGACGGAATGCAGGGAGGAAGGAAGTATGCGGAGATGAAGAAGGGCTTGTTCTAGAGCAGGATATTGGGTTGTTTTGTTTGGAGAAGCAAACTATTAATCCGGTTGTTGTGTCCATCAAAAACCTACGATATTATTAATTATTTACCGTTATATCCTGTGGTAAGAACTCATGATGCACCACGCCCCTGCACTCGAAGAAAACTTTAAGCAAAACTTTCACATTCGACCGACCTTGGCGCGCTTTTACGGCCTAGGCTCGTGCTGCAGTTTCCATTGGGATTATTGAGCTTTAGTTTCTACGTCATAACCATAAACCTATGATTCGTCACCAGTTATGACCCTCTGGAACAAAATTGGGTCGTCGCGGATAGAGTCCAACGCCTCATTAGCAATGTTAATGCGTTGCTGTTTTGGGTCGAAATTGAGCAATTTTGGTACGAATTTCGCGGCGGCCCGTGTCATGCCCAAGTCATTGGTAAAAATCGAATGGCCCGAGCCCATCGATATATTTAGGTCCTCAGCAAGGTCTCTATTGGTGATTCGACCAATGGGCCAATACTAATTTCTTCACTTCATCAACGTTTTCGTCTATTGCTTAAGTGCTCGGGCGTCCGGCACGGCACGCTCTTCGTCGTTTACGTCTTTTCGGCCTTCTGAGAACATTTTGTACCACCGATAAACTTTGCTTCGGTCCAAGGTAGCTTCTCCATATGCCACAGTCAACATTTGGAATGCGTCCGTGCACTTAAATTCGTTTTTCACACAAAGTTTGATACAGATTCTTTGATCCATTTTTTGGAACAGGCAAAAGTCGAAGGCAAGCCAAAACACGTCCCAGCAAAACAGCTGTCAACAATTAACGGAACATTGAAAATGGCCAACATTTTCGGCATAAGTGAGAGACATAAGTACTAACATAACGCTACAAAGATCGAAAATCAAATATATAAGTAACCCATCGAAATTAATAATTCGCGATACTTTTTGGACAGACCTCTTACCTTAACCGGTAGATAACCTAATAATAACAATATATATATATATATATATATATATATATATATATACACCCCCGCTACCCCAAGACTACCGCCACACACACACACACACACACACACACACACACACACACACACATACATATATATATATATATATATATATATATATATATATATATATATATACATATACATATACATATATTGGTGGCGGTAGTCTTGCGGTAGAGCGTTTCACTGCTGACCGGAGGGCCCGGATTTCATTCCCAGGCAGGCCTCTTTGTGCACCCCATCCATCAATGAATTGAATGAAGTGAATGTGAACGCCGTCGGGCTTAGTACTGGGTGAACTCTGTCATCTAGTGCGTGTGTATATATATATATATATATATATATATATATATATATATATATATGAATATATACACATATACACATATGTATAGTTACAATTATATGTGAAAAATAACTCAAATACTGCGTATGAAGATAAAAAGAGGTACATGCACTAGGGTATGTAAGGAGATATACTTTCCTACGCATATGAGAGGAGTTGCTAATAACGGGGACAATAACTAAGGTTAGATGAGGTAATAACAACATTATAGGCTGATTATAATGAAACAATAAAAAAATAGTCCCTCCCCCTAGCGTGGTTGGAACTAGTTTACCTGATCTGTTCTGTATTTGATTTGTCTAATATTGTTCTTACTATCCTCCCACCGAAGTACGATGAGGCTAATGGTAAATTTTCAACATCACTGCTGGGAAGGTATCCTTCCAATTCATGCAAGAGATTTAATCTGCAATTAATCTTCGCTCCGTGAGTGATGCTCAGCCTAGATCCTCTAATCATTTCAATACGATGCTCAGTTTATCAAAGCAATGTTTTACAAATCTAGCTCCCTTGCGTTGCATGCGATCCAATTCGGCTATCAGTCCAACTTCGTGAGGATCCCATATACTTGCCGCATATTCTATAAATAAGGTCTACCTGCGAGAGATAACATTTCTCTTTGATCTTTTCATCGCGTTCACCCAGTACTCTTCTAATAAATCATAATTTTTTTAGCTTGTCCACATATTCCCCGTACATGTGTTTCCCCCAGGGGAGATCGTGAGTGAGGGTAACGCCAAAGTATTTGATTGAGTCCCGGGTCTACACATTGAGTCTACACATTCCATTTCGTTGTTTCTGATGTAGTAGGCGTTCAGGAGGGAATTGCTCTTTTTCCACAAATTCACCATTACCCATTATTTTAAGTTTAATTCTAATTTCCAGGTGTCCGCTTTGTGGCATTAAGGTCATCTGATAAAGCTGCTCAATGATTTTCAAGTTCAATGATTTTTTTTTAATTTTTGAATATAGAGTTCAAAGTGATTGAATGTAGTAATAGCGACTCACAGTCATCTCTCATCTGTTTCGAATGATAATCATTTGAATTTCTCGTCCGCCAGCCGGGAATATGCCCGATTCTTTTGGATTGAGGACTCCCGATGGATTGCCAAACACTAGCCAAATTGACTAAAGGTATTAGTTACCTTAGTCCTGTTGGCATCAATTGCAATGAAGACTCCCGATTCCATTTAATCTATCGTTCCTCTATATCGGATAAGATTTTGTGGAAAATTTCACCGTCGGCGATATCAGCGGATAAACAGCTTTCAGCTCCGATAATTATATCTGCGCATTTGCTTTGGATAAGCTAATGAGATTTGTGACTCCGCTTTTTAAACTTCAGCAATTATGTATTAGTGCAGATCATTTTTCCTTGAAAATGCGGTTGCTATATTATTTAATGAGATCGATATTTTTCTTATTATTAACGAATACTTGATAGAGTTTTCCTTCCGATTCTATCTGATACAGATTAATCTATGGTACATACATTGGCATCGCATCTCCCCCCCCCCCTCGCCGCTGCGTTACCTTCCCTCCGCTACGGCGAGAGACAACCTTCCAATCTTACGGTTTACGGAATGGCAATTCTTCTTCGTCGAAAGACCGGACCGAGGGCCACCTGTCGATCACCCTGTCGCTTATTTCACGCGGGCGAACCCGTGCGGCCCCACGCGCACACTTGATACTACTGCCTCCTTACGGGTTCTTCCGAATCAAGCAGAACAAACGGGATTATTTCGAAGGGCAGAGCTTGCGCCTCTCAGTCTATAGTATGTTAAATGCCGTGGAAATTGACTGCAAATCATTTCCATGGATGGGATAATACTGTGTGTAGTTCAAACAAATTATCCATCTCCACTTATTAATCAAAAGGACATAGTTACTTTTCACTCGACGTAACATGATTTATGTTTTCGTGTTTCTTATGAGGATAACAAATTTTTCTGCGTAATTGACAAATTATGTAGTATCTATTAATTCTACGTAATTTGCCGATTACGTAGAAAAGTAATATAATAGAGCACTGGTGTTTTACACCTTCCCTTAACCACACAGTTTAACTACATAGATATTACTTTGGTCTTTCAATCTTGGCACGTCTCTAGGCATTAAAAGGCGAGCCATTTAAACCTAATCAGGAATGTCATCCAAAACCGCGTCTTAAGAAATTATTTAAGTAAAGGTAAACTAAAAGATTAAGTAAAGGCCTTGGTGAAATCGCCTCGAAATAATTACATATGTGAGTGCTTACAACGTGTGTGTGTGTGTATGTGGGTACTCGGGCCATGAAAACTTATTGTAAATTATTGTTATCGGTATTCTAGGGTTGATTTGGCATTGACACAGCCTAAATAAATGCATAAAAGTACATTTAATTGCCTCCCCTCCTACTAAGAAGCACAACCTGAGATGGAAAATCGTGGCACTATAGTAGGTCCCTCTTCATCTCTGAGTACTTTCTTCCTCCCTTCATCTCGTCCAACATCCCTATGCTATTCCTGCCCCTTTCTCGTTTGCCTAACATTCTCCCCTCTATTACAATCTTCAGTATCCCACTGGCGATCTCCCACTCTGCACCCATCCTTCCTGCCTCCTCATGAATTCTCCCAAGATTCCCCTCTCCTCGCCCACCATTCCTAGTACTTCCTCGTTTTTTTTCCTTTCGGTCCACTTTACCTTCTCTATCCATCTCTACACCCACATTTTGAAAGCCTCCAATCTACGTCTATCCTCCTGTTTCAGTGACCATGTTTCTGCGCCGTACATAACTACTCTCCAAAGTTATTACGAGCCTTTTCTTATCATCCTTACCCAACGTGCCTGTCATCAATTCGCTCCTCTTGTAAAAGCTTGGCCTAACGCAATTCTTCTCCTTACGTCCGCATTAATTTGAATAATTTAGTTCAGAACACTTCCTAGACAGGTAAACTGTTCCAACTACTCAAGCTTATGAATACCCGCT
Source organism: Hetaerina americana (assembly GCF_022747635.1). Lineage (NCBI taxonomy): Eukaryota > Metazoa > Arthropoda > Insecta > Odonata > Calopterygidae > Hetaerina > Hetaerina americana. Next base: position 414,750 of record NW_027286952.1, on the reverse strand, counting down.
TAGATATTTTACTTAGTCTTTATCTCTCTCTAAAACTGCATTATATTTATTTTATTAAGATTTATTCTCATCCCATATCCGTTGCACTCAATTTACATAGCGTTTAGGAACGTTGGCAACCCCTTGCCCGACTGGCTAACTATAGCTTCATCATCAGCAAACCTAACTGATTTTAGGAATTCGCCGCCGAATTTCATTTCTACCTCCAGTTCTTCCCATGCCTCTTTAATAATTTCCACCACATAAGAGCCCAAGTGAAAATGGTCAACCCTTCCTTACTGCTCTTCCTAACACTACCCATCCGGACTCGCCGTTCCCCTTTCGTACCTGAGCAGTCTGAGACATGTACAGATTGCGGATCAGCCTCCTGCCCCTCCGATATATTCCTATTTCCTGCAATATACTCATTAGTTTTCCTAGTTCACTCTATCAAACGCTTTTTCGAAATCTACGACACAGGCAAATACCTCCTGGTTGCACTCTATATTCCTCTCGATTAGTAATCTCATTACTACAATGGCATCACGCGTACCTCTCCCCTTCCTAAACCCTGATCATCCCCTATGTAATCATTTGCCCTACTCTCTATCCTTTTGTTCCTGAGAACAACTTTAGCTGCATGGGACGTACTGGAACTTATTGTTCTGTAGTCCTCGCATGATATATCTTTTATCTTTTTCGGAATAGGAACAAACACCGATCTGACCAAGCCTTCCGGCCAAATTATTCTCTCGTAAATGCTGTGAATTAATCCATGAAAGCTCTTCCTCCAACATTGTCCTTTAAGCGGTTTAGCGGGAACGTTGTCTACCCCCATGGCCTTTTTGAAGTTCATCTCCCGTAATGCCTGTTTTATCTCATCGTCGAGTATGCCTGGGCCTTAGCTATCTTCCTATACGTCATGTTCTCTTTCTATGTCTACGCTTGCTGGCCCACGTTCTTTACCGTAAAGTTCTACATTAATATGAATACCCCGCGATCCAACAAAAAGGTGTGTGGCAGGGGGTTCAAGCACCAGGTGGGAAGGGTAATTCTTAAGGGAGGATATAAGAGAGGAAGGGAAACGGGAAAAATATTAAGTACAAATCTATCAAATAACTTGCAAATTTGCATGCGTGTTAATTCACCTAAAAAATTAGTTATATTTGATGCAAAAAGATGGAATAAAAAGAAGGCACGACCATTTATACTACTGGCCTCAACCATAACAAGGCAGTTCTCGCAGAATTGAAAAATGAGAAGGGGAAATTTGACTTTCATTTGGACTGCAACTCTTGGTCTCCGGCCCCGAAGTCACAGCTTGTGAATATGCCACCACGCAGCACCCCCCCCCCCCACCCCAAGGAGAGAGAGACGAGGGGTGGAAGGAAGGAAACTTGAAAACAAACAAAGCAGATCAAACAATACTGTAAAGAGCAGTGCATTCTTTAATGCCACTCTCATGCGGCAAGGGATTTGACAACAGCACACACGAGGTTTGTTAAAGTGCATGCAATTGACTATAATTAATTATTCCCTAGACGCTGAGGGTGGCAAGTGGAATATTTGCTATCTGTAAACCATGCAGTTGCTTTCCCGTATTGCCCGCGGGAAGAAGGAGTCCTTGAGTCTGCTAGTTCTGGCATCTTATTTCCTGAATTTTATATACATGATCCGAGCGACCATTTTATGTTGGAGTGCGAATAATTTTCGATACGTAGGTGCTGAAACATGCGGCTTTTGATGTATTTAGTAAGTTCAAGCTAGAATTCAATCGCCTTTCTTTTAATGATTCCCTGATGAACTCTAGAAGCATTTCTGTTACCCCTTTCGTTTTATCCTAACAGTTTGTAACAAAGCGGGCTGCCCGGCGTTGAACCTTCTCAATTTCCCGAATGAGGTATTTTTCAGTCGGATCCCATGCACTGCATGCATACTCTAAATGAGGACTTACAACGTTCCTTGATCTTGTGGTCACTCGTGCCAAAAATGCGTCTTTTAAATCCTAACTTTTTATTTGCTTGGCCGCAGATAAAAAATCAAGAATAGTTTCTCCCCCAGTTGGTGAAGTTACAAGTTGATGCATGGAGTTCAACGTGATTGAATGTGGTAATTGCGACTCACAGCTATCTCTGTCTTTTCCTCTCGTTTTAAAACTATTCCTGGAATCTGTCAAACGAAAGTGCCACCGAATATTATGTATCTCTCGTCTGTTTCGAATGATAATCTTTTGAATTTCTCGTCTAGTTGTGGCATCGAATTAACTTAAGTCGGTTCGTTTGCCTGGAAAATGCGCGATTCTTTTGGATTGAGGATTCTTGATGGACCGGCAACTGGACTTATCTCAACTCTGCTGACGCAATAAGTTTTAACCGCATTAAAGACACCGCCGCCGATTCAATTTACTCCCGTCATTTCTGTATACGGAAATGGATTTTGGCACACTTTCAATGTTCCTGAGATAACCAGAGATAGATGTTCGGTTGATAACCAGCTTAATGTTCCATTAATTAAATCTGCGCCTGTGTTTTGAATAAGTTGATGGTATTCCGCGACTTCTTTTTAAACTTCGGCAATTAACTACCAACACAGACGTGGTTTCCTTGACAAAACGGTTGCTTGAATATTTAACGAGAACCATTTTCTTATCACTATGCAATCCATTTTAAAACTTTCCCTGCGATACTACGGGATTGGTGTTCATTGAATGCATCTCTAGCACTCACCCTCGCTTCATTCGAAGCTAAATTATTAGGCAAGGAAGACTGTTGATGCTCACTATTTGATGCACACTTAAATCTAAAAAAAAGCCCGGCAGTGCTCGAATATCCTACCGCTGCACACCTGGCGGCCTCGGAGGTGGAATGATTATAACCTTGAAATAAAAGTAATACATCTTTCTAGGCAATGTAAATCAAAATGTTTGTATTATTAAGCAGCTAAAATATGTGGACGAAGAGCTGTCAGGGATTAATTGCTGCTAGGCCGCCGCCCCAACACCGCAGGGGCGAGAAGTCGCAGGACGAGAAGAGCCGTCGGCGACTCCCGCCCTCGGAAATGTTACTTCACGGAATGGATTTCATTCGAGTGGTTGCGCCCATGTAATTTGCTGGCATTGAAGAGATAATTGATGATTAGGGCCTTGATAACAAAGTAAAGGCGACAGAGTGACAGCTTTGATATGAAGCGCTTTTTTTATCCATTTTTAATCGTTTCTGCAACGTGAGAAGCGTGGATCGGAGGCTTTTGGAAAGTGGTCGAGGAAAAGGTTGGAACAGTGAGTGAAACGGACGGATAGGAGATCAAACGTAGAAGCACTGTATGGGTAAGAGGGGAGGAGTGTCGGGGAAAACTCGAAGGAAGCCGGAATAGTGACGCAGGGTGTATTGGGTGGCAATGGAAGGTCAGAGGAGAGAGAGACATGGAGAGGGAAAGAATGCGATGCAAGTCGAGCGAGTTGAGGTTGGGAAGAGAGCAGCGGAGAGAAAAGAGTGCGAGGAAGCGCAGAAATATTTGCAATGGAGACGAATGTAGGGGAAGGAAACGGAAATATGAAAAGAGGTGCATCGAAAGGCGCAGACGAAACTATAGAAACCTTAAATTGGGAATGGACAAAAAAACATGCATTGCAGACGAAATGTTCAGAGAGACATACGAAGACGGAAGAGAAAGACTTTGGGTAATGGGAACGTTTAAGAATTAAATGAGGAATTGAGGCGAGCAACGAATAGAGCGAAAGAAGCGAGGTGAAAGACGCAGTGCGAAGATATGGAAAGTTTGCAGAGTTCAGAGGTGTAAATGGTGAAAAGATAGATAGATAGATAGATAGATAGTGGTCTTTATTTGGGCGAAATTGAGACCAAATGGTCCCTTCTTCCATTTAACCCATCGTCATATACATATTATATTAGCCATTTAAACTTACAGTTACATTCAAATCTAAACATAAACACATAGAGATACACATAAATTCATTAATCCAAATTTGCACATCGAAAAGAAAAAAGTATATACATATATATATAGACACACACATACACATACATACACATACACACACATATATACCTATATGCATACACATACATACACATATACATACATATCCACACACACACATACATACTATATACACACATAAAACATACATACATTCATTCATACACATGCATAAATACATACATAAGTACGCACATACACACCCATGCATACATACATATACATATATAAATTAAAAATACTCCTTCAAATACTCAAATTAAATGACAGTGAAGATAGAGTACAATAAAATGAGGAAAGTCTAAGCAAAGAATGAGGTTTGTGGGAAAAGCTAGGGAGAGCGTGACATTGCTCAACTAGTAAAAACCCACGCAGGAAAAACACCCACGAAGAGAAGGGGGGTGTGAAAAACCTGCGAAAACCCTATTAATTAGAGGAAAGATACATGTACATTGTAACAATCATTTTTACATTGTATACATTTTATTAAGTTACTGAAATTTAAATGGAGACATTAAATACATTGACAACACATGCGGAGTAATGAGAAGCGTAATATTTCTAAAAATAATTATGCAAACTCCTACCGCTTGAGATGACAAAACAAAAAGCAGGGTAAAAAACAAAGTAGACACAGTGATCTGTATAACAGCTGAGTGGAATGACGGAGGGTATACTGGTTAAGTACCTGAGGAAAATGAACTTGTGAAGTGCTCTTCTAAATGTTGTTGTTGATGAAGAGTTTTTTATGTCATCTGGGAGAGAGTTCCACAGACGGCATGCTGTAACATGAAAAGATTTGTGATAGATTTCCGTGCGATGGTGTGGGACAAGAAGTTTATTATTACCCCTGGTATTTCTGTTGTGGATTGAGTTGATGAAGAGGAAGTTTTTGTATAGATATTTAGGTGTGTGCTTTGAAAGTATTCCGTAGAGAAGTGAAAGAATATGTAAATGCCTGCGGCCTTCTAGCTTTAACCAGGATATTCTATTAAATGAGTCGGAAATATGATCGTACTTCCTAAGATCACATATGAAAAAGATGGATCTAAGCTAACAGATAGAGAGTATTCGGGTGAGATAATGATTGAAACAGAAAATATCCAAGAGAGACGGAAGGAGTACATAGAGGATGAATACGATAAAGATATTTGGGCAGAAAGTTTAATTAGATATTGTGTTGAGTGAAATACGTAAGTCATCGTCACTCAATCGCCGCTACACTGGAAGAAAGTGGATCTTAGCCACGTGTTAGCGAAACGCGTGGACTGCCTTCAAGTTTCTTAATTTTTCAGGGTGATCTATAATCGCTTGGCATTAGTTATCAAGCAATTGCGTCTCTCGCTTGGGTCTCCCAAATCAGTCGGAAGCAGCCACCCAGCCACCAAATTTATTTATTTTGCATTTATTCCGAAAATAGCCCTTTTTGGCCTCTTCATCGAATTGTTCAACATGAAAAGAACACGAAAGGCAGGTTCAAACGCCCAAGCTCTAGAGGAAGGAATAGCCACTTAAACGGGGATTGAACCCGCGACCTCTGGGCAGGCAGACCACCTTCGGGGACAAAGTCTCTTTTATCGCTGCTACTGCCGTTATTTTTTATGACGAGGACACCTTTTGATTTTCTGCCGTTCGACTGCACTCTTACCTTTTGACGCCTTTTCTCATATTAATTGCGAGGAAAACCTCTTTTCTTATGTTTCACAGGCTCTCCTTTCCGTGGTGACTTCCAGGGTTCGCAATAATTCAGAATGGAAGCTTCAAAGAGTTGGAAGTATGTATTTCTCTGACGCAGAATTTGGCAACACTGCGCCGGGTATTTAACACCTTCCTCCGCAGTCGAGAAATGCTTGGGTTTTTCGAGTCTTAATCCTCCGAAGCCCCGAGTGTCAATCTACCCTCGTGGGGGTCGTGTCAACGCACGACCGCAATACGCGACGGGCGCACCCGGGTCGAAGGAGCGATCAGCGTGGTTCCTCCGCTCTGAACACAGCTGCGGAATATTGGAGTGTTGGGTGTTCGTTTGAATGGTTGGCTACCGTTATTCCGAAAATTTATGTGGTTAAATAATTTTCGATTGCGCCAAAGCTTTGGAATTGGATTGGATGTTGGACGGAAGGCTTTAGGATTTCGGTAGGTGGTATATGTGGTGATTCCCGATCCGAAGATGGGGGTGTGCTTTTTAGGTGGCGTGTCACTTCAGGGAATATTCAAGTACATGGCATTTTCACAATATTTCCCGTCGCTTGCAATTCGTGCGAATTGACCAATCCATTTGATCGCATTAGTGATCCCCCGGGAGGATGATAAATCCGTTTCCTATGTAGGAGTGTTCGCAGGAACTGCGTTTTCTGTAAATGCTGGTTCTTTCTTGGATTTTGGAGAGACCCGGTGTGACGAAAAGGTTGAAGAGCGAAGTTCTCCGTCGCCGGTTAGGCTTCATTTAGAATATGCTGATAGTAGTACATGGAATCCCTATGGAGTTGAATTGATCGCCAAATTGGATCGCGCGCAGCGTAGAGGAGCTAGATTTGTAAAAAGTTCTTTTGACAAACTGAGTATTTAGTTTTTTTTTGTTTTTTTTTCAGTACCCTGCGAGCCACGGCCAGGGTGTGCGGCAGGGGGTGGTTACACACCAGACTACCCTTGACCCAAAACACCTTTCCCTCCTCGCAAATTCGAAGAAATATTATTTTTTCATCCCTTATAGTTCGTGGGAAAAATGAAATCTTGAATGTATCTCTTCTACACTTGATCTCTCTAATTTTACTGACATGATCTCGCCTACAGTAGTACGATGGGGATAATACATTTTCAACATCACTGCTAGAGAGACGTCCTTCCAATTTATGCGAGAGAATTAATCTGTAATGTAACCTTCTTTGCCCTGCGAGTGAATCCCAGCCTAGCTGCTTTAATATTTTGGATACGCTACGAAGTCTATCCTAGCAGCGTTTTAAAAATCAAGCTCATCTACGCTGAACGCCTTCCTATTCGGCAATTAATCCAAATTCGTGAGGACCCCGTATACTTGCACCACACACTTCTACGTTATGAAACCTACCTAACGAAGGATAACATTTGTCTCTAACCTTTTCATCACATTTACCCAATACTTGCCCTCGTATTCCCCGTATGTGTTTCACCTAGGAGAGCTGCTTAAGCGATAGATATAAGGAGATATACTCAAGCTGCTTTATTCTCAGCAATTCATATATCTCTGTACACGACTGCGTCGTCGGCAAATAAACATATCTTACTAGTGACCACGGTGTTAATGTCAAAACGTAAAGAAGGAATAAAAGAGGTCCGATAATGATTCCCTGGGGAACACGTGATGTGATTTCTTATTAATTCGAGTAATACCATATATTGCTACCGGGGCCATTCAAAATGTTTTCAGTCCAGCCTAGGATATTTTTATCTTTTCCATAGACATCTAGCTGTGTCCGTTGTTTGCCATGAGAGACGTTTGGAAAGACCGCGTCCGCTGGAACATTAATTTTCTCCCTAAACCAAAATATGAATGTGAATAAGGGGCGCTAGCTGTGTTTTGCAATATCTGCTCTTTCGGAAACCGTGCTGGTATTTCATCAGCGACTCTTGACGATCGACTCAGTGTCTCTTTATTGAACTAACAGTTACACGTTCTGTGACCTCGTATGACAGGCATTCGAGGGAAATATGCCTGTGATTACTCGGTCCCTAACCGTCTTCGCTTTAAATACATGTATGTGTGTTACATGAGCCATTTTCCAGTCACTGGGATCTTTGTGGTCCATGATTTGGTAATCTATCGGAGGAATGCGGTGTGACGTCGGTGAAGACGCTCTGTCAGAGGGAATTTGATAATTTGGCCTTTTCTGCTAAGCTCAGTGCTATACTGGACCAGGATCTGCAGCTTATTCCAAAACTGCTGCAAGGTCTTATCATGCTGGAACTACAGGTACTCTTTCGCCATTATCGTTTATGAGTGAATTGACTTATTTCCCTGAACCTTACTGACGGAAGACCAAAATGCTTTCGGATTCTCTATCTAATCTCTTCCTTTTGATTTCGCTTAACGCCTTCCGAAACTCCGCCTTGGTATTCACCCGAGATATCTTGTAATCAGAATTGATCTCATATCTTTTGTTACTAGAGATATCATTTTTTATATTTTTCATCTGAGTGGGACAAAATTCTTGCCCTTTTGACGATTTTCCCGTTGCACTATCTAGGTTCCCAGTTATCCTTTGTAAATACTTGTAATAAACTTTTTGACTTCTGAACGCGTGCTATCAAAGAAGTGATTCCACGTATCCTCAGTATTTTGAATTTTACAATCTTTGATATCATTTACAAATTAACTAAGTAATATGTACCCTAAGCAAGTATCGTTCCCGTGATTCGGCAAGTAAATTATTTTTTTGAGTTTGCTACTTCTTTCTTCATATGACGGAAGTTTAGCATTTGTTGCCGTGTTAACTGATTACTTCAATATTTTGTATAATTAAGACTTTATGGGTAAAGTGATGTTCAATGTGAAGTTCAATGATTTTTTTGTGCTATGATTTTGGGCTATGATGCTCGATAGTCGCGTCCCCATACACAAACATTATTGATTGATCGCATTGGTGATCCACTTTTAGTGATGATAGCACATCAAGAGTAGATTTAAAATTATTATCAACCTTAGTGAAGATTCGAAAATACATTTTTAGTCATTGTTGTCATTTAAAGCAAAAACAATACAATGGCGCTGATTTTGCACGTAAGCATGAATTATCCAAGCTGCAGATGATTTAACACTTTCTCTGAAGGATCTCCAACAGGAGAGAGAAAGGTTGCGTAGACTTCTACTGCGAACTCGATGGCTAATGACAAACCGATCGGAGGCTGATTTTCCGCGGCAGAACGGCAGGCGTCCGCGTCGCTCCAGCTGATTGGCGCGAGGTGGCCGAGGGCGATGCCGGCTGTCCTGCGCTTGTCACGCCCGCTCAAGCAGATCTTTCTTAGCACATTCTTCAAGCCATAGGTTTGGACGGCGTCATCCACGGGCAAGTGCCCAAGGTGCCTCAATCCGCCCTTCGCCGCTTGGCTCTTCAAGGGCAGCTGAAGCCACGTCGAAATTACCCGAAAGCATCTTTTCATTGAAATGTTGTTATTTGAGATTTGTCCAGGGCACACCACTTCTCAGCGCTGACCATTGACCGAATCGCTGTTGGTCGGTGACCTGCTGATGCCTAACCCTTGAGATGTGTTCTGAGCCGATGGGCTTTGTCGTGAGTGCACCGTCACATTCCACCGGGGGATGGCCGTGCACCCTGGGTGGGATTGTTGCGGGGTATCCTCGTGAGTGGCGGACGGGAGGGGTTGGGCTGGCGTTGGTCAAATAGGGCACTCGCAGAGGAGCTGCTCCACTGGGGAATCTTCGATCGAGTTTGGCGGGAACGGGACTCGAGCCATGAGCTATCGACAACGTCTTTTGTTTTTACACCCCTTCGCGCGAATCCCCTTTCTTCATGTAGCAATTGTTTTCGATTTAATATATGCATATATTCGTTTATATTAGAACGTGTGATGCGTTCCTAATGTTTCATTTGTTCATTAATGAATTAAGTGCACTCATTTATTTTAAGTACGTAATTTGATATTGAAGCAATCTCCCGATCATGATCTCGTCGCTCCATTGGCGAATGGAACTCCCGACTCGTGATGAAGCGAAAGTTTTTTTTGCCGACAACTCTTATTTGTTGTAGTGTGTATACCGATGCGTTTCCAGCAGTGGTGACGGCGAAAAAGTGTCCCTTCCCACCTCTTTTCCCGGTTGAAATGGGATTTACTTATTATAAGATATATCTTTCCGAGAAGGGGAACTTCAAGGATGTTGTCGAATATCTTAAGAAAAACCTACAGTTGCTTATAACGAAAGCGCCCGATCCCGGAGTTACTGAAACTGTATGAAAGTGTTTCATAGATTTAATTTGACATGATACGGAGACTTATATTCCTCGTTAAACAAGACACCAAAGCAAAGAGCCACGAATGGTTAATCGGAGAGCTTTAATGCAACAAAGGAAATTCAACTCGAAGCACATAAATGTTTTAAAAACCGGCGAAGGAACACTTTTTTGGAAAGGCAAGGGAGGGATGCTTTTCTCGTCGTAAGGAAACCACAAGAATCGTGCGAAGGACCATATCAGACTTTAAAATAAATATTCTGTGTGATTACCTGGAGTATGATCCTAAGACTTTCTTGTCATGGCAAATGGCCAGGGAAAACGTCCCTCGAAGACCACACTGGTAATATATTTACAGACAGAACCCGGAAAGTCAATGTTTTAACTAGCATCTTTCATAAAGCGTCTGGAAACAAGTCACAAACATTCACATCGGAGGCCCCGTCAGATCCGTTGGAAAGATGACTGACGTTACAATAGGCAGGAGGGCCGGCAAATCCGCGAAATAATCGAATGAAAAAAGAGAAAGCGTCGCAGATTTCCTGCAAGGTCTGTGAAGGGAACCCTTAGATATGCGAACATTCGGGGCAAGATGCATCGCAAATATACGCGTGGTTTTGCATCCGACGAAGAAGATATAATTCAGACATCCAATAACGCGAACAGGACAGAATGTTGTTCTCAGAATAAGAGAGAGAGATGGACTCAAGTGCTCGCTTTTCCACGCGCACTATTCGCGACGGCAACTCGAGGGGGGAACACCAAGAGCGGTGTGCTCTGGCGAAAATAATCATTACATTTGACACAAGTTACATTCCCCCTCAATGCTTGGCGTTTTAACACCCCCCGGCCACGCGATCCAGTGATGTCATGAACACACATTCCTCGATCAATTTCATTTGTGACTTGCTGCTTGTGCTGAATAACACCTGGTAGTCGGGGACTACGTCAAATGTTCCCCTGCTCTTTCAGAGGGGTTCCTCACTTGCGTCCTCGGTGGAGTGGTTCCCAACAGGACGATATTTTAATGTGAATAGCGGATGTTGCACGGATGGCGGCGTGCTTGGTCGCCCACCCCCCGCGAGCTCCATCGGGGGATCACGGCGTGCCGTTATTGCGTTAGTGTTGCATTGGGTGTAGTTTGGGCTGGTGGCCCGACACTCCCTGCCACGCGTCCTTGTGTAGATGTACTTGGTCTCTGCGGCACCGCTCCATCCGTTCACGCGTTGATTTCCTTGAGAACTAAGTGCCTGCGATTCCCACGCCACACTGTGGGAGCTGGGGAAATCCTACGGCTGCTATTGACGGGACTCAAAGAAACGACACGCGCGGTTCGACGTCTATTCGTCCAACCTGTTGTGTCGATTGACGAAGGCGCGGATATACCTTACGTGTGGTAGTTATTCCCGATGGAATGTACAAATGCGTTGATTAGAAGGCCGAGCGGTTGAAAAATCGCTCAGCGGGTCGCGAGCACCACCGTCTCGAGGAAGAGGCGCTCGGAGGGTTGGAATGAGCGAATGAATGCAAGAATGGAATGGAGATTTTCCCTGGGGCGGCGGAGGAGAGCGCTGCCTCACCCCCCGCCCCCAACGCCCCTCTCCCAAGCGGCCGTCTCCCCCTCTCGGCCCCGGACAAAGGCTCCCCTCCGCACTCACTTCCGGTTGACGCCATCACCGTGACGCACTTCCTCCGTGCGGCCCCCCTCTCCCGGAACGGCTGGCTTCGTGGGAACCCCCCATTGCACGGGCCAAGGGGTGGGGGCGCTCCCCTCTCGCCCACTCCTCTCCCGAATCTAAATCTACACAATACCCCGCAAGGGCGTGTGGCGGGGGGTGCTAGGTCTCCAGCCATGTATGCACAATCCAAATAGTGTCACCTTTACACAAATATTAGTTTTGATCGTGCACCATTGAAATGTTAATCACTCGAAAGAAAGTATTTACACATACAAAAATATTCAATACAAAGATACGTATATTCAAATCATGCGAGAGAAGTGTTAAAAAGATGGGTCCATTAAATGAAAAAAATTAAACGATATCGATAAAACATAAGTACGCGGCCAATTCTAATTATCTCTTACGCGATTGCTGTCGTATCTATTTTGATGGGGATCGAAATGTTGCGGGGGCTAACGTACTGGGGGCTTCTCACCCAGAGGGCCCGGTTTCAAATCCCGGCGGTGTTGAATATTTTTCAGAGGTATCTCGATCCCTACTTGAGGTGCTTTGTGGATGGCACTTTGAGTGAGTACGCCGTCCGTCGGATGGGACGTTAAACTGCGGACCCCTTGGCGCCTTTCGTAAAGAGTAGGCTAAGGCCGACGCCGGGTTTCTCTCCACCCTTCATCCTTTCCTGTCCATCCCCTATGGCGCAAATGACCTCAGCTGTCGGCCGCCTCCCCTAAATACTACTACTTCTACTATTTTGATCTCTCATAGTAAGAGGAAAAAATGACATTTTAAATCCATCCGTTCAACAATAAATCTCCCCGATTTTACGAACGTGGCCTAATCCACCATCATAAGTCTGGGCTTGTAATATATAATTAACATCCTCGATTAAGTAATTTGCCTTAAATTTAAGCAGTAAATGTAACCTGTGTTTCAACCTACAGTCAACTAGTGGCTCCCAAGCTAATTCTTCCAATTGTGCCGTGAGCCTGCTGCATTGTTCATTAAACAACTTTTCACAAACCCAGCTGCTCGACGGTGCACTCGATCTAGTTCCAAAACCAAGTCTGCTTCTTCGGCCTAAATACGAGGGTCATCCGGAAAGTAGTACCCGTTCGTGAAATAAAGACACAAAAGTAAATATTAACAAACATAAAAAATTTTATTTGAAAGAGGATACTTTAAACTACTTCTCAACATAATCTCCAAGCAAATTAAGGCATTTGTCATAACGTGTGACAAGTTTCTGTATTCCTGCTGCATAGTCCTTCGCCGCCAGCTCATTGAGATACGCGAGGGACCCATCTTGCACAAATTTTTGCATAATGCAGATGGTGTTTAACAATTTCATGAACAATTGTTCGAGAAACATTGGGAAAATGCTCACAGATGTCATCAATCGTTCCTCACGAATTCGTCAACTGAGCTCACCAGTTGGTCTGTAATGACAGACGGTCTCTCCGAACGCTCATCGTCGTGTGTGTTCCCCCTCCCCATGTTGAAGTTGCGACACCACCGCCGAACAGACGACTCGTCCATTACATTGTCTCCATACACCTCCTTTAATTGGCGATGAATATCACATGGGCGAACGTTTCTTGCATTGAGGAATTTAATCACTGCCCTCACTTCACAACTGGCGGCGTTCTCAATTTTTTTAAACATTGTAAACAATCACAGAAACAACACAGGCAATGCTAGCGTCACGCAACTTGGCTCAGAGAAGGCAGACAAGCCACTGAAGCTATCTGACCTCGTCCAGCGGCTACTCGCGTCGTCAGCACTTCATGCGGCACGAACGGGTACTACTTTCCGGATGACCCTCGTATATGGAAATTGTAGAGTTCCTTGGCCCTCTCATTAAAATTCCCAAGTATCCTTTTTATGAATCCTAACATTTTATTTAGCATTCCTCATATTCCACCAATTTGTTTTCCCCAGGACATATCCTAAGTTATCTTCACACCCAATTACTTTACTGATTCAATGCTTGTTACGCCAGTTCCTTGTATGATGTAAGTGCTTTCGGGTGAAATTATTGGTATTCTACTGCTTTTCCCAACAAAAGAAACCCGATATCCGACACTGCCATGAGCGCAGTAATTTTTTCTCATGGATATATGATTGTCTTTAGTAATAAAATTAAAATAAACACTATTCTATGGTTACTAATTTCCTTCAAATGTTTCCGTATTTGAGGACGTCTTCTTATAAATTTGAGGTCAATAATTCAAGTATATTATTTCCTCTGGTGGGTGTTGGTGCTAACTGATGTAACGAATATTATGCAAGAACACGAAGAAGTGACTCCCATGACTCCATGTCCTTACCTCCTGCTAGGAAGCTATAGTTTTTCCAATTTATGGATTGAAGATTGAAATCCACTCTCATTGGAGTTCTCCCATTGTGTAAATGGGAAGTCCAACCAGCGACCTCTCTTTCTAGTTCCACGAGTGATGTAAATCGCAAGGTCTGCAGTAGCCACAAACGTAGACTCTTCTCTATGGAGTACCAAGCGTCATGTTCTACCTCACTACTATTAGGGAGAGAGACTCGTTTCTGCTTTCTTGAATATCTTTAAGAGCTATGAGCACTCCTCCTCCTCCAATCCTGCCTCCTCCGTCCCTTCCGTAAACTCCAAAGCCTTTGGAAATAGTCTCCTCGTCGGCAATGCCTCGCGAAAAGCAGCTCTCGCTTCCTGTAATTATATCGGCTTTAATACTTCTTATAATGTTATAAAATTCGGCTATTTCTTTTTCCAACATCGGCAGTTCATAATCTCTACGGAAATCGTTGAGCAATTTTTTGTAATTTCCCTTTACGATGCAACTTACTCAAGGAACTAATTTCCTTGCTCATTCTCGTGTGCTGAGTCTAATCTTTCATTACATATTCCGTGATTCTTGTCGCAATTATTTTTTGAAGGTCCCGTGTTTTACGTTAGTTCCCACTAGTTGACCTAGTTCCCTCTAGTTGCTTAACAATGTTGACTACGGTTGATATTTTTTATGGGGCTTGTGCTTTGAGGCGGTGGATTTGTGGGCGTTGGCTTTCTTTTGACCTATCTTCCGCGGTTTATCTAAATTTTTGTGACACGATCCACATTCCCAATTTGCTAATTGATTTCATGGGATTGCTTGCGTTGAGTTAGAGGTGCTTCGGTGCAATAGTTTTCACACAAGAGGGCCAATGTGACTCGTAACCGAAGGCACTTGAGCTTTTCCGTTCATCTTTTTATTGAGTTTTGCCCTTTGGAGTAAGTCTGCCCTCAACTGATCGTGATAGTTCAATACGAAGGACGCCCTTTCTTTCGAGAGAACATACCCAAATTCGCGCATCCATGATATTGGATGTTGATTTTTACTTTAGATAGTGGAATCATTTCGGAGCGAATATACCTTTTTCCCGATGCGTAATTGTAGGCGGCACGTCACGGTAGGGTCCGTGGAAGGAATAGGATCGTCCACCGAGCCGGAACATTTTTGTCGAGGGAGAGATGGTCCCGGAGACCGCGGTGGCCAGTCGCACACCGCGTGGGGCGTGTTCGGGTATCTTTCGCGATTGCCACGGAAGCGCGCCCCGTCGACCCCTCGTGCTCGCCGCTGGATAATTTTCCTCCCTCGCTCGCCAATTCCCTTGCAATATATCAGTTTGAAAAAACCGTTCGCTTTTGGACTGGAATGAAATGAAAGGAAGTGGCGCTTTATCCTCACAATGGGGCAACTTACTATCCCATTGATTTTCTTCCTTGATATGGGTATTTAATTTTTTCGGCAGCATTTTTAATTAAGGTAGAATTAAAGAAGTGCGGGTTCCCCTCTCGCACTCATTCTGTTTGGGAATGAGCGGTTGCGCGGCGGGTGGGTGGGAGGCGTTTGGAGGGGGTTTTAAGTGAATGGAGGCGGGAAGGGGGGATGCTTTGAAGAGCGTCGCAGAAATGGGGGTTGATGGGCGGGTTGAGCCAAAACAGGGTATGGCAGAGTCAAAGTTTCCAAACAGAAGCCGTAGCTAGCGGTTATCGAAAGTCAATGAGTTGGCCAAGTACTCAACGCGAGTCTATTTATTGGACGATATGAAATCGCTACCTCAAGCGAAGATTCAAATATTCACTCAAGAAACTCTGATCAACCGACGGCTCATGTCCCCGGTGGGAGAATCAACACAAATCAAGAATGGAAGTGTAAATTAAAGTTGGCGAGCAAACGCATTGCTAATTTATTCAGCCTCCACTGATATTTAATCTTTATAACTAGAAATATGTATTTTGTTGAATTTCCTACAGCGTAATGACTCGAAGAAGGTAATGGAACATTCACACACAGCAAAACATGAGCAATTTAATGTAATGATTGTCAATTTTGGTCAACGTTCCATTTCTCGCCCTCATTGTTCCTATATTTGCCCTGCCTTTGACTATGATCATTCTTATGTTTACCATCTCAAAGATTAGCAGAGTACCCGTAGGAAGAGCGTAGGAATCACAGCTGCCAACGTGCTACCTATTTTTACATAATTTCACTTATAATTTACTTATAGGATTAATTCACGTATATAATTTACTTTTATATATATATATATATATATATATATATATATAAATATATAATAGTTATTATATTCAAATTAGATTTTCCAAACGTTTTTTCCACTGATTAGGGTCACCAGTTAGGTCTAGAAACAGTTACAGACAGCAAGACATAGCAACAGAAAAAGCCAGCATTTTCATGCGAGTAGCCACTCTTTTGTATCCAGAAGTCTAAAGTTGATTTCTAAAAAGGTTCTCTTCTAAGATTATCTTTCTATTCGAGGCCATTGAATCTACAGCCACCCTAATTTCTCCAATAAATTCCTTTCGAAGCCTCATGCCACTCTTATCTGACGTAGTTATTTGGACACATCTTCCTTAAAAAATATCCTGAAAAATACGTAAGCTCCTTCAATTGCCAATAATAGGAGAAATGACTGTCCATTTGTACAACCTACTTGTGCCCTGCTGTCCCTACTTATTCTTCTCGTAGATCTTCACTCTATCCTCCACGAAATCATAGACGCCACACCCCCAAACCTACTCCCCGAATGCCCAACTCTAACATTTAAACATCCGCCAAAGCATTCAAATGCTCTCAAATCCACGAGACCCCTTCCTGCAATCCCCTCCGACTCCATGCAGTCGTGCTGGATGCCAAACCTTCTCCCCCCTCGCCACAAACTCCATCCCGAAACACCCTCTCGAACATCTCCCGCCCTCTTCCTGCATTTACAAAGGTGTCATCGGGCGCCTCCTCCTCTGCCCCGCGTCCTTCATTGGCCCTCAATGGACGAGCACATCCCCGTCCGCCAAGGTCCCCGGACACGCAGCCACCCACGGCGAATCGCCCCCAAGCATCCATCCCTCCCTCCCTCGCCAATCCAATTAAGGACTCCTAGACTTAACTTGCATTTTGCCTCCGACCTTTCGGGCTGAACGTTTCAATTAGTCAACACATTTTTGTCATTTTCCATCGCCGACCCATAATGATGCACGCCTCTCGTATCCTCACCGCTCCCCCAATATCCCCTCTCCTCCTTCCAAATATCCCAGTCGATTACTCCTCCTACTCGGGCAAAGGTGGCTGGATCCACCGACGTATTGAGTGAGCCCACGATGCGTGTGTCCCTTATTTGCTTCTATATTCGCGCAATAGGCACTCAATGATATTTTTTGGTTATTTCTGTGGCACCACAACCACCTACTATTTCAGGAATCGTGTGAGTGGGTGTGGTAGATGGTAGGGAGGGCAGGTGCCTGGGGAGTTTGAATTTGGAATTAGGATTGGCAGGGGTGGGGATCAGCGGGAGGGAGGACGGTGCACCCCCTGGTGGGCCCGGTTCGAACCAGCTCCCAGATGCATGCCGACTGGAGGGTTTTGAGTCCAGAGTCGGGCGTGTCTGAAGGGAGGGAGGGAGGGGGGAGGGAGGTAATGATTGCAGCAATCAATGAAGAAGGCGTTCTTTACGTTAGGCAATCGGGACGTAGTGTAGGAGATCATTGAAGAAGGCGAAGAGAATACTTGTTCGCTTTCCTCACTCACGACCTCTCCTGGATGAAAAACATGCGGAGAATATGCGGAAAAGCGAACAAAAAATTAGGATTTATTAGAAGAGCACTGGGTAAATGCCCCCGCGGCACGCCCTTGCGACGGCTTGCGGGGTATTATGTAGGTGTAGAAATGTGATAAAGAGGCCAAAGAGAAATGTTACCTTTCGCTGGTTAGGTCTGATTTAGAATAATATGCTGCAAGTATGTTTATGGGATCCTCACGAAGTTGGATTGATTGCACGAATTGGATCGCGTGTAGCGAAGAGGAGTTAGATTTGACAAACGTAATAGCGAGTACAAAATATTAGAGCAGCTTGGCTGGGAATCACTTAATGGAGCGAAGGTTAAACTGCAGGTTACATCTCTTGCATAAATTGGAAGGACGTCTCTTTAGCAGTGATGATTCAATTGCATAATTATCCCCATCCAAGGCAGGAGAGATCATGCCAATAGAATTAAAGAGATCAACTGAGGAACAGATAGATCTAAGAGGTCATTTTTTCCACGAACGATAAGGGATGGGAATTACACGGTGGGGTCATATTTGGGTCAAAATTAGTCCGGTGTGTATTCATTTGGGTAATATGCTTGCCGTTGTATTTTGGTGATCATAATGGGGAAGAGTTCTTTGAGGATATGTTTGAGGGACTAAATTCCTTGGGAGTACGTCGTGCAGATTGAGAGTGTGTGCGTAATAATGTTTTGCGAAGATTTCTTCTATTTGGAAGGGCCTCGGGGCATTCGCGGTGGCGCAGAGCGTTCCCGAAATCAGTACGAAATATTTCAATTGGGTTGGATGCTTACAGATTCTGTGACTGCTGAACTGCTGATGGAAAAATAGCATGGAAGAGAGCGTTTAGCTAGCAATGAGTGACAGGTTGTATGGTGGGCATATAGTTTTTTATGAGTGGGTTTTATTGGGGACAAAGTGCGGAATTTTCAGTCGGTGAGAGTGACATTAACGTCGAGGAAAGTGATTTCTGGAGAAGAACAGATGGGAGTGAAGGAGAAAGAAGTTGAAGCATGCTTCAAATGCTTCAAAGAAACTGCTTCTGTGTGGCCAGAGAAGGAATATTACATCGTTTATGTGTCGAACCCAAGAGAGAGGCTGCAGGGTTAAGGAAGTTTTCTCGAGCAGGTCAAGGCGTAGGCCAAGTTTTAAACCATACGAAATGTGCACCGCACCAAGCAATGGCGCACGGAACGCCGAGAGGGCATTTAAACGAGCAGTCAGCACAGAAGTGTATCGCCCCCTGCCAGAGGTTAGCAAGCCTACCAATATGGCGGACTTTTCCACGCCTGGAAATACCTTCTGTCACGTCCCCATTTAATTGCAAACGCCGCGTGGGCGAGGAGATGGGCATCGGGTCGCGCTCTCAACGCAGCCACTCGACCGCGGCGGCATCTCATGCGCGGGAAGGTTCAGTAAACTCCCTCGAAGGGGGGCCGGTTGTATCTCGCTTATATATCTGCGTCTGCTTCCCTTCTCTTCTGAGGCACGGGCGATTGAAGGGAGGGGTCGGAGGCGATGCTGTTCTGCCGAAGAATGGTGAAAATGAAATGGCAGATTGAAGGAGGGCCTATCAGTTCGAGTGGGTGAATTTAATGGAGTCAATTGGAAGATGAAGCGAGATGCGGGCGACGGGTGACGCCTTCGCGGGGAACTCTGGGAAAGAATGAAGAGAGGGTGACCACCGCTGCAAATGCCAATCCGCGGGTTGTTAACCTTTGTGATTGTCTGGTTGATGGCAGGGGTTGTTGAATTCGCAACGCTACTTTCAATGCTGATTTGGTGTTCATGCAAGATGCAAAGAACACATCCGTGATTCATTGAGGTTTACAAATGTAGGTGTACTCTTTGTCGAGCTGCCTTGTACACAGGTATGCACATTGCCCTCGTCGAGATTCTTATTATTAATCAATGAGTAATTCATCTTGTTGAATTTCTTTTGAGCTTGATTTTCAAGCATAGCTTTTTATAATCTGGGAATATAGCGTCAACCTGAACATTACTTTCTCCCGAGACCAAATCATCGCGAACGTAAAGTGCCAGTCGAGTTACGTAAGATAAAGTAGAGGCCGGGCACGTTGGATCACGCTTTCGGAAATCGCGTTGATTTTTTGCAGGGAAATTATGAGAATATCGATATATTTCATGATTGATCTAAAATTGTGCATGAGATGGATGTGAGAGAGAGAGGGTCGGTAATTACTCGGATCTTGTCTGTCAAATGTTTTAAATAGGAGAGTGGCATTATCAACTTTCCAGTCTGTGGGTACTGCGTGATCATTTAGGGAATAATTTAATATTATTTTCAAATAAGGAGCTCTTTCTGCGGTCATCGTTTTGTTAACGCGAGCAGGGATTTGATCGGAGTCTGACGTTTTGTTTGAACTGATGTCTTTCTTTAACTTGGCGTTCGATTCCAAGAGGGCAGATTACAATTTCAGGCATCGGGAGTGCCATGGGGGCGATCGGGCATTCGCTCGCATTGCTCCCCTGAACAATTATTAAATACGCTATGACAATAGTGGTTTACTGTAGTACCTTTTTATAAACTGGTGGTAAGTTTTTTCCCATGCTATTTAGGGATATTTCATATTTTAGTACCCTGCAAGCCACCGCTTGGGTGTGTGGCAGGGGGTGAATACGCACCAGACTAATTTTGACCCGAACATCCGACCCGATATTATTCTAATCCTTTCATGTATGACTAACCTCGAAATACTTGAGCATGTCATTATTTACGTTTGCCTTCTGCTTGCTAATCATGTGCCTTTCGCTGGTTCTGCTGTCCTGTGCTGCTTGTGTTCAAAGGATAAGACTCTTCCAATGAATACCGTTACACGCCGCCCTTTTCATTGACGAGGAAGAGCAATTCACGAATTGTCTTAATAATCAGTCAATTAATTCTTTGATATGATATTAAACCTAAGGGTAATTATTACTAATCAGTGGGGTTGAAACATTCCTTAAACCAGCTGCCATTGATCTTTGGTTTAAATTCTTCCGACGCCAGGAACTTAACAATTACACGCATAATGTGGCTATCATGTCATATAAAACAGTGCGGCAACATCGAAAAGATAAAACAGGACTGGGACTTCATAGTCCATTATACGACGCATGGAATGTACTGACAGGCCGACTTAAGGAAAGCAATTTCACACTGGATTCTAAGAAATTCTTTGCAAGTATTTATATGTATCACTAATCCCAAAACTTTAATTCATAACATGCCACCTGTTGTTCGAACATCACAGGTGATGTTGGGCATCTGGATTATTCCGCTGCAACAACTGCGGCAAAAAGCGCGTTGTGAATTCGATATCATTCTGCACATGCATAGTACCCACATTCATTGGATGAATAGGTGATGACATGGCCAAAAAAGCTTAAAAAACAGAAGATTTAAGTGGTTTAAATGTAACTAATAGCATTTAATTTAAAATTGATACCACAAAAGAAAAAGAAATTTCAGGCAGCTACAGTTCTAGCACCGAATCTGCATTTTTACCAATCTATCGTGTATTTGTATTCTCATTTGCCGGAAAGGCACGGCATTTCAGTCACCTTTCATTAGTCCACATACCCTGCATTGAACTCTCTACAGGATGCTGAGCAAGATCCGGGACCATGCACTTAATTCATCGAACAAATTATACAAAACCCTCCAATGAAACGCAAAGACGTTGACGACTCGGTGTAGGCGGATCCTGGCAGTGCTGGCGGTCGTGAAATTTTGGTCAGCTGAATTCAACCTTGGACGTACCAGTTTGGCGGCTGATGACATTTCGAAACGACGGCCAAGAACTACGGCAAACACCAATTAAATGAAAACATTTCCGATGCCTTGTAGGAGCGAGCGGTTTAAGCGAAGCGAGTCAGATTTTCCTCATCGATACATTATTATTGGCGATGAAGTTTGGATCCACCATTACTCTCCTGAGACGAACGAACAGTGAAGTGACTCCAAAGGGTGAACCTGCCCCGAAAAAGGCGAAGGCCGTGGCATCGCCCAGGAAAGTGACGGCGACTGTTTTTTGGGATAGTCACGGAATTGTTTAAAGTGATTGTCTTCTGAAAGGTAAAAAGAAATAACGGAATCTTATTGCGCATTGTTACAGGACAAGATGGAGGTAGAAAATGCAAAAAACAACAGCATTTTACGAAGGAAAAGAAAGTAATTTTTCATCAGGACAACGCACCTGGAGGTAATTCCTTAACGATGGATGCTATTTGCTTAATTATGCCATCATGGCATCGGGTACGTAAAATGCCATCAGACGCTCTTCCGCCAAAGTCGCCGATGCCATTTCTGGGTTCTATTTGAGTAGTGGGGTGCCGAGGACGAGACATTATGGCATCTCTGAAATAGATTCGACAAATGCATCGCTTTGAGGTAGTCATTTGTCGAAATCGCGATGCAACACACACAGTGAACATGAACACTGTGTCGGTCCGTACAATAGGTTCGCTGCAGCCTTAATCGAGTGGTGGACGGGGGCCCGAAAGGTCGGCTCGGTAGAAGGGCCCCCACCACTCAGGCGCACTTTAGTTTAGTTGCCTCCGAGCATGCGCTGAGACAGTTGGATTTTTGTGACGTGTGATTTTTTGTGGTGTCGTCGCGCCAGCATGGAGCGCACCGTCGAACGTTGTGAAGTTTTGCGTTAAACTCGGGAAATCCGCGTCGGAGGCCCATGAACTCATTAAACTGGCTTATGAGGATGATGCCTTAAGCCGCACAAGAGTTTTTGAGTGGCACAAAATGTTAAAGGAAGGCCGGGAGCTCGTCGAAGACGCGTCGGACGCCCGAAGACCGATCGAACCGATGATCAGGTGGCCAAAGTGAAAAACGTGTTCGACTCTGACAGGCATTTAACCATCGCCCTTATCATTAAGGAGACCGGCCTTTCAGTCGGATCCGTCCACATCATTGTAACAGAGGATCTTGCGATGAGGAAAGTGTGCGCGAAGCTGGTGCCGAAAGTCTTGAGCGAGGAACCTAAACAGACAGCAGCTGCAGACGAAATTCGGCGTGGCAACGTTGCCTCACCCCCCCTACAGCCCCGACCTGGCTCCACCTGGCTTTTTATTGTTTCCGCGAATGGAAAGGGAGCTCAAAGGATATCGGTTCGACTATATCGAGGCGGTTCAAACGGCGACGACAAAGGCTCTCAAAAGTATTCCGAAAACCGACTTCCAGCGGGCTTTTGGCGAGTGGCAGACGCGCCGAACTAAGTGTATCGATACAGGAGGAATGTATTTTGAAGATTGTTAAGTAATTGTAATGATCACTGCCATACATTTTGATTTTTGGAACCAGTCCCGATACTTATTGTACGGACCCTGTATCAAGGAGAATTCATGGAATCAAAGCAGCTGATTTGTATCGACTAACCGCAGGCTTTAAATAGATTAGATGTAATGGTTCTAAAGATTAGCCTATGGGGTTATTTCGTCGTGTGTTGCGAAGATTTTGTCCGTTGTTTTTTAGATCTCTACGAATATTGAAGACCGTGATGGAGGGGAGGACGTTAGGTAAGCGAGGAAATTCTATCAAATTTTGCTATATTTAGGACGTTTTCGTATAAATTTAAAGCTAATAATTCAAGTAAACATATTATTTCCTCTGGTGAATGTTTGTGCCAACTGATGTAGCGAATATTATGTAAAATCATGAAGCAGTGACTCGTATGACCTCCTGCTAGGAAGCTATAGTTTTTCCCATTTATGGATTGAAGATTGAAATCCACTCTCATTGTAGTTCTCCCATTGTGTAAATGGGAAGTCCAACTAGCGACCTCTCTTTCTAGTTCCACGAGTGATGTAAATCGCAAGGTCTGCAGTAGCCACAAACGTAGACTCTTCTCTATGGAGTACCAAGCGTCATGTTCTACCTCACTACTATTAGGGAGAGAGACTCGTTTCTGCTTTCTTGAATATCTTTAAGAGCCATGAACACTCCTCCTCCAATCCTGTCTCCTCTGTCCCTTCTGTAAACTCCAAAGCGTTTTCGAATAATCCCCTCGTCGGCAATGCCTCGCGAAAAGCATCTCTCGCTTCCTGTAATTATACACAAATGGCGGCAGCACAAGGGGAATGCGAATGTTGCCACTGGCGCTTGCCCGACCGCGCTGTTCTCGGCTGTGGAGCGTGGAAGGTCCGCACTGCAGCTGTTGGATCATCAGCGATTCGCGCACGGCTGCTGCAGAATGATTTCAAAGCCGTCCGCCATCGACTCGGGTGGTACTTGGAAAAACATCGCGATTTTTGACAAGTATTCAAAAGTGATAATGAAACTTGCCCGTAGTTCCGATGAAAAAATATCGGTACAATTATAACACGTGATTAATATGAATAATTTCCTTGGAGCCAAGATTTTCCAATCGATCCTACTCCCAGGTTTTGTCGAATGCTTCCTCACTATATGTTAACTGTGTCCTGTGACGTAATCATCTAAAAAAATAACCGAGAGATACAATGAGTACACATAAACGTAACAAAGTATCTTTTTGTGGATATCATTAATTTTGAGGGTATTAGTCCCGAAAGTATTCACTTGAGTACTGAGTGCCAGCGCTTTCATTGTGAGTCACGCGTTACTCCCGTGGAAATGCGAACAAATTCAGGTTATTGTCGCTTTAGTGCGAACCTGTCAATGCTAAATGTACTCGAAGGGGAGATTTATCGTTGATGACGTTGACTGACTCGTGTTTTTGTTGTAGTTACCAGGGGAGGCGTTTGTGTAATTACGGGTAGGTGGCGGCATGGTAGAAGAATGCAAGATTATGATGGAATGGGGGAAGGAGAGTGGAGAAGAACGCGACGCCAGGTTTCTCTCCACTCAGCATTAATTAACTTTATAGGGATGGCCATGTCACATGGGCAAACTCAATATAAATATTTGCACGGATTTTGCAAGAACTTCGACGATATCGTGTGCACGTTTCGTGATGCCCTTACATGGAACTCGAGATCAGAAGGCATCCAATTTTTTCCTGATAGTTATGAAGCAATTGCCGATCAAAGGAAGGTGTGCGAGACAGAGAGAGAAACAAAAGAGCGTTGCCGTGCGCGTGTGAACATGGGCATCTGAAACCATTCAAGTAATATTGAAGGAGATATTAACGTGAAAGAAGCCGCATATTCAGTCAAATAAAGGTCAAAATAACATCCGGGCAGTGCTACAGTTCAAGGTGATGAAGGTATAACTTGGATGGATGCCTTTCGAGCACCACAAGAAGTTCATGAGAGGAGGGTGCTCTGAATTCTGGGAAAAATGAAGGCGACTGACCGATTGGCCAAGAAAACGCAAAATATGATAGAAGTCACCAAAATCAGTCATACGAAATGTTTGTAAAGACTGCGTAGAAAGGGTACACAAAATGCAAACTAACCACAGAAATAAAATAAGTTCCTGCAATCTAAGTGATAAAAATTTGATTGTTAATAAACAACCGCAGATCAGTCATTATTTCACGCAAGTCGTCAGAGCGTGGACGTCAATGAACGACTCCATTTCATTGTCGAAGGTGGACAGGGTACTGGATCTATATTCGCCTCCTTCTCCGTTCTTCTTTCTCTTCCTCGAACGCGCATTTCATCTTTGAGGATTCGCTGCCTCGTCTACTCTAGCCAAGAACAGCGCCAAACATTTCATCCACGATCTCCGCGTAATGTCCTTCAACTGTCATTGGTCCGTGTGAAAGAACAGCGCAATTAGTGTGACAGAAAGTTTCTTGCGAGTTGGCTATGATAATTTCTGTCACAGAGAGTCTGCAACTAGGTTCGATTGTGCAACATGACCCTTGCACGAATGGCGCCAAGGTGTAACTCATAATTTGACGTCCCATCCAACGGGCGACGTATACAACTCGAGCGGCAAGAAGGCAGAATACTGGAGAAAGGTGCACCACCGCTCTTTATGACCGTCTTCAAAGACTGCGGCTCCATCGTCGCTTACCATCGAGGAGACTCGGCCGAAGGAATTAATAAATATAGTCATTTTAGTACTCTGCAAGCCACCGCTGGGGTGTGTGGCAGGTAATTAATACACATCAGACTAATTTTGACCCAAATATGACCCTATCGCGGTCGGACAATGTCATTACTATCCATTATCGTTCGTGGAAAAAGTGACACCTTAAATCTATCTGTTCTACACTTGATCTCTCTAATTTGATTGACATGGTATCTCCTACCGTAGTACGATGGGGGTATTACACATTCTGAATATCACTGCTAAAGAGACGTCCTTCCAATTGATTCAAGAGATTTAATATGTAATTTTGCATTGAAAGGCACATTTTTTACTCATCTTAAATATTTGTACATATGTTAATACCAACATATTTTGCACACTAGGTGTTTTATAATATCTTATAACCCACTTCAGAAATTCCGATAAAGTAGAATTATCAACTTTTAGATAAAGAAATGAGGCCGCCAGGTGTGTAGCGGATAGGATATTCGAGCACTGAGGGCTTTTTTATATTGAAGTGTATGTCAGCGGGTAGGTCAATTGGTGGTTTCCTGAAGTCTTCTTTGCCAATATATGTAGCTTTAAATGAAGTGAGGATCAGTGCCAGCAATAGTTCGTGTTAAACGAATCAGATAGCATCGGACGGAACATTATATAAGGGATTCAATATTAACAAGGAGACGATTCTCGTTAAAAATTAAAAAAAACCGTAATGGCAAGGCAATATTATCTGTGTTGGTAGTAAATTGCCGAGGTTTAAAAAACAAAGTCGCAGAATACCAACACCTTATTCAAAGTAGAGGCATGGACATATAATTATTGGGTCAGAAAGCTGGTTATCCACTAATATCGCCGACGGTGAATTTTTCCCAAACTCCTTTTCCATTTACAGAAGTGGCAGACCAAACAATCGGGGGTGGTGTCTTAACTGCAGTCGAAAATTCTTGCATCAGCAGAGCTTACAATTCCGGGTAATGGTCTGGGAAGCGTTTGGTGCTCAATTAAAAGTCCTCAATTAAAAAAGAATATATGCATGAGCATTTTACAGACTGCCGGACGACAAATAAAGTCAATACTAGAATTATATCAGCAAATCAAAGGTTTTTTATCCCAACACAGTGATCGCGACGTTATAATCAGTGGAGATTACAATGGTCCACCTATTGACTGGAGCGCATATACGAGGGTCATCCGGAAAGTAGTACCCGTTCGTGAAATAAAAAGACAAAAGTAAATATTAACAAACATAAAAAATTTTATTTGAAAGAGGATACTTTAAACTACTTCTCAACATAATCTCCAAGCAAATTAAGGCATTTGTCATAACGTGTGACAAGTTTCTGTATTCCTGCTGCATAGTACTTCGCCGCCAGCTCATTGAGATACGCGAGGGACCCATCTTGCACAAATTTTTGCATAATGCAGATGGTGTTTAACAATTTCATGAACAATTGTTCGAGAAACATTGGGAAAATGCTCACAGATGTCATCAATTGTGACGCGCCGATCGTTCCTCACGAATTTGTCAACTGAGCTCACCAGTTGGTCTGTAATGACAGACGGTCTCCCCGAACGCTCATCGTCGTGTGTGTTCCCCCTCCCCATGTTGAAGTTGCGACACCACCGCCGAACAGACGACTCGTCCATTACATTGTCTCCATACACCTCCTTTAATTGGCGATGAATATCACATGGGCGAACGTTTCTTGCATTGAGGAATTTAATCACTGCCCTCACTTCACAACTGGCGGCGTTCTCAATTTTTTTAAACATTGTAAACAATCACAGAAACAACACAGGCAATGCTAGCGTCACGCAACTTGGCTCAGAGAAGGCAGACAAGCCACTGAAGCTATCTGACCTCGTCCAGCGGCTACTCGCGTCGTCAGCACTTCATGCGGCACGAACGGGTACTACTTTCCGGATGACCCTCGTAGTTTCAAAACTGGTGGTAAAGACAAAGATATCTGCGAATCGCTATTGAATTATTTTACGTCGAACTCATTGAATCAATTTGTCACTTCACCAACAAGGGGCCATGATATTCTGGATTTGTTAGCAACAAATATTCCTGAAAGGGTCTTAGCTATAGAAACTGTAATGAGTGACCACAGAGCGGGAAATGCTATGTTTTCGCTTCATGGGGTCCGGAATAAGGAGCCTACAAGGAAAATTTACTCGTTCAAAGAAAGGGACTTCAATAGCTTAAAGTGTGTTCTATAGAATCAATTTGCTAGCTTAAGAAAGATAGTAATCACCGAAATACTGAAGATATTTGGAATCACTTCCTTGAGATCACGCGCTCAGCAGTCAACAAATCATTCCCAGTACATTTATAAAAGATGGCACCGAACCTAGATGATGGTACAATGCGGATGTTGGAAAGGCATTACGATGTCAAAGGCTTTGTCACGCCAAGATGAAAAATATTAGGGATGATATCTCTAGAGACAAAAAGAATGAGAACACTTATAGATACGATAAGATACGAGCATAGCATTAGCGTCATCTGATAAAGCTGCTATGTCCTCAGGATCACGGATTTCACGGTAAACCACTGCATCATCGGTAAATAAACGTATCTAAATAGTGACTACGGAGTCAATGTCGTTAACGTAAAGTAGGAATGAAAGAGGTCCGATAATAATTCCCTGGGAAACACCTGAAGTGACCTCTTATGCATTTCAGCTAACATAATCTATTGCTACCCTTTGAAGGTGACCATTATATTTTTTAATCCAGCCCAGGATTTTGGAGCTAATCTGCCATCGGCTTTTAACTTTGTGAATAGTTAATATGAGGTGATTTTTCGAAAGCTTTTTAAATTCTATAAAACCCACGGCCACAGGAACCTTACTCTTTCCCGAACCAAAGATATCATGAACCAAAAGTGAAAGTTGTCTCTCGTAGGATTTACTCTTTCGGATTTCGTGAGTATTTTTTATCTTTTCCATAGACATCTAGCTGTGTCCGTTGTTTGCCATGAGAGACGTTTGGAAAGACCGCGTCCGCTGGAACATTAATTTTCTCCCTCAACCAAAATATGAATGTGAATAAGGGGCGCTTGTTGTGTTTTGCAATATCTGCTCTTTCGGAAACCGTGCTGGTATTTCATCAGCGACTCTTGACGATCGACTCAGTGTCTCTTTATTGAACTAACAGTTACATGTTCTGTGACCTCGCATGACAGACATTCGAGGGAAATATGCCTGTAATTACTCGGTTCCTCCCCGTCTCCGTTGTTGAATATAGGCGTTGTATAGGTGTTATAGGTGCAATAAGTGTTATGGTTTAAGTGTAGCCGCTTTCTAATCACTGGGGGCCTTTTTAGGGACTTCGTAAATATGTAGTCTAGGTACGGCACAAATTCTGACCCTATTTCCTCATATATACGATTGTCAGAGTCAATATTTCCAGCAAGGTTTTTATTCCCTTCTATGAAATATCAATTGTGTGCGTCGGTTGGCGGACATAATTTGGTAGCATATCGGAGACATTCGGTGAGACATGGTGGAAATGCTTGCAAAGGAAGACCTTAATTAATTATCCTTTTACAAACTGCTGGTTACTCATTTTTATCGTTTTTTAGCGAATTAACTCTAGACAGGTTTCCTAGAACTTCTTGGACATGCCCAAAATTCTCAAAAAAAAGAGGGGAAACATGGGCATCGAAGCAGGATAATGGGTTGGAGGCTTTTGAAATGTGGGTGTGGAGAAGGATGGAGACAAAGGGGAAGTGGACAGAAAGGAAAACAAGCGAGGAAGCGCTGGTTTAGGCGAAAGGGATTGTTGGGAGAAATCATTAGGAGGCAGGAAAGATGGATGCAGAGCATTTTGACTGGCGATGCAATTGTGATAGAGTGGCAAACATTATGCCAATGAAGAAGGGGTAGGAATAGGATATGCATGTCGGGTGGAATGAAAGGAGGGGTTAGGGTGCGGGATTGAAGAAGCGGTCATTGCCGAGTCTGTTGTCAGGTTGTTTCGTCAAGAGAGATAAGGAATTATATCTTTTCCCAATGGTATAGTGTGTGCCTATGCAAAATATACCTTAACCGTTAGAATACCAATCGAACAGTAAAATCAAACGATATGAGAATCAATTTAAATTTTTCCTAACACCGTTGAAATTCTGTGGTACACTGTCAGGAAAAAAGCTAATGCAATGGACATACATCTATCGGTAATCTTGCATTTCGAGCGAAATTTCACCTTCAAATTTTCACCAATAGCTTTTTTAGGTTTTGTAATACGATACATATAGTTGAAATATACACGGTCGTGACGGGAAAGCTTGGATATTGCAAATTATAAACTAAGTGGATACCGAAAATGCTTCCCCACTGACACCAGGAGCTAATAATGTTTGGTGGACGAGCGTTTTTGGACCGACAAGACAAGGATGACTTGGCCTTGCATCTATGCCCTCGTCTTGCACTTGAAACAGTGGCTTGGCGAATAAAGGTTCAATGGGCCTGAGTTGCCAACTGGTTCAAGTCCCAAGCGGCGAATTTCTACGCTAAAGGATTAAAGAAACCGGCGCAACGAACTTGCGAAATTACTTGGAGCTGAACGGCGATAATGTGGAGAAATGAGGTATTTAATTTTTTTGGAAAATGAAAACTTCGATAAAAGATTTGTGTAGCGAATATATTTCTTATAACCAAAAGGACCTAACTGAAGAAATAAACGTCGTATAATTGTGTTTATAATTATTACTAAGAAATTAAATTTTTGACGATGAAGATATCACATAAACTATGAAGGTATTTTAATGCTTGGTAGCTCTTGATAGTGAATAATTAATTTACACGGAATAGTAATTTTTATTTTAATTGAGCTAATATTCAAAATAGTTAGTCGAAAAAGAATCTCGAAGGTACCATTTTCTTCAGTGAAAATAAAATCAGTATCATTGGGCGAAACAATTATTTGTTAAGATCAAATTTCAGTTCTCCAGCTTGTTCCTTTAATTGAATCTTAACAAATGGTGTGCCATACATTAGCATATTTAACCTCAATTTTGACGTGTGTACATATAATTACCACTTTTGTGTTATGTATCTATTACTTGTCATGAAAATCATAACTTCTTTCATGACAGATGAGAAGTCATCTTCAGTATTTCAATCCTAAGCTTTGTTTACCGAACACCAATATTTTGGCACATTCATTAGTCTTCCTAAAGTGATGCACTCAATTAAATGTCGTCTCACCTCCTGATTTTACGGACCTCTGAGTTTGCTTTATCTATTTCCTGTTTTCTGCTTTTGCATATCATGGAAATGAGCAGTTAAATTTTCCTACATACTGCTCTAACAGTTACTCTTTCATTTCCTTACTGTTTCTTTTAATTTTACTTTTTTAATCTGGCAAGGATGGAATAATGAAGGGACTCTCTCGTCTTTTCAGAATAAATTAATTTATTTTAATTTTTCCCTTGCCATGGAATCTTTGACGTCCCACCAAAGGGTGGGACTTCACCTCTGAAAACTGTAGGCCCTGGAATGGCTAGAATTTTGTACTTTTTCACATTCCCTGAATCGTATTCATGCGCTTTAGTTCCCATTTCCTTAATCTAAATTCGGGTTCGAAGCTCGGCAAAGATGCTTGCGGGTAGAAGTGCTTCGATTGAAATTTGGTGCCATTGTGAAACGCTTATTTTAATCACTTGGTTTTTCATTTCAATCCACTGATAGTTGCTCTGTTTCTCCACCAGATCCTCTTCTGCACACTCAACACGCATAAGGTGGACATGTCGAAACTCCTCGGCGGGCAGATCGGCCTCGATGACTTCCTCTTCGTTCACCGGAAAGGTTAGACTCTCTCCACTCACTCAATCACTAACTCCCTCACTTTTGCAGCGGCGCCGAGAGGGAGGCTCACACACACACTCTCTCTCTCTCTATCCCGCTTCACCCCTGCACTGAACGTGTAGATTAATTCGCGATGATCAAACATGCATTCTGCTAAACCTAGGTTGATCTGGGTTCCATTACATTCAAGGTTTTAATAATAAGTGAATATTCTTTAAGAACAAGTGATACAAATGCCATAATAAAATATGGGAATATTGCTGGATTGCCGAAGAAATCGAAGGGCTGGTCACAAAGCGAATTTTGATGTGAAATACACGCATGATATAATCGATAGCCTATTTAATTTAGTATTACGAAAATATTTATTTTACCGAAACTAACTCCTGCTTTCCTTCCTAAAACCAACCTTGTATGTTTCGAAAAGTTTCGAAAATAATAGATTTATTTCAGGTATTGCTATTATGACTTTTCAAAGTACATCCATTGCGCGTGAACACACGGTTGGCAGCGGTTTTTCCACAACTCCCTGGTAGGAAAATCCCAGAAGGTCCTTAAGGGTCCGCGTGTAGGCATCTTTGGCGGCACTTAGGGTCCCGTGGTGATGTCTTTTGGAGGAGGATTTCACTTTTGGGAATAGGAAATAGTCCGCTGATGCCAAGTCGGGGTTTGGGGCATCGCCGCGATGCCAATGAAGAAGGTGTGCTCAAGTAGACACTCGGACTCTTCTGCTCTTGGTCGTCCGTCAAGACCTACGGGAGAACGAGTTTAGCGTAGATCTTTCTCATCACCAAATTTTCAGTAATAATGGTGTGTGCACTATCAACTTATCAATGCCGATCTGCGATCATGCGCACACTTAACCCGCGGTCTGAATTCAGCACTTCATGCAAAGCACGTCAGGAAATAAATTTATACAAGCTTTGTATGCGTATATAGTCTTTCAATACCTATTAAACACCTTTCAAATTGAGAGATAACCAAAGAATTAATTATTTATGCGCTGAGTAGAATTATAATTATTTTGTTTATGCGAAATATGAGCAATTTACTCATTTGATTCATTAACAAGCAGTCATAAAGAGGGAAGCAGTTATGAAGAGGGAAGGAGTGGATAGGGTGTAGGATCGGTGAAGAGGATAGCGGATGAATAACCGATTGAAGCGCTTTTCCACTTGATAAAATGTTTATTTTACGACCGCGTTTCGATGTATTACATCATCATCAGGTAACCAACTGAAGTTGTGTTCAAGCTTATATACATTCCGGAAGGGGCGGAGAGGTGGTAGTGGTAGGAAACGAGGGGGGGTTGAGAGGGGGGGAGGGGAAAGGGGGGGGGAGGCAAGGGAGACATTTACAAGAAATAGCGGAAACAGCGTATTGACCTTGTCAAAAAACACACACAGTATTAGTACATAGTCTTAGGGTGCGAAGTGGTGCTATTGGGTGGATGGCGGCAGTCTCCAATAAACCATCGATGGCCGGGACGAAACCAGTAGGCGGGCTGCGTTTGGAGGCCAAGGATTAGGCGCTTCTGGAAGGGTGGTGGTGGAATACCCCCACTTAACTCACAAACTGGGGGGGAGGAGGAGAGAGCACTCAAGGAAGGAGGCGGTTGGTCAAAGTTTACCAACGAAAGTTGATGGAAAGGAGGGGGGAGGAAGAAGTGAATTGCATGTCATTGAGAAGAGGGGGTTTCTTCTTAACTCGTTGGACAATTTCCAATTGTTCCAACGCGTCTAATTTTCTGCATTTATTTGACACATGAAGCACTTTTAATTTAAATTCACAGGTGTGGTTAGTCTCGAGTAAGTGTTTGGCGATCATAGATGATTTTATCAAGTGGAAAAGTGCTTCAATCAGTTATTCATTATGTTCAACTTCCACCACATCACGCCTGAAGCTACTCAATTTGAGGATAGCGGATGTTCCTGCAGGGAGTCATTTGATAGTGATGGGGGATTGCAAGGCGACGTATGCGAAGGAAGACATGGTGATGAGGTGGGGCACTACGGTTTAGGCACGAGCAATGACCACGGGAAGAGAAGATAGTTCTGCAGGAGACAATGTTTAATCATAACAAACTCTTGTTTTGAAAACCACAGCATGGCATAAGGGAGCTTGGAATATTCGAGAAGAATAAGGATTTCAGTGAAATAAATTATGATTAGGCACAGATTTAGCCTCAGGTTTAATTTGCAGTTTTCCTGGAGCGGATAGGATTCTGATAATAGTTTAATACTTATGAAATATTAAAGATTTAAATATATTAAATATGCCATACTTTAAACGATTAGAAGCGATCTACGATATTCCATGTAGAATGGCTGGTGGACTTCCGCCCCCTGCCACACGACCTTGCGACGGCTTGCGGGGAATTTTGTAGATGTAGAAGCATTTTTAGTATAAAAGCATTTAGAAGAAACAGGTTGATAAGGAAGTAGTATCGATAGCATGCAGAGGAACAGTTCAGTGAGGCTAGGTGGGCAGGTAGCGTAGGAAAAAACATGAACATATCAAAAAGGGATTTAAAAAAAGCAAACAATACTATAAGAGTATTAAGTATGAAAAAGATTCGGAAGACATTATATGGAGACGAGATGATTAGAAAGATAGACGCGAGAAGGAAATGGAAGAGTTTCAAAACAAGCGAGGTAGAAATAGTAAGAATCCAAAACAGCAGAATCAAACCAGTTTTACAAGATATATCATAAGCTAATACTTCTCTAAACAAAAAAGCACAAAGTTGCTTCAGTTAAAGGTTATAGAAGGCGGTAGGGCAGGCTCGGTTGGGTCAAACCGGCTATCGGGAGCGAGCACAGAACACGTCTACTCTCGTTGAGGGTCAGGGGGAGAATGATCTCCTGCGCCGAAATCGCGTTGGAGTTAATTGGATTCGCCTCTCCAGGCTCCAAAAGAGTCGACGATTCATCATCTTCCCCCCATGTGTTTGCAAAGGCAGTTTTTCGGAAGATATAGAGCGGTAGTTGCTACGTTCCTTTTTCTCCTTCCCCGGCTTTGGAATTGGTATCTTGACAGTTTCCCGCCACAGGTCCGGAAGCTATTTCATCCCTCGGTTAGGTAGGAGCAGCTGGAACATTTGGGGATATTTTTCAACAATTTTTTACGGACACTATCGGCGCCAGGGCTTGTTTATTTCAACAAGGCTATGGCAGATCATAGGTCCCTCAGTGTAAATGGTTGTTTTAAAAATGAGCGGAGAACCTTTTTCGAGGATCGACGAACTCTCTCTCTCGGCTACCACGAAAAATGAGTGGTGATTTGAGCTGCTGCTGGTGAAATCATAAAACTTCCCAAAGGCTTCGCTATTGTCCCACCAGAGATACAAGATGAGTGGTGCAGACCCTCCATTTAATTGATTTTAGCCCAGGGCTGGGCAATTGGCGTTTGTGGGTTACTGCGATGTCATATGCGAACCGAAGCATGGTAAGTCCTTTGCCATTCACTCCTTTGATGGCGTGCTCTTGTACCCTTCGGTATAAGTTTAATAGAGTTCGCATCCTTGTCTTACTCCTTGTTTATTTTGGCTTTTAGCTTCTTTCCGTGTTTTATTTACATGGTTTTTACCTGATTGTTGTGGAGGTGATGGGTAATTCTTGTCACCCTAGTCCAGTCCATTATTGCATCTTGTTCCATCCGACGTTGGCGAAGGCGTTCAAGTTCACCAATGCCATGTACACTGCGAGGGTAATCGAAAAATCTATTATTTTCGAAACTTTTCCCGATACTTTTCATAGAAGGCACGTATGTGATAGTAAAAGAATTCCCATTTTTTTGGCGAACAGCTTAATTATACTAGATCGGAATTTGGGAATTCATAGGCAGCTGCAGTTACTCTTGATTTGGGAACCTGTAGACTTGTCAATTGGTGTGTTTTCGCGGACAGTGGAGATTTCACGATACCATTAGTTAGGACCCCTTAATGCATTGATAGTACGTAGGGAGGATTGCGAGCGAACGGAGTCGGGTGAGGTGAGGTGGAAGCAAGAAGAATAACAGGCGGTGGGTGGAGGGAGGATTATCGTGGATGTCCAGAGCGGTGAATTAGTCAGAAGTGAGAATTGGTTTCTTTTCAGGAGTCAGGGGAGTTATTTCATGACTCCTCCGACACCTGAAATCATGGAATCATTTCATTTAATTAAAAATTTTCTTTTCAGTGGGAAGGTAAAACCGTCTAGCGAGACACATTGCGCCGGGCGAGCCACTTGCGTTGCTTATGGCCCTGCGAAGGCCCGTGAGGCGCAGAGTTTTATGGCCCTGCGAAGGCCAAACGCAAAACTTCGCGCATTTGAGTCACGTCTTCGTCGGTTCTGGTCGTTGTTGGGCGTCCAGAACGGGGTTCGTCGGCGACCTCCTCCCGACCTTCCTCGAACGCCTTGTGCCACCTTCCGGACCGGATCTTGAAATGCAGTCTTCCTCGAAGGCCTCTTGAAGTATCTGAAATGTTCCGGTTGCATTCTTTCTAAGCTGCAGGCAAAACTTAATGGCGTATCGCTGTTCAAGCGAACGAGTCATCGCGCCGTGTTACAGAGTCGAAACACACACTTCACGCGGAGGCACGTCTTTCCGCTCAGACTCCTTGGAGCAAACTGGTGACCGGCTAAGTTTAAAGGGCAGATCCCCGACCACAAAAATTGGGACCGGTTTTACTGCGCTGCCATGGATAGTCGCGTCAAAATAAAGTCGTGCGCAATACTTTCATAATAGACCATGTATATATGTCAACGTTTGTTCAATCCGATGTAAAGGCCGAAGTACTGTTTCCGGATTTAGGCGAAAGAAATAATTAGATAAAAACTATTCACTTATATGCCAATTCAGCGTTTTTAATAGACACCGTTTGGGATACCTGTTTGAAAGCTGAGAAAAGTATATATAAGGAGTATGTAAGGGGCGCATATTCAAGAGGGGGGACCGAGGGAATAGCTGAATGGAAACTTCTTTTATGATATTCGAATCGTAAAAATTGTAAAAGACATCCTTCATAGATTTTTGAATGAAAGTTGATTATATAGAGATTAAGTTTCATTTAATCTTTTTGGACGATTGTGTCCGTAAAAATAATGATTTCTAGCAGATGAAATAACTTCTTCGCAGCCACTTTGATGTCTGGGAGTCTGTTTACTGAGCCACGGCCAGAGTACTGGCTAAACACTTCAGTTCATCAATGCAAGAGCTGATCTCGAGGCTCTGTTCCGAACTCAATTTCTCTTTCTCTCTCCCTCCCTCTCTCTCCTTCTCTCTCCCTCTCTCTCTGCTCCGGTTCTAGTGGTTGAACAGAATGTTCACAGAAGAGTCCTTGCACAATTGCAAAATGAAGAAACCCGAGGGTTGTGCTTTGAACGTCATTGAAGCTGTAATGTTTCCCATTCAATGATAATTATGCAAAATCATAAATCGCTGGTTAATTGTCTTTGGCTTTAACTTTAAATTTACTCGTGTGCTAATGGTATCTGATTTTTATGTGGAAATTAGGGATTACAACCCATACTTTTAAGGGTGTAATGAAACAAACCTTGAACTATTTGACCGAATAATTCTTCCTTTTTTATTTTTCCCAGGTATCTTTTCACTGCGATCAATCTATTTAGTTTCTATTATTTCCTCATTCTTTCCAGCTACATTGATATGAAGGTTGTTTTCATTTAACACTTTGAGAAGTTTAATAAGCATTTACAAAATGAATTACCGAATTTACGAAAGGCAGGGCATTTAGGTATCTCTCTTTATATGCGCCCATTTAATTGATTGAGCTTGTACAGTTCACTTTCGGCACGATGAACACTAATGAAATACATGTTTTATGAAATGTACAAAGTACCTCATCGCGCACTCAGATGTTCATTTGTGGTCCATTCACTTTTTTGTTTATCAGTATTGGATACTGCAAATTTCCAGAAGTCTCACAAGTCCCTTAACTATTTGATGATTAGATTGGCTAGCCTAAGTCAGTCCTATGAAGAATTATAATTTATGCAATACTGGACGAGATTATGCACTGCTAAGTTATGCAGACGGATTCCACAAACTAAAATACATAAATGAGTTTATATCAACTGATATAGTTGCATCGTAGTGCTAAGCTACCGGTAGGAAAGTTTCAATTGCCATCGTTATTTCATAGTACCGCGTGCAAAAGGTGGTGGCATGGCGCAGAAGTGAAACAAATCGCGGAAGTTTTACTATCGCATTCAAGAGCTACAATGGGATCGGGAGTCGAGGCAAGATGGACTCAAAAGTTTTAGAGACAAAAATTGGGTTCATAATTAAGTACCAGAAAATATGCGCGAAAAAAGTCATGGAAAAACAGGCACCAAGAATAGTGCACATTTGGGAAAGCAATGCGGCGATGAAAGGCAACACAGATTTGAGAGGTAGTGGCCCGCCATGCACATATGGCGTTGCAATCGGAGTCTTGGTTTTCAGAGAATGACTTTTATTTATTCGTCTTATTCCTACCGCATGAAATGAATTTTAAATTGCCTCCACACACACGTACGTAATACCCTCTTCACACATGTATACAATAAAGACGTATACAGGTCTGATATTCATATAAATATATGACACAGGTCTGATATACATACAGTTTTCCAGAGGGAATCGATACTAACCGCGTACATTGTAAACATATTAAGTTTGAATGCAGCACACGGAGGTTTGGAGTTATTCCCATTTATTTTATTCAAATACTCCATGAATGGAAAATGTAATAAGTTAACAGCAAACGACGTAGTGCCTCGTATTGGACGAGAGATGCACAGTTATATTCATTGGAAACAATTTGAATTTCGTCTTTGTCGTTAAATTATGGAGAATTCGTCGTGAGTAACTAAGAGTGAGCGCACTCCCTCGTAGTGGAGCGACTCCTATTGCACAGAAAGTAGACACAGGAAATAATATTTTGTCCATTCGGAGAACATGAACATTTTTTTGGTTAATAAGCAACATCTTTGCAACTCTGATATGATATTCTTAGTATTGGGAATGTGTGGTAAAATGGCAGTATGTTGGGGCCGTTCGAGTATGTATTTGAATTTACAAACGGCAAAGGTTTGGCACGCATTTAGGATTATAAACAAAAGGATGAAAAAGAGAGTAAAGAATTACTTGGGAGAAAATCAGCTTGGATTTCGGAAGATGGGCACGCGTGATGTCATAGAAGTAGAGAGGTTGGTGTGACCTTCCTTGACCATCCGCAAATCTGTTTGATTTGTGAAACTTTAGTATGCATTCATCGAGAATTTGGTGATTCATACGGGAGCATGAAGGTAGATGATTGAGGCGTGGGTGTAGGGAAGAGTGTATTTAAATAATTGAAGGAGAAGAAAAAACAAAAGATGTAGCCCTGACATTGGCAGGGGCGTTAATGGATGGAGGCGGGAAGAAGAGGCACTGAGAGGCAATGGAATGCTAAAGACGGCACCAACACAGGGAATGGTTTATGTAATTATAACAAGTAATCAAAGGAGGAAGGAAGCATGCGGAGTTGAGGAAGAATTATTGTAATTAGATTGTGTTGTATTATGGTGCTCAAGGGTGTATTTTGTTGTTTTAGTTATGGTTCATTAGTGCTCCAGGGACGGATTGATGTATCGCAGCATTCCATTTTTGCCCATATTGCAACTACAGTCGTTACCCGGGTTTAAGCGCGGAAATGTTCGCCTTTTAATGGCGTTCATTGGGAAAATGAAAATTTTCCCCGCAGAACAAAGTCATTATAGATCACTTATCAGAATATGATTTATTGGCTGATCGTCTGTTATTTAAGCAATAATTGAGCGAATAGATATAATATTTACTTCTGTTAACTCTTTTTGGCGTCCTGAACCCATTTCCGAAAAACTATTTCATAGAAAAGGCGAACTTGCTCAAGATTGGTCTCGTGTGGTACATCGTTGTTTCCTGCTCAGCATTTATTAGATTCATTATCGCTTACGTATTTATGGCAGTGGAATGAATTGTAACTTTATACAGTTTGATTAGGAGTTGGAGCTAGATCTGCAATGTTTTCATGAATCGCCGCCAGGACGCGAGGTTTTTGATAATTTTCAAAGGAAATAATGGAGATGTTTCAATAATGGAGCGTTTCCTATCCGGTGTTGCTATTGAACTCCATTGAGATATCAGGAGTACCCTTCGGAACATAGGAACTCAAAATTCGTCTGTTCCGGAAGCACAGTCTCCACGCAGCTCCAAGCACCATATCGAAACACGGCTTCACATTCCAATATTCCGGGTGGCATTATGCCTTGATATCGGTGCATCGAACGGCCATCATTCCACTCGGTGGACACATTGGTCGTTACCCGGACAGGATTTCTTTTATTTATCATGGCACGTTTGGTTTCACACGCCAAAGGCTTTCCCCTTTATTCTTTTAAAATATGTGCGCAAACGCATGGGTTGTGTTGGCGCGCCCAGCGGCGGCGACTCCCCGCCTAGCGCTTGAGGTGCTTCCCGGGGGGAGGGCGGGTGAGGGGGCGTTGCCGCCGGCACCCTTGAGGGGAGGTGGGGGTCTGGCCGAAACGGCGGTCGTGTTTGGAATCAACTTCTCTTGCACGCGAAGATCGCGCCGCTGAAATATTTTCCATATGCACTCCATTGAAGTCATTCGAAAGCGATCATCCATTCGGCGTCCAGCATCTTCAGCTTGGAATGACAGATCGGGCGAAAAAATGTCATTCTTGGTGATGGTGTCTCCGATTTAAATATTTTGTGCGCCACTGAAATCCTGTTTTTCTCTTGGGAACGCACCTTGGGACGAGAAGCACCAACTTTCAACGTGCGCAGCAGATAAACCGCGCTCCATTGTTTCTCAGGTCGCGCGAAAGAGATCGAGATGACCAAGTCGGAGGACGCCCTGGGCTTGACCATCACGGACAACGGTGCGGGCTACGCCTTCATCAAGCGGATCCGGGAGGGCAGCCTCATCCACGCCGCCAAATACATCGAGGTGAGTGGGCGGGGCCGCCGGAGCCGAGGCGAAACCTCCCCCGCGCGCTCGCTTGCCCCGGCCGTTGGGACGGCCCGCCCGCCGCCCGCCGGCTTGCCTCCTATCCCCCGATGCCGGAGGCCGGCTGGGGCATCGTGGGAAAGGGGGAGGGGCCCTCGGCTCCCGAGTGGTCCCCAGTCTCGCGAAAAGATGAACTCGGAGAAGGGCCAACAGGATTACCCTTATTTCGTTAACATCTTGCGAAAATAAGGAACTGTCTCCGCGAATCTCTTTGACAATTTCCCTTGAGAGTGATGGGAATATTTCATAAAATCTATTGATCGGAGCAGTTAACAAACCTTTGTTCATTTTTCGTTCCTGTTCAAAATGATGATTGGTTGAACTTGCGGTTCTAGGTTTGGATGGAACGCTGTGAAAATGCCAGTTTGACCAATCATTTCCCTCCGAAGTGGTCGAGCCACGGTAATTCCCTTCACCGTATAGACGCCATTAGGATATTTGGGTCTGTGCGGGACAAAAATGAGGAGGAGGAAGTTATAGCAGAGGAAAGCATCTCAATTGGGACTTTGAAATGACCTGATTGCCAAAATGTGTAAAGCAGCTCTCTGTGATGGAGCTCCAGGGCTCATCACGTGAGGTGCCGCCACCTTTTCCGCATTTACACGTAAACCTTAATTTGTAAAATGAATAAAATGCTTGATGTTTTCAGAATTGAACGACCTAGCATGTTTCTCTCCTATTGCTTTATCTTGTGAAATCTTGAGTTTGCAGTGCAAATACAATTTACGTATGTGCCAAGAAAATATTTTCGCGTGCACTTTTGCAATTTTCCCTTATTTTTCCATTGTTGACTTGCAGTATACGTTTCATAATATTTTTCTATTGATATGTGCTTGTCTATATTGTCAATAGCTCTAAGAGAGAACAAATCACTTATTCACGACTTTTCGCAACTTGTGTGGGAAGGAATAATTTCTGCTATTTATTGCAGAATTTGCAAGCATATTTATAATTTTAACATATTTTAGTGATGGCGGCATATTTTTGGTAAACTTTGTATTATATTAAATACATTAATATAAATGCTTTCGTTTAAAGTGATTGAGCGTTTTGACATTAATACCCATTGTTATTTAACGGAAATTGTTTGAAATAATAATACAAAGCAGACAAAAATAATAAGTATAAAAAGTACTTTGATAATAAATCAAACGGTATTCCATAAAAAACTACGTATTACTGTAACTAAAATAGCGCAAAAGATATTTTGATACATTTTTTCGTTTTTATTTGTTTTCTAACGGTTAAGGAGATTTTGGATGGACTCAGCCAAGACAACGACATATTCCCTTGTTTCTTTTAACGAGAAGCAAAACCTCAAAGCGGGGCGATATAGTGAGCCTCTCTGCACTCCACACTCTTCTTTCATTCTTCAGTACTCATTCCTTTATTCCTCATTCCACATTCTTCATTCCTCCATCCATTCTTCCTCCCGTCCAACATCCCTATCCTGTTCCTGCCCTTTCCTCGTTTGCCTAACATTCTCACCTCTATCACAGTCTTCGACATCCCAATAGGATTTCTCCCAATAAACTCCACTCGCCGCCCACCATACCAAGTACTTCCTCATTTGTTTTCTTCTCTGTCCATTTCACCTTCTCCATTCTTCTCCACACCCACATTTCGAAAGCCTCCAATCTACGTCTCTCCTCCTGCTTCAATGACCACGTTTCCGCGCCGTACATAGCTACGCTCCATATCAAAGTTTTTACGACTCTTTTCTTAATATCCTTACTCAAAGTCCCTGTCATCAACTCCCTCCTCCTTGTGATAGCCTCTTTGCCTAGCGCAATTCTTCTCCTTACGTCCCTACTACTTTAACCGCGATGGCCCAAAACACTTCCGAGATACGTTAACTGTTCTACCTGCTCTAGTTAATGAACTGCTGACTGAATATTTTACCT
This sequence comes from Hetaerina americana, assembly GCF_022747635.1. Lineage (NCBI taxonomy): Eukaryota > Metazoa > Arthropoda > Insecta > Odonata > Calopterygidae > Hetaerina > Hetaerina americana. The sequence goes on along the minus strand of NW_027286952.1, from coordinate 372,333 downwards.
AGCTTGTCTCTCTCTCTCTCTCAAAAACCAAATTACCATTCTTTTAATTACATTTACTCTCATCCCATACCTATCCCACTGGCCGTTTAAAGCACTCAGCAATACTTGCAACCCCTTGGCTGACTAATGAATTGGAGCTTGGTCATCAGCGAACCTAACTGATTTTACGAATTCCCCGCCCACTTCCATTCCTACCTCCAGTTCTTCCCATGCCTCTTTAATCATTTCCTCCACATATAGGTTGAACAGCAACAGTGATAATGGGCAACCCTGCCTTACACCTCTTCCTAACATTGCCCATCCGGACTCCCCATTCCCCACTAACACCTGAGCAGCCTGACACATATGCAGGTTGCTATTAACTCTACTATCCCTCCTATTTACTCTTAGTTTCTGCAATCCATTCACTAATTCTACCCTATTCACTTAATTGTTCACTTTTTCGAAATCTGCCAAATATTCAAAGTCTTCCTTATTTTATTCTAGAAATATACATCCTGAATACGCTTATTTCGCCTTATTTGTTTCTCACCTCAGTTTATTAATAAATTCTTTAAACTTCTAACTAACTGTGTTTGAATTCTACCGGTCTAGTGTTATGATTCGCACTGCAATGTTCTTGTGTTCCTCGGAAGTTACCGCTTTCACTTTTAAGTTTGTAGCTTTCGGGGTCCCTTTTTAGAAGATTTCCCATTTCTCTATAATTATTCTAATCTACCTCGCTCATAATATTGTCTACAGCCTAATTATACGTATTTCTAATTGCCCCATTTAATGATTTTTCTTCCATCTCATCAGAATCGTTCCCTGTTTTATCCTTTGGAATCTGACGTTTGAGTTATTTGATGCTAAAATATGACCCGCTTCCGGGAAAACTCGGATTCATCACGCTGTTCCTAAATCTATGCCTAACCATATTACAGTTTTACTTATCTCTTACTGGATGCTTGTGTATTTTTCATGGATACTTCTATTTTTAGCGGCTAAACCAAGTAGCCGTGAATATTAAGCCCAGTCTCCTGTGGAACTCCATGTCTTCTTCCCCACCGTGATTCCTTGTTCCTAAACCGTAGTCTCCCACCTCATCACCATCTTTTCTTTCCGTCTTACCATCTTTTCTTACCGTCGCGTGCCCCCATTACTATCAGAAAATTTCCTTTCTAGTTCATCCACATTTAATTCCTCTAATTAATCATATTCTCTGTCGACAATTTCCTCCGTATGATTGCTCGCTGGCATATAGACCAAGTTGACCAAGTTCGTGTGTCAAGCTTTTACTTCTAGTAATATTCCATCAGTTCCTTGCTCTCCCTTAGCTGCGCTTCTTTCTACCTTTTTTCCGAGAAACTCCATAACTATCACTCCAGTAATCCCCACTATCATTCCGTCTCGCCTTCCACAGCCCTTAAACATATGTTTCCTCTCTTTTCATCCTCCGCTTTACATACATATATATACTCTAATTTCCATGCCCTCAACATTTTCCAGCATTCTAGGTTCCTATTCTAACTAATACGGTACTATTCAGGCTCAAATGACCTCTGCTGTCGGTCACCTCCCCTAATAACTACTGCTAAGCTGTCTCCTTCTCATGAATCTTCTGTCCTGCTACTATTACTTTCATTTTGCTAGGCTTTCGGGAGTTGACGACCGCGGAAGCCTCGCCTCTCCCGCTGCCGGGCACGAACACGGCCGATTGGGCCGAGTCCCGTTGTTGCCAGGACTAACATTCCGTTTGGTGTTCAACATTATGTTTTTAGGAATGATAACTGAGGCGGTTTCCCGTTTCCTTCTTCAATAATGTTTTTAACGTGACACCATCACTCATTGGCCGCCCCACTGGGGTCAGACGCCATTGCAGCCGCCTCACTGAGGAACGGACGCTACGTGGACTACCTTTCGTCTGGCTCCTAACTTTCGACCTACTTGGCATGGGTGACCCGACCCTACCAGGACCAATTAATTTCGCTCCCGCCAGTACGGCTCTAAGGGTCATCAGTAAGTCCTTCCACCTCTTCGAGGTTCATGAGGTGGGAATCGCCAGATATTGCAGTCAAACACGCAATGGCGTAATTGAAAGGACCATCCACGAAGATGAATCGCGTTCCTCTTCATGATGTGATTGGTCGCTTTCTCATTGGCTTCCTCTGGCCGAGTGCTGGGGCATTCCAGTTCTTCTCCTCCCCCTTTCGTCCTGCCCCCCCGACGGTTCAAAAGGTTCGAAGGAATATTTTCCCTCGCGCATTGCTTGACGCTTGAAAACATTAATCGGATTTATTCAAACGGATATGTGATGAATTGCATATTATCAGCCAGCGTGGCGTTCGAGAGTGTCCGATTGATGGAGGTCCCTTTCGGCAGGTGGGCGATCACATCGAGAGGATCGACGAGGTGAACCTGGTGGGCAAGCGTCACTTCGAGGTGGCCAAGATGCTCAAGGACATCCCCAAAGGAGCGGTCTTCACCATGAGACTCGTGGAACCTCTCAAGGCGGGCTTTGGTGAGTCAAGGGCCATCCAACCCGAGAAACACAATCGGAGAGAGCGAAGCGAAGGATAGTACTGCCGCCTGAAGTGCGCGTCTCAAGCCACAGAGGGCTGTCTTCCCGAGTCGCCACCATTCTCCCTCTCTCTCTCCCTCTCGCCCGGCTAAAGAACAACAAACAGTGCTTGTAACATGTAATGCCTCAGTATACATAATAGTGCTACTTTCCACTTCTTTGAGCGAAAGAAGAAATTAAAGTGAAAGATTATAAACGTAAATGTACAATTCAATTACATATATACAAATATGGTCATCCGCGCCTAAGCTAGATATACGAGTATTTGATTTTACTTACAGATATTTTGAGGCATGGAATCACAATTTGAAGAAACACTTGAGAGTACATATCTACGTCATTTGAGACCCAATCGGGATACAAATATGCGATTTTTTAACTGATTGTCGCTCAAAAAACTGAAAATGTAATAATTTATCAAAAGTATATAAATACTTGACGACCGGGAAAATGTTTCACTCATATATAATTTTGGATTTCGAATTTTCAGTGATTTCAGACGTTGAAATAGGCGTTGAGAGCTTGGGAGCACTAGAGATAAAGTTCCAAAGTTCAATACAGGGCATGGAACGAGGAGCTTAAAAACTAAGTATTATAAATGAAATTATGTAAAAATGCATTATTAATATTATTATTGGTAATGAACCGGTTGTGACAAACTTTTATTTATCTCCTTCAATTTCAAATTGTTTACTTATCTTTCAAACATTTTGAAACATCAAATTATGGGACAAACCCACTTTATTGCCTGCAACCCTTTTGAGCGTAGCATTTTGGAATTTAATTTGTATTTTCAATTCTTAGTTTGTGATTTTGACTATGATTTTTTTTATTGCGTTAATGAATGAAATATGCCATTTTGTTCACAGGAATATTATTTCTACTGGTGGACCGTTGGACGGTTTAAATGTGCATAATCTGTAACATTTTCAGTTGCAGAATATTGAGTAGATTTTGTTTTTTTTTAGTTATAACATTTTCTGGTTCAGTATAATCCTTTTTATATTGGTTACTGCACATGATCTCCATACAATTGAGCCATATCCCAAAAGATTCAAATACATTATGGTACATCACTATCAATACATCAATTATGACTATGACCTTAATATAGTAGAACTGATACATTACTCCCGAGTTTATTTTTCGACTTAGTGAAAAAATAATTTAACTTTTCAACAATACTTTGCTTTTCTACAATAATTACTAATAAAATAATGGTGCTCTTAATAATTAGTGAGTGAAGGATTACATAAATGACGGGGAACTTGGAGTCGTGTCGATATCTCGCCGTTTCCTGGCGTAGGAGGCACAAACAAAGAAAGCAGGTCTCATCGCCAACCGGACACAGGCCCTCAGCTTCCTATGGAGTCCTGAGGTGTCTGGCGAGAATATATCTTAGCCGCTTAGGATATTCCTGTTTCCGACGTAGGTCTACACCTTCCGATGCATCAATTGGAACATCAACGTATCGCAGAACTTCGATAGGGGCACGATGAAGATGGTGATACCATCAAAGTCTTTACCCCAAGTCTGCCATCGTCATGACTATCTCCCTCGCAATCCTGGTGGAACACCCCTAGTGGTCCTCGAGTCTTTTGACGACAGAGTAGCCATGAGCACACCATGCCGAGTGTTCGATGCCCCTCGTGAAAGAGCAGGAGAGTGTCGGCGTCAGTATTCCACGTTGGCGGTACCGGTTGAGATTTGCATAACTCCTCACTCCCGGAGAAGTCACGAGCGACAGTTCCATCTCGTCGCCAAGGAACACGTTCTCCACCTCGAGATAAAAGTAGCCGAACGAAAGATCTTGCTCAAGAAGCACGCTGATAAACCCACGCGAGGAAGTTTCACTCCAAGCTGAGAAACGCTTCGGTTATCGAAGGAGCTTGCCTTTCCGCGAGTATGCAATCTGAAACGGGGGTTATGCCCAAGTGTGCCAATATGGTGTCGTAAGCACGCTCGTGTACCGCCAACTCCTTTTCTGGACGAACGTGGTGAGCACTAAATACAGTGTGTACCGGGCTGAGTCGGAAATGCTGAGTCATGTCCTGTCCAGGTGCGACTATCTTGTAACATACGCGCACAAACAACGCCATAACCCCTCCCTGCAAGTGTTGCGTCGTCACCGTTTTATAGAAAAAATGTCCGTCGATTTCTCTGCGTTCCAAAATGATGGAGCGATATAGTTATTTCGCTAGGTACGGTACAACATGTGTGTTATTATAGCTATTTCATTGAATTCCTAGCTTTTCCTCGCCAATGTCGTACAACCTTGCCAGTCACCCTCCTCTCGGAGCGGTCCATTGGGCGCCCACCTTGGCTCCGTAGGACCCGCGCTGGGTGTCACTCCATTGATATCATTTCCCTGTCACCACTTCGATCATGTTTCGAATCTTTTGGGGAGCCACCCTGACCAGAGAAAACAAGGGTTCCAAATGCCCCGTGAAGCGATCAATCCGAAGTAAGATGGCGAGGGGCGCAATGCATTGCTATTTACGGACGAACGGGTCCTGAGACAAAGTGTGTACCAAGAGCGCACCTGAGCATGAAAGTTGCTGTCAAAAGAAGGTGCACTTCCCTCCCCTAAATAGCCGGGCTGGAAGGGGTGGGTGTAGGAAGACCTTACTGTAAGAACTAAGCAGTTCGTTGCGCAGAAGGAAGGAGATGAGATCGGTGAGCCCGGAAAGCATTAAGGGAATCAATACCGTGGCTATAATGGAGAACAGCGTCATCAATGTATCGGGTTTATTAGAGTGGTGTGTGGGTTTGGCCTGAAAGGAAAGTTCGTTCTAAGTTACCTATACAGAATAAACTGGGGCGAAAATGGAACCACAGGAGCAACTTTGGTCTGAAGGTCGAAATTTCGTTTGAAGAGGAAAGCTTTTTCTGTCAATACAATATTTGAAATTTTAAGCAGAAACCGTGTGTAAGGGACAGTGTGTCGTGGGAAAAGAGAGGGTGGTGTAGGGCGGCTGAACCTTGATTATGTGAGCTTGATGGGTACTTAGAGTGAGGTGGCGTCTCTAGTAGTCGTGGACATGTTTGAGTGGCCTTCGTCAGGTCCGAATGAAAGCATGAAGGCATCACTTTGAAACGAGGTTTGGTTCGCATCTTCATTAAGAATGGTATAGGCAGTTGTGGCAATGAGTTGGCACGAGCCACTCGCCCTATTGCGTTGGGTGGGGCGATCACCACTGCCGAGGAACCCTGGGCTGCAGTGGTGATTGTAATGTTGGCATAGGAGCGCAGGAATTCAAGAGCCTTCCTTTCATTTGCGGTCCTGTTCAAAGGATTCAATGACGAACTTTTGAGAAATTAAGTGGAGAAGAAGGTTAACGAAGACTCCTGTTGGTTTGTTTGGAGGGATACGTTTCGACTCACGGGAGGAGGGAAATTGGACGGAATTCGGCGAGGGCGGCGTTGGATGGGGCGTGGCTGGATGAGCTACGAATGCCATTTCGGAAAAGATGCCAACGTAAAGTCCTACATCAATTCAAGACATCGGCAAGGACGTCAACGAGTCGGATATTTGGCGAAGGGGAGGCAGAGCCCCTCTCCAAAGGGAGCAGCAATCTCATATGGGTGACTGTTGAGAGAGGAGAGCACTTGGTGATGGGGCGGGGACGGAGGTCTCGTGGAGCAAAACCGGGAGGCTGTGTTGTGGCGCCGGGAGACGGTCGGGAGGGCGAAGGTGCAGTGGTTTAGGCTCTGCCGGAGTCCCTCGAGGGAGAGACCAGCATGGAAAAGAAGGAAGTGCATGTAGGGCGAGGATAATTGAACTCGCAGTGGACTTCTGCTGATGGCATCTTCGTGCCGAAACGGCTATTATTTCAATGTTGGAATCGGATGTTTGGCAGCGAAGGTGATTTTAGTGATGATGACATTAAGTACATGATCTTTGAGAATGGCGGTACATATTCCTATCTCTTACATAGGGAGTCCCCATATCTCGCCCGTCTGAACATCGACGGGCGAGATAAAGGAACCTTTCAATGGACGAGATCCGTGGACTTCGATAAATGATGGTGTGGACGCTTGGATATGAGTGGGAGTGCCAGATAATGGTATTTTGATAATTGGGAACGATACGATAGGAGATAAGGAGGAGGAGGTGAGGAATTGTAGGACGCGAGCTGTGTTTGCGCCGTGCGTGGCTTGAATCGCTCGCATTGAAGCCACGTATAAAAAGAGAAGTTTCGGGCGTGATCTGGTGGAATATCATGATTAATTAAAAATTGGTAATTTTCCACAAAATAAAATTTATAAATGCGACCGGTTTCAATGTAACTACATCATCGTCAGGTAAGAGTCAACACTCCGAGTCCAGTATATATGCTGGAAAGCAAGTGAGGGGAGGGTAGTGGGGAAGAGGGGGGAAGAGGAAGGAAAAGTGAAATTGAAAATACGTGTAGAAAACCATGGACTATACCTTGCACCTTCCATCACTACCGAGTCTACTGCTGAAATAGCGAAACTTCCACTCCAGTGTGCGTCTGCCTACTCCTACTTGGAAAGCCCTTCATAAAATGCAGGCATTGACTTAGTTTTAATCTTATTTGTCTGGATATTGTGCTTCGTCATCCCCTCCTCCATCTTGTCCAGCACTCTTTCAGGTCTCCTTCGTCCTCTGCCACTGTGACTCTCTCGCCACCCAATCGGAGCATTCTTAGCCTTTCTCCTTGAATTCTTACACCACCCCTTATTTATTCCTCGGTCTCATTAATGGCCTTCCTTTTTGAAAATTTTCGCGGGATAAGACCTTAGGAGGGA